>NC_041393.1:298713784-298745294 GCF_002162155.2 Triticum dicoccoides
GGGTCTCCGAGTCGTCCACAAGATAGGGGGCGCGCCCAGGGGGGTAGGGCACGCCCTCCACCCTCGTGGACGGCTCGGGACTCTTCTGGCCCAACTCTTTTACTTCGGGGGCTTCTTTTGGTCCATAAAAGATCATCAAAAATTGGCACATCAATTGGACTACGTTTGATATTCCTTTTCTGTAAAACTCAAAAAACAAGTAAAAACAGAAACTAGCACTGGGCTCTAGGTTAATAGGTTAGTCCCAAAAATCATATAAAATAGCATATAAATGCATATAAAACATCTAAGATGGATAATATAATAGCATGGCACAATCAAAAATTATAGATACGTTGGAGACGTATCAAGCATCAAGTTGCTGGATGGTGTATCCGTTTTCCACAATCTCTATGTTGATGGCTTGAATTCTGATTCTCATTCTTTCTTTCCTGTAGAGATAGTCCTTTCCATCAAAGATAGGAAACCTTTCAGAGTGCGAGGATCTAGCTGCATACGACATACTCAAAACTCCAAGGTTGTTAGACCTTTCATATACAAAGACATGGAGTACTCGCTCTGATACCAATTGTTAGGACCGAGAGCTATTATATTTTTGCTTGTTCCATGCTATTATATTATCATTCTTGGATGTTTTACCGCCATTTTATGGAATCATTTTTTGGGACTAACCTTAGTGCCCAGTGCAAGTTGCTATTTTTTGCTTGTCTTTTACTTCACAGAATATCCCAACCAAACGGAGTCCAAACATAGCGAAACTTTTTGGAATTTTTTTGGACCAGAAGACAACTTCTGAAGCAAGAAAGCACCTGGGGGAGGTCCGTGGGTACCCAACCCACCAGGGTGAGCACAGATGGGTTGTGGTCCCCACGGGGATCTCCTTCACCGCCTCTTCGCCCTCTAAATTCACAAATATTCTAGAAACCCTAGAGGAGTCGACGAAAAACAATTTGAGCTGCCGCAAGTTCCAGAACCACGAGATCCAATCTAGATCCCTATTCCAGCACCTTGCCGGAGCGGAACACGATCACAGAGGGGTTCATCATCCTCATTGGTGCCTCTCCGATGATGCATGAGTAGTTCACCACAAACCTATGGGTCCGTAGGCAGTAGCTAGTTGGCTTCTTCTTTCTTTTTGATTCTCAATGCAATGGTCTCTTGGAGAAATATTTGATGTAATGAATTTTTTTGGTGTGTTTGTTGGGATCCGATGAAGTTTGAGTTTATGACCAGATTTTTACCCATGAATATTATTAGAGTCTTCTTTGATCTGTTATATGCATCATTATTTATAGCCTCGTATTTCTTCTCTGAATCTTTGGTTTAGTTAGGCCAACTAGATTGATTTTTCTTGCCATGGGAAGAGGTGCTTTGTGATGGGTTCGATCTTGCGATGCCCTGTCCCAGTGGTAGAAGGGGCAGCGAGGCACGCAAGTATAGTTGCTATTAAGGATAACAAGATGGGGCTATTCCTACATGAATAGATCTCGTCTACATCATGCCATCCTTCTTATTGCATTACTCCATTTCTCCATGAACTTAATACATTGTATGCATGTTGGATAGCGGTTGGTGTGTGGAGTAATAGTAGTAGATGCAGGCAGGAGTCGGTATACTATTCTTGGACGTGATGCCTATATATTGATCATTGCCTTGGATATCGTCATAATTATTTGATTTTCTATCAATTTCCCAACAGTAATTTGTTTACCCATCATGTGCTATTTCTTGAGAGAAGCCACTAGTGAAATCTATGCCCCCCGGCTCTATCCTTTATCATATTTGCTTTTCGATCTATTATTTGCCACTTTTATTTTCAGATCTATTATTCCAAAAACCCAAAAATACCTTGCTGCACTTTTTTATTACTTATTTTATTTCATGTTTTATCAAGATATATTTACCCAAACTACCACAAATTTATCTATCTTTTTACCGTGGAGGGATTGAAACCCTCTTACGTGACGGGTTGCAAGTATTTGTTCTTTGTGTCCAGGTACCATCTACATAGTATTGCTTGGATCTCCTACTAGATTGATACCTTGGTTTCACAACTGAGGGAAATACCTACCGTAGTTGTGTTGCATCATCCCTCCCTCTTTGGGGAAATACCAGCGCAATTTCAAGCCGCATCAAAAGGAATGTTCGGCGCCGTTGCTGGGGAGACATCATCAACATCTATCAGGTTCCTAATCACAAATCTCATCTCCTTGCAATTTTCATTATTTTCCATTTGCCTCTCGTTTTCATTTCCCCCATTTCACAAAAAATGCCTTTTTCTTTGCCCTCTTTTTTGTTCGCCATTTTCTCGTCAGATCTACCTTTTCTTGCATTCTTATTTGCATAGTTACGTTGTCTCAAGAAAATACCCAATTGTGTGATTTTTCCAATACCAATGATAATGATTTTATTAGCACTCCGATTGCTCCTCCCGCCACTAGTGCGGAATCTTGTGATATTAATGCCGCTTTGTTGAATCTTGTGAAGAAAGATCATATTTCCGGTACTCCTAATGAGGATGCCGCGTCCCATCTAAACACATTTATAGAATTGTGTGATATGCAGAATAAGAAAGATGTGGATAATGATATTTTGAAGTTAAAATTATTTCCTTTCTCTTTGAGGGATCGTGCAAAAATTTGGTTTTCTTCTTTGCCTCGCAATAGTATCGATTCTTAGGATAAGTGCAAAGATGCTTTTATTACTAAGTATTTTCCGCCTGCGAAAATTATTTGTCTAAGAACTCAGATCATGAATTTTAAGCAACTTCAACATGAATATGTTGCAAAATCTTGGGAAAGAATGAAATTAATGCTAAGAAATTGTCCTACACATGGTTTAAATCTTTGGATGATCATACAAAAGTTTTATGCAGGGTTGAATTTTGTTTCTAGAAATCTTTTAGATTCTGCCACAGGTGGTAGTTTTATGGAAATTACTTTGGGTGAAGCTACTAAATTACTTGATAATATTATGGCAAATTATTCACAATGGCATATAGAAAGAGCTCCAACTAGTAAATAAGTTAATTTGCTTGAAGAAATTAGTGCTTTGAGTGAAAAAGTTGATGATCTTATGGAATTGCTTGCAAGTAAAAGTGCTCATATTGATCTTAATGATGTGCCTTTGTCTACTTTGATTGAGCAAAATAGTGATTTCGTAGATGTGAATTTTGTCCCACGAAACAATTTCAATAACAATGCTTATAGAGGTAATTTTAATCCTAGGCCTTGTGGGGACACCAACTCATAAGTCATGATCATAAAATGCACATGTATAGTGATCCCAGAGATCAATGCTCACTGAACACACAGAAGTTGAATAACAAGAGTCTTACATCCATACATACCGTCTCATTCAAATTGTGACCATTATGGTCAATTCTAGAGTATATCATCGCAACAGAAATCTCTGTCGATAGCTTGGACCCATGCCATCTGCCTTAACCCTGTAGACATTCTGACTGGGACAACATCCTAGCACGCACGATCATCACCAAAGAACTCTTCACCAAATTCCTATTCTTCCAAGCCCGACCAAGTAAATAGCTAGGGACAAGCCAATGCGTACTTTTGAATGTACTCGCAAGCAATCCGAGAGTGATAACAGAATAATTATGCAAGGCTATACCACTAAATTGGCATTTTTTCCGAAAGCTAGTTTTTCTCATGCAAGTATGATCAACATTTATAAAGAACATGAATGCGTATGCAACAAGTATTAGGAGGTTACAACCATAAATATCAAGAGAGAGAGTTATAAATAACTCATGCTCAAGCTCATCATTACTTCCTCATGAATCACATCAACAATATTACCAAACCGTGTTGTTTGTCAGAAACATATGGACATAGTCTAAGCAGCACCACCCAACTATCCTTGACCATGGACATGGCTATTCGAATAGTTTGACACTCCGCAGAGGTTGCACACTTTACCCACAAGATCCTGGAAGCTTTTGTGTCATACATGACCCGCGGTACCTCAAGCACCCGGGGTAACCACCCAATCGCTACCTTTCCCTAGCCGTGACTAACATAGAGTCCACTCTATTGGCAACAACCCCCATCCCACAGTCATGTTTTAGTTTAGTGGAGCCACGCTCCCATATCTATCAGATAATGCAAGCACGGGGATACCACCGGTGTGTCGGTGCCCTGTGAAAATAGTCATGGCCGCCTATGCAAGAACGACCCCGTCCTGAGAGTGACCATGCCACTCCCGTCACTAGTAATGCGGGCATCCATGCTATCATGAACTAGGTAATTAATAATGTCCCGTCCCATAAGGGGTAGTGTGGTTGTACATGTTTGGTTGGGACGGTAGACAATCTTAAATCTAATCCATCTCTAGAAAAAGAACTTTCATCAAACCTTGGTACACTACTTCTCCACCAAGTAGTGACCTAGCTCATCATCATCTCCCAAGGGCATTAGTGGCACCCATTGGGCTTTCGAGGGATTTCTCTCAAGGTGATTTTCACGGAATTTATGCAAGTCCATGCATCAACAACTATGGTTTCACCATCATGTCTCTAAGCACAAAATAGAGCTAAGAATTATGCAAGTATCAACGGACCGTGCATCAAAGAAACATGCATAATAAGCTCATCATCAACACCATCATAATGCATACGGAATTTATCGTTGAACAAAAGGGGTATATCATGGTCAAAGGGCTG
Source organism: Triticum dicoccoides (assembly GCF_002162155.2). Lineage (NCBI taxonomy): Eukaryota > Viridiplantae > Streptophyta > Magnoliopsida > Poales > Poaceae > Triticum > Triticum dicoccoides. The sequence goes on from NC_041393.1 coordinate 298,718,466, forward strand.
CTTGCCTGGTTCATCAGAGTCTTCAAATCTTTTTATCCCTCTCCAACTACTCCATCTACTTCATCAACTACCGTTGGAAACAATCAAAATAAGCAATATAACAAGACAAAACTAAAAGTGCTCTAAACATAGGAGTTGGACTTTTCTAGGATACCTCTGGTCATATGAGGAATGACCAAAGTGGTTTCATTGAAAGTGGATCAATGGATTCTTTTGAACATTTCAATATGATGGAACCAAGAGAGTAGTGGATTTGCAGGAAGTGCACAAAAGAATTATTTTGAAAAATTAGCAAAGGCACCCATTTAACAAGGAATGATTTTAGAATCATCTAGGAGTTGGTTTAACTAGATTTGGGGTTGAAATGATTCCCCTAGGGATTTACAAAGTTGGCAATATATGGAGAAATGTATCATAATTATATGTTGCAAAGGAAGTATTGAAAAAAATGCTCAAAAACAAATTTATGATCATATAAGCATCTAGGAATTTGAATCAATGGATTTGGATCAAATATGGGCTCTCTATGATTTTCTAAAGTTTATCACAAAAATGGAAAAATAGGATTTTGATAAATATTTGCGAAGAAATTTTTTCTAGAAAAATGTGCAAGTTGCACCATCTGATGGATCATGAATTGATGAACTACTAGAAATTTGAATCATCAAATTTGGAGTCCATCTGATCATTTGGGAGACTTTTCAAATCTCTGGAAAAAGAAAAAAGAAGAAGGAAAAGGATTTGGAGTTATACCTAATCATGCGCTCTGGACGTAGAATAACTGCTGGGCCAGCCCAACAACTCAGCCGCGCACAGAGAAGAGGGCAACGTTGAAGGCGCCTCCGCTGAGTGCGCCTCCAGAGGAGAGAGGCGGAAACTGCCGTGGGTGTTTCCACTTAAACTGCGTGGACCCGGCCGACAGTCGCTTAAAGACGGGGCCCGCTTGGCAGGTTCATCTCCAACATCCCGCACGGGCGCGACGGGAGACAGAGGAACGAGGTCGATCAGCACCGGTGCTCTCCCGGGCAGCTTGGTCCATCCTAGGCGAGGCTTCGGCCACTGGAATGACCAGCGCGGCGGGGCGCAACCGCAGGGAGGCAGTTCTCTGTCGGCGGGCTCTAGAACAGGTAGAGCCGCGACCGTGGCAGAAGGCTGCTTTGGCTGAAGCTGGGCACGGCGCCATGGGTCGCTGGAGGGGGAGCGAGATTACGGGGAGGTTCCAGGGGGGCTTGTGAGGGCATTTGGTGATGGTTGGAAGGCGAGGAAGAGGGTGGGGTGCCTAAATTTGAGCAGGGCCCCGAGGCGGCAATGGCAGCAGAGGAGGAGGAAGGAGGCATGGGAGGAAGAATGGGGTGGCCTGGGGGTGTAAGGGAGAGAGAGGGAGCAAATGGAGCAGAGAGGGGGCTCAGGGTGGCCTTGTGTAGGCTAGCCCGAGGTTCATCGTGGACGGGGCTCACGGTCGACCGCGATAATGGTTCTGGTGGTCGAGGGAGCGAGCAAGGAAGGCTCTGACATGCTCGTGGGGATGGCTCAAGGTTCTGGGAAGATAGAGGAGGAGCAACGTGTGCCCCAGATGGGACCCGAGCGCGAGCAAGAAATGGCGGGCTCAGGTGGCACTCTTCGCGTGTAGAGCCGGCAGGGGAGAGAGAGGGAGGAGGGGGCCAATAGTGTGCCGTGTCCCAAACGCTGAGGCGACCTCGGGAGACATGGTCTCGACGCCGATGGTCAACTGGGTACCTTGGAATGGCATGCTATAGTGCGGGAGAGCACTGTAGCGCATTCCAGAGCGCGAGCTCTGCATGCCATGGTATTGTCTATGTGCTATGGGCGTGTCCACTAGTGTCTTGGGGGTCCAGGGGGAGTAGGATAAGAGGGAGACATCATTGGGTGCTCTGGGAACACACTGGAAGAGAGGTGGGGTGGAGGGAGAGGTGAACAATCGCTGTCCAGAGGAGGAAAGTGAGGGTTTTCACCCGTCAATCATTGAGATATGAATGAATGGGTCTTATAGGGGGGTAGGTAATGATCAGGCACACCTCTGGTAAAAATTTGAGGCAAATGAGAATAGTGGAAGGGGTCAAAACAATAACTTTTGGAATTGACCAGAAGGTGTTTGATGCAAGTTTGGTCAAGTAAAAAGATTCTACTTTCCATGATATTTAACAGGGTCAAGTGGCATATAGAAATGTTGTGGATCACCAAGTTTGAGCTCATTTGAAGAAAGTTTCCAATGTAACTTTGGCAAACCCTAGAAATCAACATAAACTTGCTTAGATCTACCTAAGATAATCTATTCTCCTTGATGCACCACTTTGTGTAGTGTCATCATTTGGGTATTTGAGCATGTACACAAAGTTTCAGATCAAATGGAGAAAGTTGGCAATGTAAAGTTGTTCAAGTTTGGTTTTGGACAGAGAGGGTTTTTGGGCACTTCTGTGAACCAAAATGATTTTTATTGAGATGAAACTTTGCAAGATCACCACATTATGCATATGTGACTTGCTAGAATTTTCCTGGAATTATTTGAAAATATTTCTTATAGAAATATTTCAAATACTTGAAATGAACAGAAATGATTTGGAGGGTTTTGTCCAACATTTTGAACATGACCGTGTGTTGAAACTCATATATATGGAAAATATATGTCCACTGAGTTCCCCTAAATTTTCTGAAATAGTTTTGAAGCTTTAAAATAATTTTAACCTATTGAAGACCATTTCTGGCATAAAGTAAAAAGCATTTAAATAATGTATCAAAATAACTTCTAAAATAATATTTGTGATTTTAGGGAGTCCTATATCTAATAGGATTCAAATATAATTTTTGAAAGATTTTTCACATCCCAGATTAAGTACTTGTAGTTCAAGCCTTAACTCAGGGTGTTTTTGGAAAACCTAATTTAGAAAATAATTTTTGGCCAAATTATTTTTGAAATAAAATACTATGTTGTCCTATACAGATGGCATGATCATTGGGAAAAGTTTTGGATCAAGGAGAGGGAGTATAAGAGTTGGAGGATTTATTTGATTTTTAGAGCACTTGCAAGCAATAGACAAAAATCCAATCAAAGCAAAAGTCCAAAACACTCAAAAGTTTGTGTCAAACCACATTTTGTCATGATTTATTAGCTTAAGTGTTGTGGCATGAACATGAGGGTGTGACAGACCTACCCCCTTACAAGAATCTTGTCCCTGAGATTCCCCAAACTAGGCGCGGAAAGGAATACAAAAACTTAGATGTGGGGTAGTCTTCACGTCCTCATACTGCTTCTGCTTCCGTGTGGTGCTCCATTGAACCTTGATGTACTGTATGGTGCGGCTTCGTGCAAGACGTTCTGCTTGACCCAGGTTGCTGATTGTCTCTAGGATAGGTCAGGTCGGGCTGGAGGTCGGTGGCTCGATGATCGCTGTCCTTGTAAAGATCGGGCTAGTTAGGAAGTTGGAAACACTTCCGGAGTTGTGTCATGTGGAAAATGTGGTGCACATCGGATTACTCAAGTGGAAAATCCGGTTGGTAGTTGTCTACTTTTTGTCTTAAAGTGATCTCGAAGGGGGGGCGGGTCGCTAGTCTTGGTGTGAGCTTCCCTTGGAAATGGAAATGCTTGGTTCCTTTGAGAGGAGTGGCTCGCAGATACACCTAGTCTTCAACGCAGGATTTTACTTCTTGATGACGGTAGTTGGTATAGTTCTTCTTCCTTGACATGGTGGTCTTCAGATGTTCCCTAACCAGCTGAATAGTTCTTCTTCCATCTTCGGGTAGATAAGTAGGTCACCAAATAAATATGACAATCAACTTGTCCAAGTACTCCATGAAGACTTTATTCAAAAGGTACATAAATTAGGCTGGGGTATTGGTGGTGGTCACGGTTGAGTATGGGTCATGGTGTTCTCGACCTAGAGCCAAAGCCCATGGTCATGATCCGACCATGTTGTGGCTTGGTAGATCCTAAGGGTTTCAAGGATTCTAGTGTGTGGGTGAACGTTTATCATCTTATCCTTAAGCATGGTTTATGAGATGCCAATAGTTCTACCTAGTCCTTAAAAAGAAATCACATCATATTATGGAAAGAATCATCTCGTATAGGTCAACTCCAATCATCAGTCATGCTATTCATAACCCCATGAATCCCGAGAGGAGGTCTAACAAACGCATACATGTCAACTATCCCAAAACTCATATGTATGGCTATACCTATGTAAAAATCCATGTCTAGAGCATACAAGCAGCTAAGATTGAATTAAACACCACAATCCAAGTGCTCAGCCTATTCATCCAAGGTCCAAGATAGTGCATCTCTATCCTAAGGAAACACGTCGTATGCCACTCCAAGATCTTGTTTCCTCCCAATGAATCAACTCCAACAGCCCATTAACTTCCATCAATCACTACACAATCCATTAATTCTACAAATCCAATGTCTATGGTGTTGCACATGATCTCCTAAAGTCCCTATAATCCTCAAATACTTGAAAGGGCTATCTCTACTATAGTAAGTCCACCAATTTCCATTATCATGGTCAAGCAAACTCCAAGGTCAAGCTTATATAGATCCTGAAATCAACCCTGACAATTAATCCAATATCCTAGTTTATTGTCCACCAAGAAACAAGGTATCATGATTGAGATCATCAATCTAAATACAATTTCCTCCGAACCATGTAGACTTACTTAGCATCTATACTCCACTAGGATCACCTATCTAAATCCAAATCTCATGTCCAACAAGAATTCCTACATTTTCCCCCAAGTCATTATCGTAATGTCAACTATCTCCTATCAATATCCCCTGGCCAAGTCAAATCATTGTGCTCCCAAGAGTTTCAGTTTGCGATCGTAATTGTCCTACTATATCCAATTTACTCCAGGGTGATGAAAGCTATGCTATATTATAAATATGATCCCTCCAAGTTCATCTATCACCATGAAAGCCTCATAATCCACCAAAGAGTCTTAGATAATTCCATGAGGTTACTAATATAAACTCATCAATTCATGTGTCCTCTATTCCTATATCCTCAGATCGGTCTTCCCTTTGGCATCGTCGGTTCTTGTGCCATATTAGGATGATAATGTGCTCGTTCACTATGTCCACAAGTTCCACAATGAACCCAGTGTTGTGCAAGGTTACATTGAGCTCGGTTATCTCGTGAAGTTCAAAGGGTCTAGGGATGATTTTCTAGTCTTGAGGGGTAAACATAACTCTACAGGGTTGCCAAAATCGAGTGCCTCCACGATGAGCGACAAGAAGAACTTAGTTCTATTTGCCACCAAAAGTGAGATGAGAGAAGTGTGTGAGAACCCATCAAGTGTTATGCACTATGTCCTTGTGTGCAAGGACGAGGCACCAAAAACTAACACCTCTCACGATCTACCTTTAGTGTTGTCTTCTCTTTTGCAGGAATTCCAAGTTGTTTTCCTCGACGAGCTACCTTCGGGTTTACCTCCACTACGAGGCATTGAACACCGAATCGACTTCATCCCCGGAGCACCTCTACCTAACAAGGCTCCCTACCGCATCAACCCCGAGGAAATTAAGGAGATCCAATGGCAAGTACAACAACTCATCGACAATGGTCATGTACGTGAAAGCTTAAGCCCTTGTGCCGTTCCGGTCATTCTCTTTCCAAAGAAAGACGATACTTATCGCATGTGTTCTGATTGCCGTCCCATCAACGCTATCACCATTAGATATCGTTAACCTATTCCACACTTAGATGATATGCTTTATGAGCTTAACAGAGCCACCATTTTCTCTAAGATTGATTTTAAGAGTGGCTACTATCAAATACGCATCCAAGAAGGTGATGAATGGAAAACCGCATTTAAGACCAAATTTGGCTTATATGAATGGCTTGTTATGCCAATGGGTTTATCTAAAGCACCCGGTACTTTCGTGTGAGTCATGCATTTTGTTCTTCGACCCTATATTGGTGTATTTGTTGTGGCCTATTTTGATGATATTCTTTTCTTTAGCAAATCCCACAAAGATCATGTCACCCATCTTAGAACCGTGTTGCAAACCCTTAGGAAAGGGGGCCTTTATGCTAACATGGACAAATGCCTTTTTAGTGTTGATAAGCTTGTTTTCTTTGGTTTTGTTGTGTATTCTAAGGGTGTTCATGTAGATGAATCTAAGATCAATGCTATTAAAACTTGGCCCCAACCAACCAACTTGCAACAAGTGCGTAGTTTTCTTGGTTTAGTCGGTTACTATTGTAGATTTGTGAAGGATTTTAGCACCATTGCTTCACCTTTACATTATTTGAGTAAGAAAAATGTGCCATTTGTTTGGGGAGCATCCCAAGATACCGCATTTAATGATCTTAAGAATTTTTCTTACTCATGCTCCCGTGCTTGCATTACCCAACTTTGACAAACCTTTTGAAATTCATTGCGATGCTAGTGGTAATGGCATAGGAGGTGTGTTAATGCAAGAGAAGCACCCCATAGCATACTTTACTTTCAGGAGCGCAACTCAATCATCCCATCTATGATAAAGAGCTATATGCTTTAGTGTGAGTTTTGCGTGGATGGGAACATTATCTTCGCCGTCATGAATTTATCATTCATACCGATCATGAAATGCTTAAGTATCTTAAGGGTCAAACTAAGTTGAACAAGCGTCATGCTAAATGGAGTGAATTCATTGAGTCTTTTCCTTATGTCATCAAGTACATCAAGGGTAAGGAAAATGTTGTGACGGATGCTCTTTCCCGCATATGCATGCTTGTCACTAAACTTGAATTGAATGTCATTGGCTTTGAGCACATAAAAGACTTGTCTGCACATGATCCTACTTCTGCATTTCGATATGCCAAGTGTTTGACACATACATCTTGGGAACGCTATCACATCAAAGATGATTATCTTATGAGAGCTAACAAACTTTGCATTCCCGAGTCTTCTATTCGTTAGCTCCTTTTGCAAGAGGGTCATGGAGGCGGACTAATGGGACACTTTGGATGCGACAAGACATTCACTACGCTCTCAAAGAACTATTTTTGGCCCAAGATGTTCCACGACGTCTCACGCTTCACCAACCAATGCTCTACATGTCACAAAGCTAAGTCAAAAGCTCAATCCATGGTCTTTACATGCCCTTTCCTATTCCTTACCAACCTTGGGAAGACATTAGCATTGATTTTGTACTTGGTTTGCCTAGAACTCAAAATGGAAAGGATTCCATGTTTGTTGTTGTGGACCGATTCTCTAAGATGGATCATTTTATCCCATGCAACAAGATAGACGATGCTTCACATATTGCAAATCTTTTTTGTAGGGAAATCTTGTGCCTCCATGGAGTGCCAAAGACGATTGTCTCGGACCGTGACGTCAAGTTCTTGAGTTACTTTTGGAAGACTCTATGTGCCAAGCTCCGAATCAAGCTCTTGTTCTCTTCGGCATACCATCCTCAAACTGATGGCCAAATGGAGGTAACAAACCAAACACTCTCTACTCTACTACGCGTGTTGATCAAGAAGAACATCAAGGAGTGGGAGGAGTGCCAACCCATCGCAGAGTACGCCTATAACCGTGCAAGACACTCCACAACCAAGATCACCAAGATCCTATGGTGGGCAAGCTCCAATACACCAAGATCACCAAGTACACCAAGACGGCGATGCCCTACAACAAGAATAACAACGTCATGAGGAACAAGCCCTTGAAGCTCAACTTACTATAAATGAAGCGAAATAAGCCGTTAATGACCACAACGGCTGTGTGCGCGAACAAGAAGAAGCCCTCCGGCAAGATCGACAAGAAGAAGACACATGCCTTGAGGAGCGTCAAGCGATGAGGAACCATGCAAGAATTCCATGACCTCAACATCAAAATAATCAAGAGGAGCACGAGGAGCAAGTGGTTCAAGCCCCTCCACATCAAGAGCGTCACCACCATCGCCAACAACATAATGAAGAGAAACGCTACGACAAGCTCAAGTTCACCATGCCTAAGTTCTCCAGAACCAACGATCCCGAAGACTACCTTTCATGGGTATTGAAGGTCGATAAGATTGTTCGCTTACACAACTATGAAGAAGAAAAGAAGATTGCCATGGCATCGCCAGATTTCCAAGACTATGTCCTCATTTGGTGGGAGGAAGTCATTGAGCGACGAGAAGCAAAAGGTGACCCGTCCATGACAACATGGAACCAAATGAAGGATGTCATGCAAGTGCGCTTCGTGCCTACATATTATAGTCGAGATCTCTTCAAGAAGTTGCAACTCCTCAAGGAAGGCACCAAGTCCATTGAAGAGTATTACAAGGAAATGGAGATTGCCATGATTCAAGTCAATGTCACAGAAGATGAGGAGCAAACCATGACACGATTCTTGAATGGACTCAACCATCCTATCAAGAAGATTGTGAATTTCCAAATGTATACAAACACCATGCAACAGACTGCTAGATCCAATCACACAGTCAGCGACAAATGGAGGTGGCTATTCGCAACACATGAAAACCCTAGTGATAATGCCAAAGCGATCAACTGAATGAGTGTGCCGCACATCCACCATATATAGAAATCCTCGCAGGCTCAACACTTTGGCCTCACATGGATCCTAAAGCCCAAAGTCTGTTCGACCTGAATCTGAGTCTAAGTAGGATTACATCTGACCCATGGAGTCGGATCGGGCCTCACAGGTCCCTTCCCTTAAGTGACGACCCCTTTGGTTCTCGTTCACTTTGTAGAGATTCAGATCACATTCGGCTCATCTAGTCGATAGCGGCCTCTAGCAAAGCATGCTGACTCCAAGCGTCCGATGAAGCTGGTTAGGCAAACTTGTACAACATGTCACACTTCTATTCCCTTTGCCACACGATATATGTTGTCGGGATCAAGGCGAGTCTGTTATCCTTGTGCTAGCCTGGCCTCTTTCTTGTTCTAGTGATGCCGACCACAAACTGGATTATCTCATAATCCTTGTCGCATGGCCATGCTTATATTGGTCGGATCACACGAGGGGCCCAGAGTATATCTCTCCTGATCGTAGGGGAAAATCTGATCTTGCTCGACCATGTCTCGTAGCATGGATCTGGACAAGCCCAAAACCTAGCTTTGTAATACCCAGTCACGGAGTAGCGTTTGGTCATCCCAAAGCAGGTCTATCCCCATCCCAAGTACATGTGCGAGCTCAGGTCGTAGGACATAGAACGTATGTTGTACCAGAGATTCACAGATGACATATCGCTGCATGTCATAGGCGGGTCTGTCCGACTTGGACCTTATCTTGACTCGGATCCGACTACTCGAATCTGACCAGATCCTTTCGAGTCCATATTATCCGGTTAGCATCCGATGCTCCAGGGCTAGTGAGACCAAGCCATCTACAGGGATTCGACCAAATCCTTCCGAGTCCATATTATTCGGTTAGCATCCAATGCTCCATGGCTAGTGAGACCGAGCAATCTACTGGGATTCGACCAGATCCTTCCGAGTCCATATTATCCGGTTAGCATCCAATGCTCCATGGCTAGTGAGACCGAGACATCCACCGTGTCATATGCTAATCTAGTCGGCTACGCGTCCACACAACCCTTTCGACTAGGGACCTTTTAGGACAGTCATCATACAATACATAGTCCCACAAAGAAGTCACGTACTTGTTGATACACATCATTGATAAGGTCCAAGGACTATCTTTATTCAGAAACACATAGGAAATATCATCATACATGATTGCCTCTAGGGCATATCTCCAACAGTCTCCCACTTGCACTAGAGTCAGTGAAATAGACATCGTATGCCCATAGCTCTAACGTGCCCCTCATGCTTGGGTTTTGGAAGCGGCTTAGGTAGCAGATCTGCAACATATGCATCCGTGTGAATTTTGCATAACTCTATATCGCTACTCTTTACGATCTTTCATCTCAGGTGATATTTCCAATCTATGTGTCTGGTCTTGTGGTGATTCCTCGGCTCCTTGGCTTGTGCGATGGCACCAGAATTATCACAATAAAGGTCCAACGGTTTACCGAGGCTGGGAAAATACCAAGATCATCTAGAAAGTTCCAGATCCAAACACCTTCCTTTACAACTTCACAAGATGCAATGTATTCGGCTTCTGTGGTAGAATTGGCCAACGTATCTTGCTTGGAACTCGTCCATCTCACTGCTCCTCCGTTCATGATGTACACAAATCCAAATTATGATTGACAATCATCTCTATCAGTTTGGAAACTAGCATCGACGTAACCCTTCATGCAGAGCTCCTCCTCACCTCCATAAACTAGGAACATCTCTTTAGTCCTTTTTAGTTACTTCAGAATAATCTCTACCGCCGCCCAGCGACTCTCACTTGGATTGGCTTGGTATCTACTTGTTAGGCTTATTGCAAAAGCAACATCAGGCCGTGTGCATATCATGTCATGCATGATGGATCCGATTGCCGAGGCATACAAAATCCTACTCATCATACTTCGCTCATCATATGTCAAAGGACTCTGAGTCTCGCTTAGCCTTATACCATGTGAGATAGGCAAGGACCCTTTCTTGGACTCACTCATGTTGAACCACTTCAACACTTTATCTATGTATGTGCTCTGGCTCAAGCCGGGCAGCCTCCTTGATCTATCTCTATAGATCTTAATGCCTAAAGTATACACTGCCTCGCCGAGGTGCTTCATTGAAAACATGCCATTCAATGATTCCTTGACCGAGTTCAGCATCGAAACATCATTTCCGATTAGCAATATGTCATCCACATACATGATCAAAAACACTATCAAGCTCCCACTCAACTGCTTGTATAAACAAGCGTCCTCTTCGCTTTTGATGAAACTGAGATCAGTGACGACCTCATCAAAATGAATATTCTAGCTCTGAGATGCTTGCTTCAACTCATAAATGGATCTCTTGAGCTTGCATACCTTACTAGTGCTAGTCAGCTCAACAAAAACCCCGGGCTATATCATATACACGTCCTCAGTTAAATTCCCATGAAGGAAAGCCTTTTTGACATCCATCTACCATATCTCATAATCGAAATATGCAGCTATAGCTAGTATGATCCTCACCGACTTTAGCATCGCTACCGATGAGTAAGTCTCGTCATAGTCAATTCCTTGAACTTTTCCATAACCTTTAGCGACAAGCCACGCTTTGTGGATTTGAACATTTCCATCCACATCGGTTTTCTTCTTAAAGACCCATTTGCAACCAATGTCTATTGTGCTAGGCTGTGGATCAACCAAGTCCTGGACTTGATTCTCATCCATGGACTTTAACTCGGATCTCATGGCCTCTAGCAATGCCTCGGAATCTGGGATCACCATCGCTTCCGCATATGTGGCCGGCTCATGGCTCTCTAGCAACAAGATAACATGCACTCTGCGTAATCTTTCTGATCTCCGTGGTTGCGGTGCCGCTTCCACTACGGGTTCCCTAACAGACTCCGGTATGATCACATCATCAACCGAGTTGTCCCCAAGTGGTTTTTGAATTTCTTTGAGCTGCACTAGCCGCCCACTGGCTTCCCACCCAAGAAACTCTTTCTCAAGGAAGACCCCGTCCTGAGCAACAAGAACTCTGTTCTCTTCACGGTTGTAGAAGCTATATCCCAAGGTTTCCCTCAGATATCCAATGAATATGCACTTATCTGACTTGGGTGTAAGCTTGTCCGACATAAGTCGCTTGACAAATGCTTCACAACCCCAAATCTTTAGAAAAGACAACTTGGGACTCTTCCCAGTCCACATCTCGTGTGGTATTTTGTCTATGGATTTAGATGGCACTCTATTGAGTGTAAAAGCTGCAGTTTCTAGAGTGTATCCCCAGAATGACAAGGGTAAATCCGATTGTCTCATCATAGATCGAACCATGTCTAACAAGGTACTCCTCCTCCATTCCGACACACCATTTCTCTATGGTGTACCCGGAGGTGTGAGCTGAGGTACCATGCCTCGGCTTTTCAGATGATTACCAAAATCTTGGCTCATGTACTCACCTCCACAATTAGATCATAGAAATTTATAGTCTTACTGAGCTGATTCTCTACCTCGTTCTGAAACTCTTTGAACTTTTCAAAAGTTTCCGACTTGTGCCTCATCAAGTAGATATATGCATATCTACTCAAGTCATCGGTAAAAGTCACGAAGTATTGATAGCCACCTCTAGTAGTTATGCACATTGGACCACACACATCACTGTGTAAAAGCTTCAACAGCTCGGACACCCTCTAGCAACTCTCTGCGAAAGGAGACTCATCTTGCCGAGCAAGCATGATTCACATGTCTCGAACGACCAGAAGTCGGACGAAGTTAGGAGTCCATCATCATGGAGCTTCTTCATGCATTTCAGACAAATGTGTCCAAGCCAGAAATGCCAGAAGTATGTTAGGTTTATCTCATTAGGCTTATGGCTCTTGACATTCAAATTATAGACAGGTTCCGTTACCATATTCAAAATAAATAGCCCATCAACAATGAGTGCATAGCCGTGGAACATACCATTCAAAGATACTGAACAACCATTGTCCTTTAAATTGAATTTATAACCCTGACTCATCAAACATGAGGCAGAAATAATGCTCCGACTAAGTGCGGGAATGTAATAACAATTATTCAATTCCAAAATGAATCCGGAAGGAAGTTGAAGCTGCATTGTGCCGACCTCCAAGGCAACAACTCTTGCTTTGTTGCCGACCCTGATGTCAATCTCCCCTTGTGCCACGCGCCTAGTTCTTACCAGCCCCTTGCATTGAATTGCAAATATGAAAAACTGATCCGGTATCAAATACCCAAGATCTACTAGGTATTCCAGCAAGGTAAATGTCTATAACATATGTAACAAGTGTACCTTTGCCTAAAGAAGCATTTCAGGCCTTCTTGCCATGCTCAGCAAGCCACGTGTTATAGTTCCTCTTCGAGTGACCGGTCTCCTTGCAATGATAGCAAACGGTCCCTGAGTCCGGTCCAGACTTTGGTGTAGCGGAGAAGATTACCTTCTCCATGCCCTTTGCCTGAGCCTTTTTCTTGGACCCACACTTCTTGAACTTGCCAGAGTTCTGCACCATAAACACTTGATGCGCGCCTTTTCTTAATATCCTGCTCTGCCACCTTTAGCATCGCATGCAATTCAGTGAGCTTCTTATCCATGCCGTGCATATGATAATTGAAGATGAACGCCCATAGCTAGGCAGAAGAGAACCCAGAATTGCATCGGTAGCCAGCTCATCCAAGAGCAGGAAGCCAAACCGATCCAAAGCTAAAAAAACACACATCCCTGACATTTTGGGTCGAACGAATTTTTTCTGTCATGCTTATGGCACTTCTATGATGATAACTGTGAAAAGACCCGGTATCATCATAGATGTGGTGGGATCCTACTTCTATGACAAAAAATCATGACTGAAAATGTGCTTTTCGTCCTGGGCGGGCTGGAAATGCAGCTGCATGACATTCTTTGGGCCGTCCATGATGCAAAAACCCATGGTAGAAGCGAGGGCGAGGAAAATATCTGGGAGTTCCTGGTTACGGTGGGTGGTCGGGGCCAAATGATGCACAAAGCGATTACACGTTTCTCTCATACATGTACACGCGTGGGTGCGAGGCGTTGGGCTCTAACTGAACCCAAGCAAGGCGTTCGCCTACTGAACTCTAGCGATTGCACTGGCTACATGTTACTGAACCCGAGCGATCGATCGATCCCTGGCTGTTAACTGAACCTGATCGAGCGATTCCTTCGCTACTGCTGCGAACTCAAGCCGATTAAACCTGCTTCCTCTGGATGAACAATGAGCGTTGTTGGGGGTTGGATGAACAGTTCCCGGTGGCGGTTGGATGAACAGGACCCTGTGATAGTAGAGGTTGTTACCGCTGGATAAACAACACCCTGATCGAGCCGGTTGGGGGTGGATGAACAGGACCCCGTGGAGGGCTGGTTGAACAGTAGCCGGTGGAGGCTGGATGAACAGGACCCCATGGAGGGCTGGTTGAACAGTAGCCAGTGGAGGCTGGATGAACAGGAGCCCATGGATGAACAATAGCTGGTGGAGGCAGGAGGGACACAACGTGGATGAACAGTCGCAGGTGGAGGCTGGAAGAGGTCAACGGTGGATGAACAGTAGCCCATGGAGGCTGGAGTGAGGCAGTAAACAGTGGATGAACAGTAGCCCGTGGAGTCCCGTTTTGCGGTACGCCACACCCCTCCCATTCAACAGGGCCCCCGTTTCGATTGTAGGAGGTCGAAGAGAAGTCTAATTCCTCCGTTTTGCGGTATGCCAGACCCCTCCTGATGAACAGGATCCCGTGTCGACCGTAGGCGGTAGAACATAAGGCCATTTCCTCCATTCTGCTGTACGCCAGGCCTCGTTTCGGTTGTTCCGTCCAAGCCGGTTGGCTCCCGATGAATAGGACGCATTCCATTGCCTCCCGATGATCACGACGCAGTTTCTCCATTTTGACCCAGCCGATTGGTTGCCGATGAATAGGACACCGTTGCTGCTCTTCGTTGTCTCTCCATGTACACGAGCCCTGGCCATACGTATGCGCGAGTAGGTGATCGAGACACCACCCGTATGTACGTACGTACTTGTACACGATATAGGCAGGATTGCCTAAATTAGCTACCGCTCCTTACTAGGCCACGATTCATCGTGGCAGAAAGAACAATGGACCAGTATGGACGTACACATTTGCGACCAGAATGACAATGCTACGTATGCTTCGACCGGGTGGGTCCTGGCTATCAGGGAGGATAAGGAGGCACTTCCTTGCATGCGAAGAGGTAGCTGCTAGGTCAGAGCTGACAGAGGGGGGATTCTTTTTTTGTGCGTAATAAGGAGGCACTACCTTGCATGCGAAGATGTAACTGGTGGGTCCATCTGTCAGCCTCACCGTGTGCAGTCCTCTTCAGATGGCTGTCATTCGTTGGCCACCTTGACCACACCGCGTGGATAACACCAGGCGGTGAACAAAGCCTGGGAACATGCGGAGGGTAGTACGAGGGTTGGCTAGTTCGGCTGCGGTGTGAGGCTGCCGTCGCCGCAGGATAACAGGGGGTGTGGGTGAGTAGAGGGATGGCCTGGCCAGCGGTGGGAGTAGTAGGGGGCGGTGAGGCCACTGCGGCAGCACAGCCGGCCATGGGAGGCAAGAGCACGCCAGTGTTTGGACGGCTGGAGCAAGAAAATCAGAGGTTGAAGAAGCAGGATGACCATTGGATGTTAACAATCCAACAGTCACAGGTGATAGAATTGTTTGTTGACTAAGTTGACAAATCCCTGCGTACGCGTCAACTTAGTAGGGCCACAAGTCAGCCTCCAAATCTGTCATGGGGAGCACTCGTTATTTTTCGCTTAATAAGGAGGCACTTCCTTCTGTGCCAAGATATAGCTGGTGGGTCCCAACTGTCATTGGGAGGATTCATTCTTTTTGTCATGATAAGGAGGTACTTGCTTGCGTGCAGCCATGGACCATGTGGGTCCCAACTGTCAGCCTCTCCATGTACATCCCTCTTACGATGTTGTCGTTTGTTGAAAACGTTGACCATGCCGTGCCGAGAACAACAGCGTGATGGACGACGGCAAGACCCAGGAAGGGAATGACCCCGAGGGAGCGAAGCCACAACAGTGCAGGGATGTGGGTGAGTAGAGGAATGGCCTGGCCAGTGGTGGGAGTAGTAGGGGGCAGTGAGGCATGCATGGAAGCATAGCCTGCCACGGGAGGCGGGAGCAGGCGGTGCCGCCAGCGGTGGATTTGCGGGTGGAGCAAGAAGATCAGAGATTGAAGAAGCACAATGGCCATTGGATTGACATCCAATGGTTACGTCTGCTAGAATCGTTGGTTGACGTATATAATAAGTAAAAAAAATCTTGCATACACATCAACGTAATAGGCCCTATTTTTTTAATAATTTACAGCTCATTGCAACTTCTTATGCAATTTATTGCAACTTGTTTTTTTGGCTAGGGCTAGGGTTAAAAATTTAAATGAAATTTCACATATTTTGGTGGGGTCCAAACTATTTGTGACACCAAAATGTCGAGCCAGATTTAAAATACTTCGAAGATATATTTAAATTAGGTTAAAGCCCAGTGAAATTGGAATATGAAATAAAGTAATTGCCAATTTGTCGTCTCTTTTTTTTATATATTTATAGCGCATTTCATATTACTTTCAAGATTTGCAACCATCTTGAAAGAGTTGCAGCCCATCAGGGCATAGAAAAATAAGTAGGCCTGGATTGGGTATTCTTCAGAAAAAATTGGGCTCATTTTCACAAAGAAAATATAGCTGGGCTGGTCACATGGTGAATGTAAAATATAAGCCTGGGCTAGACGGGCCACACCCCAGTTGAAACCCTTCTCTGTCTCAACAATAACAAAAAAAATACTACTCGAGCAGCTACGTCCCAGGTGTCAGCCGATCTTGTATTGTTCTCTTATCTATTGACTATATACGCTAACAATGTCGTGGGTCCCAGATGTCAGGAAACCACTAGGAGGAAGCATTTTATTTTTCTATACGATGACAATGGAGTATATATAACAAAAAATGCGGAACTTCCTTGCGTACGTTCGTGGACATGGTGGGCCCCTGCTGTCATCCTCTCCACGTACAATCCTCTCCCGATTCCTCTTATTTGTTGACCATGTTGACAACGCGAGAGGGCGGCGCCATGGCGAGTGCACCAAAGCGCATGGAGGACGATGTTGAGGCCTCGGACATCGGTGTTAACATCTAGGAGACGGTGTGGCGGTGATGCGTTTGCTGAGGCGCAGCCAGCCATGGGAGGCGGAAGCAGGTGGCCCCGCCGGCGCTGGTTTTGTTTTGGCGGCTGGAGGAAGACAGGACTGAAGAAACACGACAGACTATAAAAGCAACAAGAGTACTTAACAACCTTAACTGAAACCAGCAAGGGCACTTAACAACCATAGCTGAAAGTAGTATGAGTACTTATACAGGTTCAACCGTAGAAAGCATGCCTCAAACAATGCTACTTTGCCTACAGTTAACCAAGGGTAAGGCCACCAAGCCCCAGGACAAGGCCCAGGCGCCACCCCGCGCATCCACAACCCTTTGAAAGCGGCTTCATCTCGCAATGTACTCAATAAATAGGATATTCGCTTTAGAGCCATGGAAAAGCATGAGCATAACCTTCTATCCTATTCTCCAAGATGGACGGCCTTCATTATTTGAGACCACCCATGAATAAGTATCGTTTCACCTCCAAGGGGAATGGAGTAGGTCGACATAAACATCATGTTGTGACCAAGCGCAAGTCTAACCTGACCATGGTTAGACATCTGTATTGGAACAATAGAATTGGGCAGTTTTTGTTTCAAGAAGATCACAACTGTAAAACTGTGTATAAGCAAGAGTTTATGAACTACATATATAACAGAAAACAACTCATACCATAAGTTTCTTGACGCAGTTGGACCTGTTCAACGTGTGCAGCAGTGGCACACATATCCCACGTGGCCTTCCACCATTGAAACGCTCTACACGGACCTCAAGACGATCAATACAGTGTAGGAACTTGTGGATGTCGTCCCAGTCAACTTCAGTGCCATCGATAACAGTCGAGTTCTTATAGAATAACAAACAAGTAGCATGCTTTACTTTGAAATAAGCTACATGTGCCACCAATTATAAGAAATATTAGTTAGAAGTTGCTTCTTTGTGAGAGGAGGGAATCACAAATTGTTGCTACTTCTAAAGTTAAATTGTTATTCGTTAAACAGAATAGGTGGATTAAGAAGTAATCGAGGCAACAAGCAAGAACCATATACAAAACTAACATGGATGAACTACTGGAACGACGTCGGGGTGGAAGATCACAGTGAAGATGAGACCAAGTTCTGCTATTTCCATCAACATTTGTGCGACAACATCCAGTGTGTAACACTTGAGAACGTTTATCCAAGTTCGGCCATAAAAAAGCAGCTATCTTCTTGGTTCATGAACCCAACTCGGAACTTATATCCATGGCTTGTCTTCAGTGTGACCATTGAACTAGTTTATTCAGTTATGGCAAGGCGGACCATCTTGAGTACATGTGTTCTGGCAGAGCAAGGAATGCATGGCGGGAAAAATAATATGAGAACATAATGTATTCGCTATCGCAATCTAGAAATAATTTCCTCCTTCATGTCAGTGTTGACCATGGTACTAGTACCTTTTATCCAAATATAGCAATCAAAATTTCCAAATTAGTTGACAACATGTTCAAAAAACCTGACGCTCTCGGATAGAAAAGAGGATTCTAGGAACATACTGTGAGTGTTTTAAAATCCTGTGTTAGGATGAGAAGGAACTAGTGTGGCGTCTCGCCGAGGGTGCAGAAACCTGTAGGGTCCTCACACTTTGGGCACTGCCAATGAAACACACTAGATTCAATAGGAAGAAAAATGCATCAACAGTGGCAGCTGCCATCTTAGTATTACCCACGACCAAGGGACTTGGATTATCGGGGATGGATGAAGAATTCGTACCTGGTTCTCCAAGAGAAAACCCTATGCAATCACCGAGAGGGGGTTTTCTCTGAACAAGTAGACGAGGGAGAAGGGGATTTAGGCCCAGTGAAATATTGTTGCTTCGTCCGTCCAGCTTTCTGCTAAAGCTGGAAAGGTGTTTTTTTTGTGATTTGGCGGCTCATTGGGCATTACTGTGCGCTATGACTGGGGTGACTCTACCGTGCAGTTGTGCACTCTAATTTGGTGCATGGCACATGGACCCCATTGCCAGATGCCCCACATATCATCCAAAGGAAGTAGAAAGGCAGGAGTAACTAGTTACACATAAATATAGTTTTGACAGAGAGATACTCCCTTTGTAAAGAAATATAAAAATCTTTTGTATCACAACTTTATACATAAGAAAAATCAAGGGGAATATATATAACATAATATGGGGGTTCAGCTGAGAATATAATACTCAGACATGCTCATGGTTCTAGACTTTGGGCCATAGGCCGGTGAGCCTGCATGTTTGGGGGCCCATGTGCTCTAACTCAGCACATTTCATGTTCCAAGCGATCAGTACGACACTGGTACTAGATGCTGTCGCAAGGCGAATACAGAAAATTTAATAAAGCACGACAACTGTTAGAATGAAATCGAACGACAGTTCCTAACCAGCAATCAGAGTTTCAATTCTATCAATGATATCCTATGTGATAAGTAATACTGTCGTACAACTTATACACACCAGACACTTGTTCCACCATGCCCTATTATTACACCAAAATCTCTTGGAGGATAGACCAGTTCGACAGTTGTGTGCTACTACAGAAGAATTTCAAAGTTGATTTGGACCAACTCTCCTTGTCGAGAAAGTTTGATTTTGACATCATCCCTACCGCAAGATTTGATTTAGATTTGAACCTTGACCATGCTTTAGCATCAATAATCATGCAACCATCCTTTGTACTTATAGTATATTGAGCAGGTTCATTCACACCAAGGTTGTGCATGGTAAGAGAAACTTGGCCACGGTCACCCGGATTTTTGAACGACTCCCTCGTTGCTCTAGGAATTCTCTGTTTGCAAACAACAAGACATACACAAATAGTTAGATCAACACAGTGAATCATGTGAAACAATATCAAAAGAGAAAAGAACGAAGCACTTGGGCGGCCAATGCTTACCAAGGAGGTGGAGATGTCTGTTTTTGTAAGGACTTTGGATATGCAGTGCGAGTTGCAGCGCAGTCTATTACCGGTGCAACTGCTGGTTCCGTTACCGCTGCACGGGCCGGAGTAGATGCAAGTGCAACTTCAAGTGATGGTGTAGGTGCAGGTGCCATTGCTGGTGCCGTGCCAATGCAACTAGTAGTGTCATTGCTGCTGCCGGAGATGGTGCTCCTTGTGGAGCTGGTGCCGGTGTCGAGGGCCCGATCCTCCAGTAGATGAGCCCGATCCACTGACGCTGTCGGTGCCCAATCCTCAGGTGGATCAGACTGAGCTACTGCCGCTGTCAGTGCTAGAGCAAGTGCAGTGTGAGAAGGTGCCAGTGCTCGATCCGTTGCTGAAGGTGGTACCGAGTGCGAGACAACAACGATCGTCTCTAGTCTGCGATGATCAGCTTGCTAGCTTGACAAGGCTCCATGACCTTGATCTAGTCTTTTTCTTCATTTCTTTTAAACGCGAGAAGAACTTATTATGGTGTATTTGTTAAATGAAACTGCAGTTCACCATAGGGCTTTAGATTCTACTCAGACAATAGACTGATCCAATTGTGCCCAGTAATATAAGTGATGGACAGCGCCTTCATTACTGACACGACATAAGAAGTGAAACCTGCAAAAATAACCATCATAGAGGAAACCAAACGGTTTATTCTATGAAAAATGTCACATGGCAAAACATGCATCGTAAAATTGCAGCAAAAGTAAGAAAACATGACATTAAATCAATAAGATTTAGATAGTAAATCAATAAGATTTACTTGATGTGACACGAGTGAATCCTCACTAGGAAATCACTATGTTCAAGTTCTAAACAGAAGATTGATTGTCAAATTACGGGTGGAATGCAGGGCCCCGTTTACTCCCACAAGCAGGACAGTCCAAAGGTTGTGACAAATCGTATGGACCGAACATCCGTGGGACTGGAAATCCTGGTGGGTGCGATAAACTCTGCAATGCATACAGATATTGGAGTGTAACCATAGTTGATAAACCGTCCTAAAAAAGATGATCTGGATACTTAAAAATATACAGACTGAATAGAGTGGACATACATTAACATAGAATATTCTCAGGACTCACCACACAACAAAAGTGGTAGTACTAGACAATACAGGCTTCACACACACAAATCAAGTACTGAAAAATAGTACTTACTACAGACAAGCAAAGTTGCACTAATTAAACTCTGCAGACTATTTCTTTCCACCGACGTACGGGTTGTACCCCGCATAACTGACTAGGTCATGGACTTCGTGAGAGATGTCTACCAGCACCATCACAATCTCGTCAACCTTGGAGAACCTAATGGAGTGGTCTTTCCACTCATAAACATGATGATGAAGACGGTCCACATTAGATTTGTTGAGAAGCTTTACAAGAACCACACCCTTCGTAATCGAAGGCACATCCAGGAAAATGTTGTGGTGAAGTACACCGTCGAGAACATGCCTGAAAACACTTGTTCACAACACGTGGCGGCAAGGACACATCAGCTGGATAGTTTAGCAGTAGAACTCATCCTCAGGTCTTCCAGTTCACACGGCACGACTTTGAGAACTTCATCTCAACCACGGACCTAGTTCTAATTCAAATAGAAACCAAATATTTTATTACTACCTCTATTCAAAAATATAAGATGATTTTCAATATTTTACTCCATATAAGACTACATATAAGACTACCTTCATCGCCAACTTCCAGGACACTCGCGATCGTCCGCCGTCCGTGGGTGACCTACGTCATATCAAGCAGCAGCAGCCAGGAGAGACCCTGCAGAAGTATATTCAGCTCTTCAACAATGTTCGCCTCAAGATCCCCAAGGTGTCGGACGAGGCCATCATCTCAGCATTCACTAATGGCGTCCGCGATGTCAAGATGAAGGACGAGCTCGCCATCCATGAGGATCTCTACATAGCCTTGGAGATGTTCAACATGGCGAACAAGTGTGCAAGTGTTGAGGAGGGGCGTCTCTTCCTCCTCGAGCTCCGAGATGCTGACCCAGAAGACAAGAAGGCCAAGGCCAAGGATGTGAAGTGCAAGGGGCCGGCCGTGCTCGCGGCTGAGCTAGAGATGAAGCGCGACTACGTCCACCCTGAGTCGGCCAAGAGCAATGGACCGTTCTGCATCTTCCACAACGTCCACAACCACAACACCAATGACTGCCAGGAGCTCAGGGCCCTCCGTGATGGGTGCCTCAGTCGACGCCCCGAACACAACGATCGGGGCTACGGCCACAGAGGTGGCCGAGGTGGAGGATGCTGGGATGGACGTGACCATCGCCAGGAGTGGCGCGACCATCCTTGGGAGGACCGTTGACAGGGCCAACCTCGGGAGGGCACCTGGAGGGAGCTGCCTCATGAGGAACGCTCTCAGGGAAATGCCGGTCTGCCTCCACTGCCTCCACCACCAAGAAGGAACAAAGATCACCATCAGGACGAGGGGACTGGGGCTTCCAGGAGCCACGAGCCATCGCCTACATCCTGTGTGGCTCACAGGCCCCAACCTCTCACCGTATCTTCAAGCAGTTCGCACGCGAGGTGAGTGCAGTGCTCCCCAAGCCCAAAGCAACTCGCCCTCTCAGGTGGTACAAATGCGCCATCACCTTTAGCTCCTTGGACCAGCTCAAGTGTGGGGCCACTGCTGGCGTGCTCCCCATGCTCTGCTCTCCCGTCATCAGCAATGTGGTCGTCACCAAGACCATCATCGATGGTGGAGCGGGGCTCAATGTCCTGTCTGTTCAAATGTTCGACAGACTCCAAGTACCGTACTACCAGCTTCAGCCAACCAAGCCATTTTCAGGAGTGACCGACAGCTCCACACACCCCATAGGGAAGATCTGCCTCTTTGTCACCTTCGGCGAACGCAGCAACATCCGCCTGCCCTACAACACCATCCTAGTTACCCAGCACTGGCCAAATTCATGGCAGCTACGCGCCACAGCTACAATGTCCTCAAGATGCCAGGAAGCAGTGACATCATCACGGTCGCATGTCAGGAAAATGATGCGGTATGCTCCCTTGAGCGCGCCTTCCAAGATGCAGCAGTTGAGAACCCTGTAGATGAGGGTGGTGCCCTCTCTCCAGAGGTCGCCCCAAGACGAAGAAGCTGCAGCTAGGTCAGGGATCCCGTGCGGAAGCATTGCCCGAAGACGCCGCGCTGAGCCTCGCGTCCCAGGACGCGGTGCCTTCACCCATCGCATAGGAAGGCGCACTGTCACGCCGAATATGCGACCCTGTCCTAAAGGAACTCGAAGGTCCCACCAAGGATAGACCCTCATATTGAAACGCTTTTGCAAGGTGGATATCATTACATCAACATTACATAATAGAAGGGGATACATACATAGGGCATACAATGCCACACGAATAAGACATCACAATACATAAGAGCAACATCCGACTACGGATGAAACACAAACAGAAACTCAAACGACATCCACCCTGCTAGCCCAGGCTGCCGACCTAGAACCTATCCCTGATCGAAGAAGAAGCAGAAGAAGAACTCCAACATAAGCAAACATCACTCTCGCGTCATGATCATCGCACAACCTGTACCTGCAACTGTTGTTGTAGTAATCTGTGCCCACGAGGACTTAGCAATCCCATTACCATGGGTATCAAGACTAGCAAAGCTTAAAGGGAAAGGAAGGGGTAAAGTGGTGAGGCTGCAGCAGCGACTAAGCATATATGGTGGCTAACATACGTAAATAAGAGCGAGAAGAGAGCAAAAGGAACGGTCGTGAAGCTAGCAATGATCAAGAAGTGATCCTGAACTCCTACTTACGTCAAACATAACCCAAAACCGTGTTCACTTCCCAGACTCCGCCGAGAAGAGACCTTCACGGCTACACACGCGGTTGATGCGTTTTAATTTGGATCTGGTGTCAAGTTATCTACAACCGGACATTAACAAATTCCCATCTGCCTATAACCGCAGGCATGGCTTTCGAAAGATTATACCCTGCAGGGGTGTCCCAACTTAGCCCATGATAAGCTCTCGCGATCAATGAAGGATATACCTTCTCCCAGGAAGACCCGATCAGACTCGGAATCCCGGTTTACAAGACATTTCGACAATGGTAAAACAAGACCAGCAAGACCGCCCGATGCACCGACAATCCCGATAGGAGCTGCACATATCTCGTTCTCAGGGCAACACCGGATGAACACTACGTACAACTAAAACCAGACCCCGAGTTTCCTCGAGGTGGCGCTGCAAGTGGCTCGGATTCGGACCAACACTTACACAAGCACGGGCCCGGGGGGGGCTATAATAAAGATGACCCTCGAGAGAGCGACTCCCAAGGGAAAAGTAGGTGGTGGTGAGGCAAATGGTAAAACCAATGTTGGGCCTTGCTGGAGGAGTTTTATTCAAAGCGAACTGTCAAGGGGGCCCCATAAATCACCCGACCGCGTAAGGAACGCAAAATCCGGGAACATAACACCGGTATGATGGAAACTAGGGCGGCAAGAGTGGAACAAAACACCAGGCATAAGGCCGAGTCTTCCACCCTTTACCAAGTATATAGATGCATTAATAATAAAAGAGATATTGTGATATCTCAACCAAAATCCTGTCCACCATGGAGCAATCTTCAACTTCACCTGCAACTAACAACGCTATAAGAGGGGCTGAGCAAAAGCGGTAACATAGCCAATCAATGGTTTGCTAGGAGGGGTGTCAAAGGTTAGAAGTTCATGGCAATTTGGGATGGCTTGATAAACAGGTGATAGGTAGCGCAACATAGCGATAGAACGAAGCAACTAGCATAGCAATGATAGTAGTGAGATCCAGGGTAGCGGTCATCTTGCCTGAAATCCCGCAAGGAAGAAGAACGAGTCCATGAAGAAGATGAAGCCACGAAGACGAACCAAGCATAGACGAACGAATCCTCATGATCGCAACGAAACGGGAACTATCGAGAGAAGCACACAACATGGTAAACAAACCACACATGAACAAGACATGATGCACAACAAGCATGATGCATGACAAAGCTACATGAGGCTACTCATGGCAAGAGATGATGCAAACAAGAGCAACACATCAAGGCAAGTTTAAATGAGGCCGGGAACAACATATAACAATTCCGGTAAGTCCTCATATGCATATTTCGAAATTGGTCCAGATCTGAATAAACATTATGTTCAAGTTGTTAAACAGCAAGTTAAGATGCACCAAGATGATCTACACGAGATTCTAGTAAAGTTACATATAAAGTTCATTAAGTTCGGAGCTACGACCTAGAAGTTATGAGCAAAACAAGTCAAACATTGCAATGATGCAAAATGCACCCAAACATCAAGCAAACACCTCAAAACATGTATGCAACATGATAATATGAAGCGACATGCAATTCTAAGAAAGTTTCATATAGAATACACTCAAAACGGAGCAACACACACACATGAAACAAGTTATAGCAACAATATGTCCAAAACAGCAACTAGGCATCTTGCAAGCATCAAAACACTATGCTACAACACCCCAACATGATAACAAAAGGCATGGACATGATGTACAGGTAAAGCATTACAAAACATGAACACTGAGCTATCTCCAGAAATCACTAGAACATACTCAAACACAAATGGCAAGATTGCAAACAATAACAGTTCAGACTTTGCAGAAAATAACATCAGGTTGCAATGTTCAGAGCTATCAAACAACATGTTACAGGAACTTATCATGGCAAAAAAAGGCATGGTATGAATCTAGTAAACCCATAGATCAAAAGTCCTTTACTGACCATGAGCCAAAAAGGAACAGAAGATATGATGGCACCCATGTAAACATATCAAGTTATAATACAGATTCAAACATGGCAGAAACAGAATTATAAAGGCATGTTTGTGAGCTTGTGCAACTCACTACAGAGTAAAACATGGTATGGAAATGCAAACAACTGTAAGAAGGCATGTTTATGAAGCTAAGCATGGAAAGAGAAAGTTCATAGGGTGCATGGAACAATAGCAACAATCATGGCAACAACTGAACTTAATGTTAACAGGCTGATAGCAACATTATCAAGCAACTTTGAAGCAAGATATGAACAAGCTACAGCAAGCTATAATTGCAACCAGGGGCATGAGTGGATAGAGCATAACATGTAGAACAAAACATATTTAGCGAGCATCTCCAGATTATGTATAGAATGATTTGTAGCAGCAGGTTTATATAGCATCACGAAATAACAGATTCAGCCTAGCAAAACAGTAACAGCAAGTACACTACTTAAAAAGATCGATTCACTCACCACAAGTCATTGCATGACAAGATAAGCATAGTATCAGCAATAAGACATGTTTATGAAACAAACCAAGTCAAGAACAAGTTCATAGCATGCAAGGATCAACTACAACAACCTTGGCAAAATTGAATATGTAAACAATCTGCCAGGAAACATTTTGAAGCAAAAGTAGAGCACGAAAATGACATGCTAGACTACTCAATCATTGCAAACAAGGGCATGAATGGATAGAGGACAACCATATGTTCAAAACATCCTTACTGAAGTATCTCAAAATATGCAAGGATCTCTCTATAGCATCAAGTTTACATGGCATCAAAATAACAGCAGAACAGGGACTGAAAACAGCAACATCACAATGCCTAGTTTGCATGCTCGTGCTAGTCACCACATTGATCACAAAAATGCATGGCATACACCACTGTAAATATGACATGGCATAGATCAAAACACATGTAGACATTAACCTCATAGGATGCACACATCAATCATGGCCAAAATGACAAATGAGCATGTTATAACAGATTCAGCAGATTAACATCATGAAGCACTCTTGCAACGATGATTCAGGCATCAAGATGACATCAAATGAATATGATGCAATGGAATGAAATGAATTACTCGTTGAGACAAACAATTTGACATATTACATGCACGAAACGGAGCAGTAAACAACAAGTTATGATGCGATGAACATGGCATGGTAATGCAAAATCTCAAGGACTTAGGAATTTCGGGGCCACCTCAAATCAAGTTTGGATCCGAAACCGAATGGCGCGGAAGACGAGGTTCGCCGGATGGGCTCGCCGGAGAGGAGGACGAGGATGCCGGAGGAGGGCCGGGGAGGTCGGGGCGAACGGATCTAGCCAGCCCCTCGCCGGATCCGGCACGGGCGGAGGCCGGGGCGGCGCTGGAGGCACGGCGCGTCGCCGGGGCGGCGGAGGCA
>NC_041393.1:298745620-298752918 GCF_002162155.2 Triticum dicoccoides
CGGACGGTGCAGAGATCTGGCAGCGGTCCGGTGGCGGTGCAGGGGCGAGGCGCTCGACGGCCGGTCGGCGCGCGGGCGCCGACGAGGCGGCGGAGGCGGCAGAGCGGGCTCGGGCGGGAGCCGGGCGGCGGCGGGATGGGCCCCGCGGGACCGATCCGGGACGCGCGGGCCGGCGGCGGGGCTGGAGAAAGAGAGCCGGCGGGAGGACACGTGGCACGCTCCGATTGGCTGGGGAGTCGGCGGCGGACATGTCCGGCGTGCGGAGGAAGAAGGGGCTAGGGTTTCGGGGGATTTTTTGGGAGAGATGCACATATATATAGGTAGAGGGAGCTAGGAGTGTCCAAATGAGGCACGGTTTTGAGCCACGCGATCGTGATCGAGCGACTGAGAGCATGGAGGGGAGTTAGATGGGTTTTGGGCCAGTTTGGAAGGGTGTTGGGCTACAAAGAGAAAGGGGGGTTTCGGGCTACGCGGTTAACCGTTGGAGTATCAAACGACCTCCAAATGGCACGAAACTTGACAGGCGGTCTACCGGTGCTATACCAAGGCCGCTTGGCAAGACTCGGTCCATTCCGAGAACGTTTAACACCCGCTCACAACAAGAGACAAAAGGGGAACGTCGGAGGGCATAGGAGTGCCGGATCGCGAAACGGACAACGGGGAAAATGCTCGGATGCATGAGACGAACACGTATGCAATGCAATGCACATGATGACATTATAAAACGCAACACACAAGCAAATGACATGGCAACAACGACGAATAACTGGCAGATACCTGGTGCATTGAATCCGTGCGTTACAACACTCCTCCACTAACAAGAGATCTCGTCCCGAGATCTTAGGACCGAGACGGAAGGGAAAAGGGGATGAGGTGAAGCAAGAACTCAAGAGAAGAAGCAAAGAATCGAGAGCACTCGAGAAGAAGAGAGGAACAACGAGAATGACGAGAATCGAAAGCTCACGGAATCAGATAGACTATGAAAACACTCCGGTTTGAATGAGATAAGAAACGAATAAGACTGAAAGAATTTAGGCAGTACTCCAGCTGAAATGGAAAGAATAGAACAAGAACTTCACAAGATAGAATGACACTTGATGAGATGAACGACGCAATGCCTCCGGAAGAATTGAAAGAATGGAATGAAAAGAACTTAGAAGGAAGGGTTGAACAAATTTGAATATCTGAGAAGAACGAAGAAATGCAAAACTTCACTTCAGAAGAAAATGAAGAATTATTTGCTCTTCAAGACGGGAGAAGAAAAGATACTTGAACTCCACCAACAAAATCTTGATGAACTCTTGAAAGAATGAATTAAATCATAAAGAACCACCATGAAGAACTCCGGTAACAACAGGATGATGAGATAGAATGAAGGATGGAAGAATAAGATGAGCCTTGCGATGAATTAGATGGAGGTTCCGACGAAATAGCCGCGGAAAATTTGAACTCCGGAGAAGAAAAGATGAAAACACTTGGAACTAGAACTTATTCATCAAGAACAAACTCCAAAGGAAGGGATTAATCACTCTGATGAAATAAGAATAAGGTTTATTGTATGCTTATCCTTCATCAAATTGATGACAAGCAATAGATTTCGCATCTTACTTATTCTTCTTGAAAAAAGATTGAGAAGTGATAGCACAAAACTTGAGAAGGTCTTCATGAACCACCGGTAGGATTGAAAGAACGAATGGATGAAAATGATAAACAAGGAAAAAGAATCTTGAATGAACCACCGTAAGAATTCGGAAATGACTGACGAAAGGGAATGAATCATCGGGAAGACTTAGAAGAACAAATCTGCTTGAGGGGATTTAGAGGCAAAAGCACAAAGAGATCATGAGCTGATTAAGGAACACTTGAACGAAGCACCGGGATAAATGGATAATGGTAGCTGAAATTAGAGGACGAAGAATTCTTCTGGAATGATGGCCTCTGGTGGAAAGAAATGGAAAAACAACTCCTGACATACTTCAGATGGTTAAGAAAAGAATATCTGACTATTGGAATAATTTGAGAGGATGATATGAAGCTAGAACCACGAATATCCGGGAGAACGGACAAAATTTAGAGGAAAAACTCTTCTGCGATCTTCAAAATACGACGAGAAACACCACCAAAATTATTGAGGTACTCCGGGAGAATGAAAAGCGAAGAGGTTGAGCCAACAATGAAAAGAGTTTGAAATCGATCTTGGAGAAGGCATGTGACTGATGGAATCCATTCTTACGTCACACTTTGAAAAGAATTTGAGAATAACTCCAGGGAATTAGAAGAGTCAGGTAAGATCCTGGAAAAAGACCTGTGGGTTAGGGCCCACTGAAGAGATAACACCGTTGGAAAGGTTTGTTGAGCAGATAGATGATGCACCAGGACAATTGAATTATTTGAATGAGGTGACAACCTCGAATTAATTGGAACACAGACGAATCTCCTGAGGTGTCTTGTACACTCCAGAAGGATAAATTGGCGAGAGGCGAACGAGCAGAGAAAACACTTGAGCCAAGGAAAAGAATATGATCAACACCAAAAAACTTGAATTGAGTCCACCGGAAAAGAAAAGAGATGAAGAATGTCCACCGAGACGAGAACTCACCGGTTGAAATGATTTATGAAAGACTGAAGAGGTTCTGCACGAATGAGATAGATGGTCGAGAGAGATTCAGACTCCGGGAAGAAAAAGGGTGGGAGGGCGGGAAAACACAAAGGCAACTTGGAAGGGGGGATCGACGAACAACTTGAAGAGGAAACACCGGTTGAAATCATTGAGGAGAGAGAGCAAAACTTCGCATGAGTAGGATGGATACTCGATTACGGACTCCGGTTTCGAGAAGAAGAAGGGTGGGCGGGTGGAAAAAGAAAACAACTGAGGACAGAGAAACAACTTCATTGAGAGCGAACTGAGGATTGAACTTGGCAAAGACGAAGAGGCTCGAGTCAACTTGACGAGAAATGCACCGGATAAAAAGAGCTGAGAACCAATGACCGGAAAACCAACTGCGTGATCCTAAAGAAAATTTGAAAGGGAAGAGGAGTAATTCAAAACACCTACATCAAGTTTCCTTACCAGAGCGACGAAGGGGCTGAGGAGTAAAAAGAATTCCTACTCTCCGATATAACTAGACTCCGAAAATAGTTTTCTTCTAGACTCAACAACGGCCAAACTACACGATCAATCAAGGGGGCTCCTAGGGTCGGTCGAGGCTCTGATACCAACTTGTCACACCCAATATGCGACCCTATCCAAAAGGAACTTGAAGGTCCCACCAAGGATAGACCCGCATATTCAAACACTTTTGCAAGGTGGATATCATTACATCAACATTACATAATAGAAGGGGATGCATACATAGGGCATACAATGCCACATGAATACAACATCACAATACATAAGAGCAACATCCGACTACGGATGAAACACAAACAGAAACTCAAACGACATCCACCCTGCTAGCCTAGGCTGCCGACCTGGAATGTATCCCTGATCAAAGAAGAAGTAGAAGAAGAACTCCAATACAAGAAAACATCGTTCTCGCGTCATGATCATCACACAACCTGTACCTGCAACTGTTGTTGTAGTAATCTGTGAGCCACGAGGACTCTGCAATCCCATTACCATGGGTATCAAGACTAGCAAAGCTTAAAGGGAAAGGAAGGGGTAAAGTGGTGAGGCTGCAGCAGCGACTAAGCATTTATGGTGGCTAACATACGTAAATAAGAGCGAGAAGAGAGCAAAAGGAACGGTCGTGAAGCTAGCAATGATCAAGAAGTGATCCTGAACTCCTACTTACGTCAAACATAACCCAAAACCGTGTTCACTTCCCGGACTCCACCGAGAAGAGACCGTCACGGCTACACACACGGTTGATGCATTTTAATTTGGATCTGGTGTCAAGTTATCTACAACCGGACATTAACAAATTCCTATCTGCCTATAACTGCAAGCATGGCTTTCAAAAGATTATACCCTGCAGGGGTGTCCCAACTTAGCCCATGATAAGCTCTCGCGATCAACGAAGGATATACCTTCTCCCAGGAAGACCCGATCAGACTCGGAATCCCGGTTTACAAGACATTTCGACAATGGTAAAACAAGACCAGCAAGACCGCCCGATGCGCCGACAATCCCGATAGGAGCTGCACATATCTCATTCTCAGGGCAACACCGGATGAACACTACGTACAACTAAAACCAGACCTCGAGTTTCCTCTAGGTGGCGCTACAAGTAGCTCTGGTTCGGACCAACACTTAGACAAGCACTGGCCCGTGGGGGCTATAATAAAGAGGACCCTGGAGAGAGCGACTCCCAAGGGAAAAGTAGGTGGTGGTGAGGCAAATGGTAAAACCAATGTTGGGCCTTGCTGGAGGATTTTTATTCAAAGCGAACTGTCAAGGGGGTCCCATAAATCACCCGACCGCGTAAGGAACGCAAAATTCGGGAACATAACACCGGTATGACGGAAACTAGGGCGGCAAGAGTGGAACAAAACACCAGGCATAAGGCCGAGTCTTCCACCCTTTACCAAGTATATAGATGCATTAATAATAAAAGAGATATTGTGATTTCCCAACCAAAATCCTGTCCACCATGGAGCAATCTTCAATTTCACCTGCAACTAACAATGCTATAAGAGGGGTTGAGCAAAAGCGGTAACATAGCCAATCAATGGTTTGATAGGAGGGGTGTCAAAGGTTAGAGGTTCATGGCAATTTGGGATGGCTTGATAAATAGGTGATAGGTAGCGCAGCATAGTGATAGAACGAAGCAACTAGCATAGCAATGATAGTAGTGAGATCCAGGGTAGCGGTCATCTTGCTTGAAATCCCTCAAGGAAGAAGAACGAGTCCATGAAGAAGATGAACCCACGAAGACGAACCAAGCGTAGACGAACGAATCCTCACGATCGCAACGAAACGGGAACTATCGAGAGAAGCACACAACATGGTAAACACACCACACATGAACAAGACATGATGCACAACAAGCATGATGCATGACAAAGCTACATGAGGCTACTCATGGCAAGAGATGATGCAAACAAGAGCAACACATCAAGGCAAGTATAAATGAGGCCGGGAACAACATATACCAATTCCGGTAAGTCCTCATATGCATATTTCGAAATTGGTCCAGATCTGAATAAACATTATGTTCAAGTTGTTAAACAGCAAGTTAAGATGCATCAAGATGATCTACACAAGATTCTAGTCAAGTTACATATAAAGTTCATTAAGTTCGGAGCTACGACCTAGAAGTTATGAGCAAAACAAGTCAAGCATGGCATTGATGCAAAATGCACCCAAACATCAAGCAAAACACCCTCAAAACATGGATGCAACATGATAATATGAAGCTACATGCAATTCTAAGCAATTTTCATATAGAACACACTCAAAACGGAGCAACGGTTCAACACACACACATGAAACAAGTTATAGCAACAATCTGTCCAAAACAGCAACTAGGCATCTTGCAAGCATCACAACACTATGCTACAGCACCCCAACATGAGAACAAAAGGCATGGACATGATGTACAGGTAAAGCATTACAAAACATAAACACTGAGCTATCTCCAGAAATCACTAGAACATATACTCAAACACACATGGCAAGATTGCAAACAATAACAGTTGAGACATTGCAGAAAATAACATGAGGTTGCAATGTTCAGAGCTATCAAACAACATGTTACAGGAACTTATCATGGCAAACAAAGGCATGGCATTAATCTACTAAACCCATAGGTAAAAATTCCTTTACTGACCATGAGCCAAAAAGGATCAGAAGATATGATGGCACCCATGTAAACATAGCAAGTTATAATACAGATTCAAACATGGCAGAAACAGAATTATGAAGGCATGTTGGTGAGCTTGTGCAACTCACTACAGAGCAAAACATGGCATGGCAAGACAACCAACAGTAAGAATGCATGTTTATGAAGCTAAGCATGGCAAGAGCAAGTTCATAGGGTGCATGGAACACTAGCAACAATCATGGCAACAACTGAACTTAATGTTAACAAGCTGACAGCAACATTATCAAGCAACTTTGAAGCAAGATATGAACAAGCTACATCAAGCTATAATTGCAACCAGGGGCATGAATGGATAGAGCATGACATGTAGAACAAAACATATTTAGTGAACATCTCCAGATTATGTATAGAATGATTTGTAGCAGCAGGTTTATATAGCATCACGAAATAACAGATTCAGCCTAGCAAAACAGTAACAGCAAGTACACTACTTAAGAAGCTCGATTCACTCACCACAAGTCATTGCATGACAAGATAAGCATAGTATCAGCAAGAAGACATGTTTATGAAACAAACCAAGTCAAGAACAAGTTCATAGCATGCAAGGATCAACTACAACAACCTTGGCAAAATTGAATATGTAAACA
This sequence comes from Triticum dicoccoides, assembly GCF_002162155.2. Lineage (NCBI taxonomy): Eukaryota > Viridiplantae > Streptophyta > Magnoliopsida > Poales > Poaceae > Triticum > Triticum dicoccoides. The sequence continues at coordinate 298,752,033 of NC_041393.1, forward strand.
ATCTGCCAGGAAACATTTTGAAGCAAAAGTAGAGCACGAAAATGACATGCTAGACTACTCAATCATTGCAAACAAGGGCATGAATGGATAGAGGACAACCATATGTTCAAAACATCCTTACTGAAGTATCTCAAAATATGCAAGGATCTCTCTATAGCATCAAGTTTACATGGCATCAAAATAACAGCAGAACAGGGACTGAAAACAGCAACATCACAATGCCTAGTTTGCATGCTCGTGCTAGTCACCACATTGATCACAAAAATGCATGGCATACACCACTGTAAATATGACATGGCATAGATCAAAACACATGTAGACATTAACCTCATAGGATGCACACATCAATCATGGCCAAAATGACAAATGAGCATGTTATAACAGATTCAGCAGATTAACATCATGAAGCACTCTTGCAACGATGATTCAGGCATCAAGATGACATCAAATGAATATGATGCAATGGAATAAAATGAAGTACTCGTTGAGGCGAACTATTTTACATATTACACGCACGAAACGGAGCAGTAAATAGGAAGTTATGATGCGATGAACATGGCATGATAATGCAAAATCTCAAGGACTTGGGAATTTCGGGGCAACCTCAAATCAAGTCTGGATCCGAAACGGGGTGGCGCGGAAGACGAGGTTCACCTGATGGGCTCGCCGGAGAGGAGGACGGGGATGCCGGAGGAGGGCCGGGGAGGTCGGGGTGGACGGATCCAGCCGGCCCCTCGCCGGATCCGGCACCGGCGGAGGCCGGGGCAGCGCTGGAGGCGCGACGCGTCGCCGGGGCGGCGGAGGCGGCAGAGGGCGAGGTCGCCGGCGCGGGCGAGGCGCGGCCGGCCGAGCGGCGCGGACGGCGCGGAGATCCGGCGGAGGTCCG
>NC_041393.1:298753100-298821903 GCF_002162155.2 Triticum dicoccoides
TCGGGCGGGAGCCGAGTGCCGGCGGGATGGGCCCCGCGGGCCCGATCCGGGCCGCGCGGGCCAGCGGCGGGGCTGGAGAGAGAGAGCCGGCGGGAGGACACATGGCACGCTCCGATTGGCTGGGGAGTCGTCGGCGGACATGTCCGACGCCGGGCGGACGCGTCCGGCGCGCGGAGGAAGAAGGGGCTAGGGTTTCGGGGGATTTTTTGGGACAGATGCACATATATATTGGTAGAGGGAGCTAGGAGTGTCCAAATGAGGCACGGTTTTCGGCCACGCGATCGTGATCGAACGACGAAGAGCATGGAGGGGAGTTTTGTGCCAGTTTGGGCCAGTTTGGAAGGGTGTTGGGCTGCAAAGAGAAAGGGGGGTTTCGGGCTACGCGGTTAACCGTTGGAGTATCAAACGACCTCCAAATGGCACGAAACTTGACAGGCGGTCTACCGGTGCTATACCAAGGCCGCTTGGCAAGACTCGGTCCATTCCGAGAACGTTTAACACCCGCTCACAACAAGACACAAAAGGGGAACGCCGGAGGGCATAGGAGTGCCGGATCGCGAAACGGACAACGGGGAAAATGCTCGGATGCATGAGACGAACACTTATGCAATGCAATGCACATGATGACATGATAAAATGCAACACGCAAGCAAATGACATGGCAACAACGACGAATAACTGGCAGACACCTGGTGCATCGAATCTGGGGCGTTACACGCGCCAGGCGCCCCTCTCAGGCCAGGCTCGGTGGCTCTCCTCGGGAGGGCCTCAGACCTAGCCGGGCTCACGAGGGTGGCACTCGGGCACCATGTGGAGGCGGTCTTCAGAGCACGCTTCCTAGGAGAAGGTATCAGGTGGGAGGCGCCAAGCGTTCAGGAGTTCATCAGCAAGGCAATTGAGGAGATTCAAGATGCACGGGTTCTGCAAGGCGATTACCGCCTACCACGAGGCGCGGCTCACTGCCCTGGCGAGGGTAAGGAGTTCCGCATCTGCATCGACATCCCAGGGCTCAACAGGGCCGCATCTCGGCAGCTCTCCTGGCTGTCTCGTGTGGGCCGATGCAAGGGTCCACCCCATAGCTACGTCCGCATGCCTTTCGGCCTTCCTAGCGCGGCCATGGTGTTCCAACACTGCACAAGGGATGCCCTGGAGGCTCGCGAGGCCAGGCATCAGGCAAACCTGGTGGAGATAAAGGAGCACCCCAAGGAGCCTCCTGGGCCCTCTGGGCCTCTCGAGGCCCAGCACTAGGGCGGCTCATGAGGAACGACTCTGACAACGTGCGCCTTTCGCTACCCCAACACCTCTTCAGCAACAGTACCAGGTGACATCTCTCCAGTTTGTTCAGTTTGGGGGCGCCCCACGGGCAGCATCATCCCTAGGCCGTGTGGGTCCATCCCCGCGGCTTGTATCGTTTTGCATTCACCAGGATTGTCTAACTATCTTCTATGAGTTTACCTATGATCGTCACCCTCCGGACTTGAGCCTTATCCGCCTCGCGGCCTCCCTGCGTTTGCCGGCTTCTCCTTTGCTTGCCTCACTGCATGGCCACTCACATCGGCATGACGCTTGTGCTCGGGTCCGTCCCTGCAACGCTGACAAACCTAGGATCAAGCTCTGGTTCATGACCTACCTCACGCACGCCACCTCTCCCGGTCCTCAGTGCCATTATCTGGTGCCCAGGGCCCTGGTCTGGCAGCCCGCTCTGCAGGGATTCTCGGCCTTTCCTGTCATCTAACCCGTAGGTTCACCTGACAGTGATTCACGTGCCGGTTTAGACGACCGCCATCTTGTCTCGCGAGTCGCTTGCACGTTAAAGGGGGAGGTCCCGAGCATCGTGTCTCGAGAGCTTCTACTGGCTCTCCAGCCCTCACCCCTTGGCCTTGACCACGGCACCGCGACCTGGCATACTAGCGGCGGCTAAGCTCGCTCGAGGTCCGGGACCCGAGGACATAGTGCACATGCGCAAGCGAGGCAAGAGGGTGGTCATTGCGGGCAGCGCACAATGATACCACCACAGACTCAAGAGCAGGCACTCTCCTCCTAACGGACCAGGACACCAAAAGATAAGTCACAATTCGCTACGGCACTAGCCCCGCTCCCTACACTCCCCGGCCTTGCAGTCTCACTCCAGCGGTTTCGCTCCCCTTTTCGATTCCCTGGGCGGCTACTTGCATGCCAAGGGGGACCTCGTGAGCATCGCGTCTCGTGAGCTCTCACCGGACCTCGGGCCGCTCACCTCCTAGCCTTGACCACGTCATTGCCACCTGGCATGCTAGCGATGGCTGAAGCCTGCCTAGGGACTGGTTCCCGTCGGCGTAGAGCGTCGCGCCGTCTAGGGAAAACAAAAGGGAGGAACCGTGCCGAACTAGGATACCTGAATTCATCACATAATCAAAGGAAGCAACACTGATATTAAATAGATTTCGACCCTTACAAACCCCATTGGGGCTGATTTTCACTCCGCACAGGGAAAACAAAAGAAGGAAGGAAGCTACTAAGCCATTGGGCGTCACCGACGACGCCGAGCGGCATCCGCTGCTGCGCTCCGACCATAGTGGGAGCTTGGCGGCTGTAGCGACTAGACCTCAAATGGTTAAGTATCTGTGCATCAGTGTCATCCCTGGATCGATAATGCTGACACGCACAGTACTCGAGGATTAATAACAGAGTTTAATCACACTTATTACATCAAATGTCTCAAAAGAGAACTTATTACAATAATATGGCTTAAGGCCATGTAAATAAGATAACAGAGGAAGGCTTGGAAGATAAAGTGAGTCCATCAACTCCAACGACATAAATGAGTGCACGACAATGACCTAGCGCACCTTACTCTTCGTCTTAAAAGTCTGCAACATGATATGTGGCAGCCCGAAACGGGCCAGCACGTGGAATATGCTGGCAATGTAACACAAAAGAGCAATGAACAGAATAAATGCTATCACTACATGCATATATGGCTGGTGGAAAGCTCTATGGTTAATGTTTTGCATAAAGCCAACTTTTCCCTACAACAAAGGAATATATTTTATTTAACTATCATGGTGGTTGTTAAACACTGAGAAGGTTCCTCCAACTCAATCCCAATTAAACAGTATTAAACCCAACAAATTAATTTAGAGTGATGAGATCAACATGATAATCCAAGAACCAGATACTCAAGATGTCCATAACCAGGGACACGGCTAACCATGATTAGTTTGTACACTCTGTAGAGGTTTGTGCACTTTTCACCACAAGACTCAATCACCTCCGCTGAATTTCTTGCACTACAAGGTGTTTGAGAAATGGATGACTGAGACATAGTCTATCAGAAACATTAATTCTTTGCTCTGGATGGACAGTTACACCTACTTTCCCCTACATCTGCTAGCCCACAACTGAAAGAGGTCATGCAACCTACTCAACTATGCTAGAGCCCATAATAGCTTGTGGCTGCACACGGAAGTTTCTAGCATGAATAATCTTATGATCCCTTTGAGCCTGGGTGGCGAACCGTAGGATGATCACACGGGTACTCCAGGATATCCTAGGACAACACTGGATTCTCCAGGTGGCCACAACCAATCCACCCAGATATGTATTTAAGTAGCCAACTTAAGTTAACCAGCAATTAACAACTCTCACATCTGTCATAGATACACTCAACCAATCCACGTCTATGAGCATAGCATAGCAATCTGATCATAACGTAGAAGTAACTCCCAAGGTTTGATAATAAAAGGGCAATAGGTTCTACCTCATCATCTACTTCCCAAACCCACATGTTAATCAGATCCTAATCATGCAATGTTTGAGGATGGGAACTAATGCATAAAAACTGGGTGGTAAATATATGGTCAAAGTGTTACTTGCCTTGCTGACGATCTGCAAACCCTAGAGACTCGTAGTAGCATGCTTGGCACTCCGAGAATTCTATCGCAAACAAACAATATCATACATAAGCACTCAAGCGTAGATGCACGGGTAAAACTTCAAATAAGAAGATTCAATCTGAAAGTTCTACTGAAGAGCTTCGATTTGCAAAATGAAAATCAATCGAATCGGAGCTACGATACTCAAACTGCGAACAAAAGAAGTTCGAAAACAAATCTGCTTGAAACCAATTTTGAATTGGTCAAAATCATGTTCAAGTTAATTAAATGTAAAGACGGGCTCAATACAAAGATTTTGGCATTCGTTTCACTAGATTCTGACTAACGGTTAAAAAGTTGCAAGGGTTTGAAGACCAGGGGCTAATCTGCGATAAAAATAATCGTGGATAGGTCCCTGGCAAAAATAAACAGAAAAAAGGAAAATCTATCGGACAAACGCCCGCTAATAGAGGCTAATGAATGAATTGGTTCGTTAAAACAAGCTAACGAACGAACATTCGCAATTTAACCTAAATCAAAGAAAAACCGAACTGATCTAGAAAAAAACCGAATCTAGGGTTAAAAAACAAACTGACCGGAACAGAAACCGGCGACGGCGACGAGATGGCTCCGGCGGGGCGACATCGTCGGCGGGCGGCAGGGCGGCTACGGCACAGGGTGGTAGCGGCGGCGCGGGGTGGCACGGGGCGGGCGGCGCGGGCGGCGGTGGCGGCGGCGGGTGGCAGCGACGGCGCGGGGCTCCGGCGGCGGTGACGCTAGGGTTAGGGTCTGGCGAGGCGGCTTGGGCTGTTGACGGCCTCAGGCCTCGCCCTTTAAAGGGGCCGGCCGGGAGGAGTCCGGCTCGGGCATAGCCCATAGGTCGGTTCGTGGTTATTTTTAAAACTGATGGAGTAAAATAAATAAAAGAAATACCAAACAGAGTCCAACAATTTCGAAATAAATTTTCACGGTCCTCTAATAATATTTCGGACAAAGTGAACATTTATTTGAGCTAAGAATGCAATTTTTGAAAAATTCATATTTTTCTAATTCAAATAAAATAGCAATAAAAATCCAAATAAAATATTTATTTGATTTTGACATTTTTCCTCCAACATTTCTTTTAATTTGGAGGAGTCATTTTATCTCCTCACTTTTATTTTAATATTGGAAATATTCTGAGAACAATAGTAAAACCAAAATGATCCTCTTTTCAATGAGAAAATTCAAATATGAAATTAAATGAAATTCCCAACTCTCTCCGTGGGTCCTGTAGTTGCTTAGAAGTTCTAGGATCAAAACCAAAATGCAAATAAAATAGGATATGCATATGATGACCTATATATAACATTCCAAATTGAAAATTTGGGATGTTACAAACCTACCCCCCTTAAGATGAATCTCGCCCTCGAGATTCAGGTTGGCTACAAAATAGGTGGGGGTGGTCCTTCCGTAGGTCTTCCTCTTGTTCCAAGGTAGCTTCATCCTCGGTATGGTGGCTCCTCTAAACTTTGCAAAACTTGATAACCTTGCTGCGTGTGACTCGGTTGGCAAACTCGAGAATCTTAACTGGTTTCTCCTCGTAGGTCAAATCACTATCAGCTGAATCGCTTCCAGTGGTACTGTATCTCTCAGAGGAATACCGACCATCTCTGCGTGGCACTTCTTCAACTGGGAAACGTGAAACACATCGTGAACTCCTGACAATCCTTCTAGCAATTCCAGCTTGTAAGCAACTTCTCCCATGCATTCCAAAACTCGGTATGGTCCCACAAATCTCGGGCTAACTTTCCCTTAACTCCAGATCGTTTAACTCCTCGAAGCGGGGACACACGAAGGTATACTCTGTCTCCGACTTCGTACATTGTCTCCTTGCGTTTAGAATCCGCATAACTCTTCTGCCTGGACTGGGCTACCTTGAGTCTATCGCGAATCAACTTAACCTTCTCTTCGGACTCCTTAATCAAATTTGGTCCGAACAACTATCAATCTCCTACTTCATCCCACAATAACGGTGTCCTTCACCTCCTTCCTTACAAAGCTTCGAAAGGGGCCATCTTCAAACTGGCTTGATAACTATTGTTATAAGAGAACTCTGCATACGGCAAGTTGTCGTCCCAACTAGATCCATAATCTAGCGCACAAGCTGTCAACATGTCCTCCAGAATCTGATTGACTCTCTCGGTCTGTCTATCTGTCTGTGGATGGAAGGCTGTACTGAACTCTAGCCTAGTACCCAATGTCTCATGCAACTGATTCCAAAACTTTGAGGTAAACTGGGTTCCTCTATCTGATACAATGGTCCTCGAAACTCCATGCAGACATACGATGCCGGTCATGTATATCTTCACCAACTTAGCACTAGTATAGGTGGTCTTCACAGGGACGAAATGATCTACTTTTGTCAACCGATCGACTACAACCCAGATAGAGTCATAGCCTGAACGAGTCCTGGGCAATCCAGTGATAAAATCCATGTCAAGCTTGTCCCACTTTCATTTGGGTATCGGCAATGGCTGTAGCAATCTAGCTAGCTTCTGATGCTCTGCCTTAACTCTCTGACATACATCACATACTTCTACATACTCAACAATATCCTTCTTCATTCCTGTCCACCAAAAACATTCCTTAAAATCCAGATACATCCTAGTATTTCCTCGGTGAATCGAATACGGTGAATCATGGGCCTCCTGCAGAATCAACTTCCTGATCTCGGGGTTGTTAGGCACATATATGCGATCCTCAAACCATAAAGTGTTGTGCTCATCCTCACGAAATCCTTTAGCCTTTCCTTTGCTCATCCTTTCCTTTATCTCCACAATCTCTTTGTTAGTCTTCTGAGCTTCCCTGATCTTACCTATCAAAGTGGACTGAATTTCCAATGCTGCTACATAACCTCTCAGAACTATTTCCAAACATAGCTCGCAAAGATCCTCTGCTAACTCCTTGGGTAATCCTCCGGTCATGAGCGAATTAACATAACTCTTGCGACTCAACGCATCTGCTACTACATTTGCCTTTCCGGGATGATAGTGCAATTTCATATCATAATCCTTAATGAGCTCCAACCATCTCCTTTGCCTGAGGTTCAACTCCTTCTGTGTGAAGATATATTTCAAACTCTTATGATCCGTGTATACCTCACAGTGGTTTCCGATGAGAAAATGTCTCCATGTCTTCAGCGCACACACTACGGCTGCTAACTCCAAATCATGTGTAGCGTAATTCAGCTCATGAGGTTTAAGTTGTTGTGAGGCATATGAAACAACTCTTTGCTCCTACATAAGCACAACTCCAAGTCCTTGACGTGAAGCGTCGTAATACACTTGATAATCCTTTCATTGATCTGGAAGAATTAGCATTGGGGTTGTAACCAAACGTTTCTTCAACTCCTGAAAACTGGCTTCACACTCCTCAGTCCATTTAAACTTGGTGTCCTTCTTCAATAACTCCGTCATGGGCTTTGCAATCCTGGAGAAATTCTCAATGAACCTCCGATAATATCCGGCGAGTCCGAGAAAACTCCTGATCTCACCAACTAATGTGGGTGCCACCCATTTAGTCATACAAACAACCTTGGTGCGGTCTACTGCTATTCCTTCTCCGGATATAACATGTCCGAGAAATCCAACTTCCTTTAACCAAAACTCACACTTGCTGAACTTGGCATACAATTGATGTTCTCTGAGCTTCTCCAGAACCAAACATAAATGTTCCTTGTGCTCCTCTTCATTCTTCGAGTATACCAAAATATCATCAATGAACACCACGACAAACTTATCCAAAAACTCCATAAACACTTTGTTCATCATGTTCATGAAATAGGAAGGCGCGTTAGTCAGACTAAATGATGTAACAGTATACTCATATAGCCCGTACCTTGTGGTAAAAGCTGTCTTAGGTATATCCTTCTCTCGAATCTTCAGCTGATGGTATCCTGATCGTAGATCGATCTTGGAAAATACTTTAGCTCCTTGCAACTGGTCAAACAAATCATTGATCATCGGAAGTGGGTACTTGTTCTTGACCGTCACTTCATTCAACGCACGATAATCAACAACCATCATTAATGATCCATCCTTCTTCTCCACTAGAAGCACTTGGGCTCCCCAAGGTGACTAACTTGGTCGTATGTAACCTTTATCCAGTAACTCCTTAATCTGCTTCTTGATTTCCTCCAAATCCTTTGGGGCATCCGATACGGTCTCTTTGATATTGGCCCGGTGCCTGGCAATAGCTCAATCAAAAACTCAATGTCTCAATCCGGTGGCATGCCTGGTAACTCCTCTGGAAATACGTCGGGGTAATCCATCACCACTGGTACTTCCTCCTGTACAACTCCTGATTAGGATTTCACTTGAGTCCTCTTTGGCACATGCCAGGATACATACTTGATCCTTCTTCCTTCTGGGGTGGTGAGCATAATTGACTTACTGGCGCAATCAATGTTTCCCCCATACATCGATAACCAATCCATGCCCAATATCACGTCCAACCCTTGTGACTCCAGAATTATTAGATCCGAGGGGAAAACATGCCTACCTATGGTCAATGGCATCTGAAAACATCATGTGCTGGCCATATACTCCGCTCCTGGCGAGCTTACTAACATAGGTGTCCTAAGAACTTTAGTGGGCAACTTATACTTATCCACAAATCCCCTTGATATGTATGAATGCGATGCACCAGTATCAAAAAGAACGATTGAAGTAAATGACTTAACCAAAAACTTACCTATAACTGCATCTGGCTGCTCTTCAATCTCCTCCATGCTAACGTGGTTCACTTGACCCCTGTTGAAAGGGTTGGGCTTCTTCCCAGAGCTTTCATTGCCATTTCCATTCTTTGCTTCAGAACACTCGGTAGCGTAGTGCCCATTCTTCCCGCACTTGAAACAACTAATGTGACTTAGATCCTTCTTGGCGGTCATTGCCGGGTTGGGCGGTTTTGGCTGCTGCTTCCTCCATTCCCATTCCCATTCTTGGGGCCACTATGGTTATGCAAACTTCCTCCATTGAGACTGTGGCCTCCATGGTTATGGTGAATGTGTCCTCCCGAGTTCGGGGTAAAATGAGGTCTCTGCTGAGCTCCTGAATTGTACTTCCCTTGTCCATAATTCCTCTTGCGGCTCTCTATCTGTTGCTGCTTCCCTTCAATCATAAGAGCTCTATCTACCAACTCCTGGCAGCTGTTGAATGTTGCCACCATCAACTTCATGCTCAGCTCATCATTCAGTCCTTCCAGAAACTTCTCCTGCTTTGTAGCATCAGTAGCTACATCATCAGGGGCATATCATGCTAACTTACTAAACTCATCCACATACTGCCCACTGTGCGTCCTCCTTGGCGCAAGTTGCGAAACTCGTGCTTCTTCATGTTCATAGCTCCTGTTGAAACATGGGCAATGTGGACAGCCTGCTGAAACTGATCCCATGTAATAGTGTCAATGGGATAAGTGGATGGGAAATTCTCCCACCATGATGTTGTGGGTCCATCAAGCTGATGTGCGGCAAAACACACACTCTCCGCATCTGTGCATCCTGTAGTGGTCAGCTCCCTTCCAATCTTGCGGAGCCAATTGTAAGTGCATCTAGTTCCACCCCTAGTTGGTTTTGGAGTATTGACGACAAAGTTGGTTGAGGGACTAATGCGTTTGTGAGAATTGCAGGATAACGCAGGTAGTGTCCCTCATTGATTCAGTTTACCTACCGGAGATGACCCCTAAAAATGTATGAAGACATTGAAGACAATGGTGGTGTGTGAAGAGGTTCACATTGAAGACTATGACATGAGGAGACATTGAGTGAAGACTATGGAGCGCAAAGACTGAGTTGTTTCATTGTTTCCTCTTCTTCTATGTTGAGTCATAGGAACCACCGTACTGTTAAGTGGGGTCCAAGTGAACTAAGTCAGAGTGACTGAAGTGATGCTCAACCCAAATCCTATGTCTTCAAGCGAAGACAATGAGAGCAAATCTTATCCAGAGTTGGATAAGTCAGCTTTGCTTGTAGCCCAAGTAAAGTTGCTGCGTGTGTTTGAAATCTAACCGTTGAAACACGTGTCAGTTCCTTAGTGACCCAGGGTCATTTTGGACAAATCAGGTCGGGTTGCCTTGTGGCTATAAATAGCCCACCCCCTACACCATAAATTGGTGGCTGCTCAGAGTTAGTATACGGCTTTTGTCGTTTGAGAGCAACCCACCTCAAAGCATTTGAGAGAGAGAAATCCTTGCGAGGACAAAGCCCAAACACCCAGAGCCAAATAGTGTTAGGAATCACTGAAGTCTTTCTGTCTGTGTGACCTGAAGACTTATTACACTTGATGACTGTGCATCTCCAGCCGGTTAGGCGTCGCGTTCAGAGCATCCAAGATTCATTGTGGATTGCCGGTTGAACAAAGTCTGTGAAGGTTTGGAAGTCTACCTTGAAGACTTACCAGAGTGATTGGGCGAGGACTAAGTGACCTTAGCTCAAGGGGAATAAGGTGAAGACACGGTCTTCTGAGTTGAATCTCAGCCTCCCCAACCAGACGTACAGTTGTCAGAGCAACTGGAACTCGTTCAACAAATCCTGTGTCTTCAACAAGTGACTGGTTCTATCTCTTCCCTCCTTTACCTTGAGTTTGTCTTCGTGAAGTCGTTGCTTATCTGTCTTATCTGATTGACTTCATTGCTTGACTACTATTGTTGATTGGCTTCATACTATCTTCCATCCCGATCCTACTACCTAGCTGCTATTAGCCTTCGTACGTTAACGCTATTGCATACTTGACTATGGCTTGCTTGTTGTAGTTTATCTTCCGCTGCATATCAATTAGGTTATTTCTATTGTTTGCCTTCGAAACTTCCATGTTTTGAAGACTTTGATAAAAATCGCCTATTCACCCCCCCTCTAGTCGATAACTAGCACTTTCAATTGGTATCAGAGCAAGGTACTCCCTTGTTCTGTGTGATTCGGTTTAACAACTTGGAGTTTAGCTATTTCGACTGCAGGGATAGTCAAAGTCTCCGCTGCTTGCCCCGTGTTCGATGGAACAGAATATCCCTACTGGAAGAATAAGATGCGCATGCATCTTGAAGCCATTGATGTCGACCTCCGGTATGTCATCAAGAATGGCGTTCCCAAAACTGGTGAAGGTGTCACCCCTACTGATGTCAAGAAGTTCATTCAACTGGACTCGACTGCAAAGAACATCATCTGTGGTCATCTGACCAAAGGACAGTATGGCCGTGTGAGTGCTCTGGAAACGTCAAAGCTAGTCTGGGACTAGCTGTCCAAGGTCAATGAAGGCGTCTCTACACAGAGAGACCAGAGGATCAGTGTTCTTCGCAATCTCTTCAATCGCTTCAAGAGAAACGACAATGAAAATGTCTATCTCACGTTTGATCGCCTCACCGACATCACAAATGAGCTTCAGGCTCTCGACGCCACTGAGATCACCAAGCATGAAATTGTCAAGACACTGCTGAGATCACTTGACACCTCCTTTGAAACCCTTGCCCTCATGATTCAAGAACGTCCTGACTTCAAGTCACTCGATCCGTCTGATATACTTGAGAGGCTCAACACACATGAGTTCCAGCTTTCTGAGAAAAGAGATATCTATGGCCCCAACTATGGACGAACTCGTGCTTTGAAGGCAAAAGTTGTTTCCTCATCTGAAGAAGAAGAATCTGACTGCGGTTCTGACGATCCTGAAGACATTGGAAGGGAGCTTGCTATGCTTGTGAAGAAGTTCCAGAAATTCACCAAGAAGAAGGGCTTCAGAAAGTCTTCACGATCCAGTTCAAGAAATGATGAAGCTTCCACTCAAGACAACAAGAAGAGAACATGTCACAAGTGTAAGAAGCCTGGGCACTACATCTCTGAGTGTCCTTAGTGGGACAACGAGAAGAAGAAGAAGAAGAAGAGCAAGGAATATGACTCCGATGACAAGAAGAAGAAGAAATCTTTGAAGTCTTCTTCCAAGTCCTCATCAAGGTCTTCATCTCACAAGAAGAGCTCATCTGGCAAGGCTCGTGCTTTTGTTGGCAAGGAAATAGATTCAGAGGAGGACTCTGCTTCTGAGGAGGCAGAGGTGGAATCTGAAGCTGAGTCCGACTCTGGCGTTGCAAGTCTGGCTCTAGCCACAGCCTACGTTGCCAAGTCCATCTTCAACACTGAAGACAATGACTCTCACACCAACGCTTATGATGACAAGGACGATCCTGCTCCCACCTACTACTTCATGGCACGCGGTGCCAAGGTAAAATCACGCGATGCTTCCTTTCAAACATCAAGTGAAGATGACTCTGATTGTGAATCTAAACCCAGCTACAAAACACTTGCTAAAATTGCTACTGAATGGCAAAGAGCTATGGACCATACTCAAAAACTATTAGACAAAAGTGATGACCTGTTGGACGTGGAAATGACACGTTCATAGTCCTTAGTTGAAGACATAAAAAATCTTCATGCTAAGTATCAAGAACTTGAAAGTCTTCATGAGACGCTCTCAACCACTTATGAAAAGCTCTCCTATGATTATCTTCAAAGGAAGCAAGAGCTTGAGAAATTGAAAGCGACTCATGAAGATCTTCAAAAAGAGAATGAGTCATTTCGCGCTCAACAGATCAGTCCCACTCAGGATGATTTTGAACCACCATGCTTAAAATGCATTGAGCGTGATAACACTACCTCTATTGCTGAATGTTCCACTGTTGCTACTGTTGCTCTGTCCTCAACTACTCTTGTGGTAAATAACCCCTCTTCTGAGGATACCACTACTATTGCTGATGAAAATGCTAGGTTGAAGACATTGCTTGAAACAGGGATGTATAAAAGTCTGAAAGGGCATCAGACACTTTGTGATGTCCTCAAAAAGCAGATTCTGAACCAAAACCCTAGGAAAGAGGGTGTTGGGTTCGAGAGGAAAATGAATGCTGATGGTTCCTACTGGAAGCCTGAATAGTATCCCAAAACCACATGGGTTGCTGCAAAGGAACCTTTAGTGGATCCATCCACTTTATCTGGCTTTACCTATGCTAATCCTATTATCATTGATGAATCCTTTGATGCAAACTCTAAACTGTTCAAAAATCAAAATGGTGAAGTGTTTGCCCGGTATATTGGTACTAACTGCAGGAATGGACCGCCAATGAAGAAGATTTGGGTTCCCAAAAGCTGTCTTGAGAATCTTCCTGTAAATGCTGTCATGACACCACCAGGGAAGAAGACAAACCCCAGATCAAAGGCGTCACATGGTCCAATGGCTTCATACGGAAACAGGACTCACCTGAGTCACCCTAACGCCAATGCTTTGCAGGGAAATCACACCCAAACTTATGAATATGTGCGTGTGTCTTCAAACCGCTATGTTCACAATACTAAGAGCTTTTCTGCTTATTCATACGAGTATCATTCATCACCTGCAAGGCTATTTGCTAGGGCTCCAAAGCCGAAATTCTCAGATGCTGCACTTAGACTCATTGCTTCTAAGCCACCCCTAAAGATGTGGGTGGTGAAGAAGAACTAACTCTCTTTTGCAGAACATGGTCTTTAGTCAGCAATCAAAGGCGTCCGATATTATTGCTGGGGACCTAAAACACAAAGGGACGCATGATAAAATGACTTACTATGTATTCCACATATGAATCGCTTACCTGTCATACTGTGTGCTAACTTTCATCTATGCTGTGATAATCCAAATGTGCATCAAATGCTTATGCTTCACAACATACCTTGTGAAGCCTATCCTCCTAACTGCACTGTAGGGCATGTCACCAAAAGCTTCAGAATGGATTATTGACAGCGGATGCACTAATCATATGACTGGTGATCGAAGTCTTCTCATGGACTCAACCTTACGTCCATCCGACAAGAGTCAAATCACATTTGCTGACAGTGGTAAAGGCAAGGCAAGGTATTTGCTGACAAGAGTCAAAACACATGGATAAAGTGATGCTTGTTGAATCCCTTGGATTCAACTTAATGTCTGTCTCATTGCTTTGTGACTTAAACATGATTGTGATATTTGGAAAATATCGTTGCCTTGTACTAATGGAATCTGACAAGTCTCTAGTCTTTGAAGGGTATAGGAAAGGTGGTCTATACATGGTAGATTTCTCAGCAGGTCCACAGCTTGCCGTATGTCTTCTTGCAAAAGCTTTAGAATGCTGGCTTTGGCATTGAAGGCTGGGGCATGCTGGCATGAGGAACTTGCACACTCTCGTCAAGAAGAAGCATGTCATAGGCATCGAAGGTGTCAAATTCAAGAAAGATCATTTGTGTGGTGCTTGCGAAGCTGGGAAGACGACAAGGGCTAAGCACCCCTCGAAGACAATCATGACGACATCTCAACCCTTTGAGCTGTTGCACATGGACTTATTTGGCCCTACTCACTACTCCACCCTCACAACAACGGCGTGTCTCTATGGCTTCGTCATTGTTGATGACTACTCAAGATATACATGGGTGCACATAATTCTCTACAAGACTGAAGTACAAGATGTCTTCAGACGATTCGCCAATCGAGCAATGAACAATTATGGCATCAAGATCAAGCATATCAGAAGTGATAACGGCACTGAATTCAAGAACACCGGGCTTGATCTTTATCTAGATACAATGGGAATCACTCATGAATTTTTTGCTCCATACACACCTCAGCAAAATAGCATTGTAGAGCGCAAGAACAGAACCCTCATCGAGATGGCTCGAACAATGCTTGACAAGTACAAGACACCAAGAAAGTTCTGGCCTGAAGCCATTGATACAGCTTGTCACATCATCAACCGTCTCTGCATCCATAAGCTTCTGGGCAAAACATCCTATGAGCTCCTTACTGGCAAGAATCCAAATTTCAGCTACTTTAGAGTCTTTGGTGCTAGGTGCTGGATCAAGGATCCTCATCACAAGTCAAAATTTGAACCCAAAGCTCACAAAGGCGTCATGCTTGGCTATGGAAAGGATTCACACTCTTACAGAGTCTTCAACCTCTTCCACTACAAAATCGTTGAAACAGTGGATGTGCGATTTGATGAAACCAATGGTTCACAACGAGAGCTCCTGCCAAGAACACTTGATGAAGCTCCTTCCAGTGAATCTATCAAGCTGATGGGAACTGGTGAGATCATGCCCTCTGAAGCAAAGCCTGAAGAGGAACTTATCATTTCTGCACCAAACCAACCTGAAGACAATGCTCAGACCGAAGACAATACTTCCAATGATGACAATGATCAGCATGAGCAAGGTCTTCGTCCAGTTCATCCTCGTGTTGCAAATGAAGTACAAATTGAGAAGATAATTGACAGCATCAATGCGCCTGGTCCGCTTACTCACTCAAGAGCAACCCAGTTAGCAAACTTCTGTGGACACTTTTCATTTGTGTCAATATCAGAACCCAAGAAAGTTGCTGAAGCTTTTATGGAACCTGAATGGATTCAAGCCATGCAAGAAGAACTTCAACAATTCAAGCTGAATAATGTTTGGGAACTTGTCAAGCGACTTGACCCTCGCAAGCATAACATTATTGGAATGAAATGGATATATCGAAACAAGCAAGATGAGCATGCTCAAGTCATCTGAAACAAAGCACGTCTTGTGGCTCAAGGATATACTCAAGTTGAAGGAATTGACTTTGATGAAACATTTGCTCCTGTTGCTAGGCTTGAAGCTAGTCACATACTGCTAGCCTATGCTAATCATCACAACATCTTGCTATATCAAATGGATGTGAAGAGTGTATTTCTTAATGGCAAGATTGAAGAAGAAGTGTATGTTGCTCAACCACCTGGCTTTAAAGATCCAAAACATCCTGATATGGTGTACAAACTCAACAAAGCACTGTATGGCCTCAAACAAGCTCCTCGCGCTTGGTATGATACAATCAAAGACTTCCTGAAGAGCAAGGGCTTCAAACCAGGATCTCTAGGTCCCACACTCTTCACGAAGACATATGATGGTGAACTGTTTGTGTGCCAAATATATGTGGATGACATAATCTTCGGCTGCACCAACCAGAAGTATAGTGATGAGTTTGGATACATGATGCAAGAGCAATATCAGATGTCCATGATGGGTGAGCTGAAGTTCTTCCTTGGTCTTCAAAATCGTCAGCAAAGAAATGGCGTCTTCATTCTCAAGAAAAATATCTCAAAGACTGCCTGAAGAAGTTCGGCATGCTAGATTGCAAAGGCTACACGACGCCAATGCCAACAAACATCATCTTGGTCCCGACGACAATGGTAAAGAGTTCGATCAAAAGGTATACCGCTCCATGATTGGTTCTTTACTTTATTTATGTGTATCTAGGCCAGATATTATGCTTAGTGTTTGCATGTGTGCTCGATTCCAAGCGGCACCAAAGGAATCGCATCACTTACCTGTGAAGCGAATTCTATGATATTTGGCTTACAACCCAACACTCGGATTATGGTATCCAAAGGGCTCAAGGTTTGACCTAGTTGGATTCTCGGATGCTGATTATGCTGGTGACAAGGTGGATCACAAGTCTACATCAGGCACATGTCATTTTCTTGGTCGATCACTTGTCTGTTGGTCTTCAAAGAAGCAGAATTGTGTATCACTCTCAACTACTGAATCTGAATACATTGCTGCTGGATCCTGTTGTGCTCAGCTTCTGTGGATGAAGCAAACTCTCAAGGACTATGGCATCAACCTGAAACAAGTACCTCTCTTTTGCGACAACAAGAGTGCCATCAAGATAGCCAACAATCCAGTTCAGCACTCGAAGACAAAGCACATTGAAATTCGTCATCATTTTCTCAGAGATCATGTCATGAAGAAAGATATTGACATCATTCACGTCAACGCAGAAGAACAACTTGCAGATATCTTCACAAAGCCCTTGGATGAGAAAAGGTTTTGCAAGTTACGATGTGAGCTAAATATCTTGGGATCCTCTAATGTCCTGTGATCAGGGGCACATCCTAACACTTATGCATGTTGATGACTTAGATGTGCAACACACAAAGTAAGGTATATCTTCAATCAATGAAGACTTACACTCTGAGTGTGAATACATTAACATGGAATTTGACTTCGGAGCGCCATGATAATTGTGCGTCGTGTCTGGGTCTAATACTTCCTATACGGTGGGTAACGCCACCACCAAATTTCTCTGTTTGAAGTGTTTCACTCATGGCGTTACTTTTGCAAAGACTTCGCATTTGGTCTGTCTTCAGTTTCAATTTATCTTCATGATTTTCTGCGCTATGATGATTTGATTGCATATACATATACTAGTGTTCTGTCCTCTACAGCATTCACTTATAGCTATGTCTTCAAGTTGAATCTTTTGAACTATGTGAATGTGATCGGACCCTAACCCCTCTATGCTTTCTATCTCAAACTCAATCTGTCCAAATCATATGCATTCTATTAAAACTGTCGAATGCCTTCTCTGCGTCCTAGTCAGCAGAAGACATAGAGACAAACATCAAGTCTTATTTAAATGATTCATCTTTATTGTCGATATCCGGAGAAGCCGGAACGAACATCCGACGAACTTGGCGGGCGTGGAAACGTGGGACAACTCTAAGCATGTTGCATGCTTGCCACGTGTTCCACGGATGTGAACAGACAGGGGCACCTGCGTAATTGCGCTGTGCTGCACACCTACTTATAAATACGTGTCCCCTGCGGTCAAGAAAACCTTCTTCCACCTCTCCACCTCGTCAAAACCCTAGCGCCACCGCTAGCTCTCGACGACGCCGGCGACGAAGCGCTTAGCTGCCGCGACTTCTCCGACGCCGTCCTCACACCGGCCGCGGACATCGTCCTCTCCGCCGTCGCCGTAGGTGTCCTCCGTCGCCAAGTTAGGGCACGGTTGGCTGAACTGCTCGGTCTCCTATTCATCCAATCTAGCAGTTCTTCGTGCGGTAATTATAACTCTATTTTTACCACCTTTTTGATCTTCATAGATTCATCCTATTTACCGAAAGTGGTTTCTCCCTACTCAATGTTAGATCTATTCTGTCTGCATCTCATTATGCCTAGTCTATTCACTTATATTTCCTATCTAGTTTGATTCCTCACTTGTACTTATTCGCGGATTGGTACAAATCTGGAACCAACACACCTCATATAAGTGAATGTCTTCGCATCATGAGGTCAATGTCTTCAAACTGATTTATCTTCAAAATCTTCTGAGAATGCATATGACCTCTTCCCCTTCCCTCGCATCCCTAATGCTGTCACAGGTACATGTCCGTGGGAGAATCCATAGGTTCTCATAGTCTGCATTCGTTTGCAGAATTCTTACAGCAACACATTGATTCTCCTGAAGCCAGTTCTTGTCTAACCAGCAAGCGAAAGTCTTTGAAGCCTTTGAACATATTGAAACCGTTTAGTTTGAAGTTCATGGCTACGGAGAAATCAGTCAGGAAGGGTGGCAGACAGCGTCTTGGGGGAACTTCAAAGAATTTGCCTGATGATCTGGCAGAAATGTATAAAACAGATCCTGAAGAAGATTACAATCAGCGCAAGACTCGAGTCCAATGGATTCAACACTATTGGGCTGAATAGTGGTACAAGTACAAGTTCGTCACCCAGGAGTACGCAGAGAAAAATGCTATCAAGAGCCCTTGGGGTGATATTCTCTATCGAGGCCTTCCCCCCAAGAACAAAGCTGAAGCCATTGCGTAAGAATTCTATCCTTGCATGGTCCATGGACCACAACCTGAAGAAGCCGACCCATCATCATTGCTCTGGTGTCGTGACGACAATCTCTTCAAGCGCAACCTTCAGTTTGCTAAGGCTTCGGCAAAGGAAAACAAGAAGTCATGGGGATTAGACTTCAATCCTGGCCCGTCTGCTCCCCGTTTGGATGGCACACGTGAAGCTGAAGAAAACAGAATCGGCCCCTTTGCAAACCTTGATGGTCTCATCACCTACATCAAGGTACAAGGTGCCAAAGTGGATCATTCTGACAATGATGCTGATTCTGATGAAGCCCCAGCTCCTACTCCAAGGCCGCAGAAGCCAAAGAAAATTAAGGCTTCATCATCAGCTGCACCTACAAAAGCTTCTCGTGTGAAGCCACTGGCCACTGCACCTCCTGAAGCCAGTGTGCAGTCTGAAGATCAATCTCGCATCTCCAAGAAGACGAAGAAGAAAAAGCAACTTGTCAGGCGTACTGATCAAGCTGTGACTCCTGCTGCTATTTTGCGTGAAGAGCCCATTGATCTGTCCAGCGATGAAGATCTTGCTGATGATGCCCTTGAGCAGCTGATAAAGAGCAAGGAAGAAGCAGAAATCTTCAACAACTTGCCTCTCTTTGATGTGGTCGTTCTCCATAACTTCATTGATGAATGGTTCGACACACCAAATCTCAGCTTTGAAGATTTGCAGCTTCCCATTAGCCTCAGCGTCGCTTTCAATGGTGCCATTGCTTCTGAGCTAGCTCTTGCTCAGCGCATCGTCGAGCTGAAGAACAAAATTGATTATGAAAAGGCTCAATTCAAGAAGCATGTGGCGAAGCTCAGTGTTCAAGACGTCAGAAACTTCAAGGTCATGCTGCATGAGCTTAAAGAAGCTTTTCTGAAGAAGCGCCAAGAAGCTCAAGGCTCTCGTGAGCGCATGAAGAGTTTGGCTGATAAGTGTGTGCTTGCCTACAATGAGGCTGAGAAGCACAAGTCACTTGGCCGTCCTGGCATTGACCCCAGGATGGCAGCAAAGAAAAAGAAGAAGCTTCCTACTGACCAGCCTGCACCTTCAAGCCAAGAAGCCCCTCGCATCATCTTCCTGAGCAGCATGACTGGCTCAAAGCCAAAGGTCACCACAACCGCTTCAGAACAGAAGAAGACAAGGGCTGCCAAGGCTGAAGCCAGAAAAAGGAAGAACACTGAAGCCTCTGATGCCGCTCCCTCCAAGAAGAAGCGCAAGACCAAGAAGAGTCGGGCTGCTCCCACAGAGCCCCTTGTTGTTGAACCCATCTCAGTGGTTCGTCCTGCATCTGCATCCCAAGAACTTTGCATGACTGTTCATGAGCCTGCTTCCACAGAGGCTCCTGAAGCTGAAGATATACCAGCAGATGAACCCACCGCTGCTGAAGACATTGGTTATCATGACAATGTTGAAGATGATGAAGTTCTTCCTCAGATCGAATATAATGTGGTATCATCGCCTGTTCATACGAACAACGAAATCATAAGCATTGGTCGTCCTCTGACGCCAATTGCTCAGGATGCATCGTGGGCTGATCACCCACAGCAACAAGACCCCCCCAGTACTCCCCAACAACAACAAACCACACCATCCGTCCAAGTTGAAGAGGATGAGGACCTTCCCACTCCATCTCCAAAAGCGTCGCCTGTACTACAAAGGCTTTGCAAAGAACCAAGGCCTCAAGTCACTCTTCCGAGCGTTCCAGAAGGAGAAGTGCACCGTCAACCTGTTGCACGTCAAGTGTTCTCTGAAGCCACTCCAACTGTGAATGTCTCTGTGTCTGAAGCACAAGCTGCTGAAGACAATCCGGCTGCATCAGCCGATGAGGAACGTCAAGAAGAACGTGTCCAAACTCCCCCCATGCCTGAAGAAACAGCTCATGAAGTGAACGTGTCTATGCCTGACCCTCCAGCTCCTCAAGTGGAGGGTGAACATCCTGAAGCTGCCACAACCAACTCAAGTGAAGCCAATGATGTTGTCATGGCTAATGTGGAGCTTGAACCAACCAGTGTGCCTGAAGCTAATGAGGCCACTGCACCTGAAGCTAATGAGGCAACTGCTCCTGAAGCATCTCTTGTGCAGCCTGAAGCCTCAGTTGCTGCCACTGCTCCTGTTCCGCCACCACGGCCCTATACAATCGAGCAAGCATACAACCATGGCGAGCTAATCTCAGTAAGATGGCCCGTTCTGGTTCCTCCGCCTAATGTCTCTGGTCCTCAATTTGACTATCACATTGAGCATAGGCCTCTGGTCCAGAAGCCCAAGCCAAGACTGCCAAGGTTTCCAGGTACTGCAAACTCACCAGGGTCTTTCAATGCAAATGGCTTCAAGAGCCACAACACATTCTTTGACAGCTCGAAGAACCCCTACACGAAGCCAAGAATATCATCAGATCTGTTCTGGAGTCATCAGCAGCGAAGCTATTACTCCTGTGTTCTGTATGATCAAGGGCGCATTTTCCCTCATATGCGTCTGGACACTGAAGCCATTACTGGACTGCCCTGCTTAGAAGAAGCACTTGACTGCTTTCGTGATGCTGGGCTGCTCAGTTTTGTCACAGATAAAGAACACTAGAATGAAGAGCTATTGCTTCAATTCTATGCTACTCTGCATATTCGCGGCTACAACAGAGATATCAAGACATGGATTCTAGAGTGGATGACAGGAAATGTTCATCATGAAGCCAAAGCCCTCGACATCATTGAGCTTACAGGCCTATCCACTCCCGGAGAACTCTATGAACCTGGTTGTCAAAATCATCGCAATGCTTTGGAAAGCATCTTCCATAAGCATGAACCCAATATGAGTCAGATGTTGAGCATGATGAAGCCTTTGCCACGTGATGCTGAATATCCAACAGAGTTTTTTGTTGAAGACCTTGAGTATCTGCCACGCACCATATATCACATCATCAGGCGAACTCTATGGCCTATCAAAGGACATTCATCAGCGGCAAAGCTTGAAGGAGCTATGAAGACTTTGGTCTTCTACATTCTCAATGGCATCAGCTTCAATGCGCAAGACTTCTTCGTCAGGCAACTGGCTGCATCTGGATCTGATCTGTTTGGTCTGAAGTTTTATGCTCCATGGGTCATGCGCCTCATCAAGCGACACTCATCTGTCAACTATCAACCTTCTATTCGCAATCATGTGATTTTTCTACCAGAGGTTGATATGTCAGTTGAAGCTATATACCCTAAACCTACCAAGAAGCCTCTTTGTCTTCAGAATGCCGAGGACCAAAGCTTCACTCAACCCATTGAAGGTGTTCAAGCAGCAACACGAATCTATCCATTGGCTGGAAATACTCGTCTGCCTCATCGAGCACCTACTGAAGCCACTGAAAGCACCATTGCCCAAAGGCCTCGGAAGCGTTCTCGCGTTCTCAACGACCGAGCACTTCTTGTGGCCCTTCATCAGAAACAGGATAAACATCACTTTTGGCTCAAAAGACAGATGCAAAGCCTCTTGGTGGATGTCAATCGCATTCGTAACCTTGCCACCAAGAATGCCTTTGTTGCTCATGAAACTTGCCGGCGATCATGGAAGAGCCTGACCCTGCTTAGTGCTGAAGCAGATCTTCAAGACGATGGCTTCAATGAACGATTCCAGTTTGACTCCATCCTCCACGGACTGCTGTCCTACGTCGTACTCCATCTCTTGAAGACTCTGAATATTCTTCCTCCGCGGCAACTGTCAATGCCAGAGTGATCGATGACGAAGATGATGCTACTTCACCACCTCCTACTTCTGCATGCATCGACACTACACCAAGTTCGTCTCCACCGCCAAACTACAACGACAACCCTGCTGCTTCAACTACTCCTCATGAGGACGAGTAGATTCTCTATGTCTTCAAACCTTTTTGGTCATTACTGACAAAAGGGGGAGAAGCGTATGAGTTTGATAGTCTTCAAGCGGGTTCATATGGGCGGTTGCATTATATTTTTGCCTCGTGCTTACAACTCTTGCTTTTTAAAAAACATTGGTTCTTTGAGTTGTAACACCTAAACTTGATGGTCGTCTGCTACTTATTTGCTTTACTGTGATGCGATGATAAATTCCGCATGTGCGATGATAAACTCCGCATTTAGATCATCCTGCAGACATCCATTTTTCATTATGCATGTCATCCTATATGCTATATCATTTCATGCATGATGAATTATCTTCATAAGTTGAAGTGGATCTCCACAAGTACAACCTGCCATGTGCATTTGCATTCCAAAAGCAAAATTACTTATATGCACATCTTCAGGGGGAGCCCTTGCTACTTATGAAGACAATTTCCTACCCTTTACAATTTCACATACTTTATCCCCGTTGAAAACTTCAACCGGTTTGTCATCAATCACCAAAAAGGGGGAGATTGTAAGTGCATCTAGTGCCACCCCTACTTGGTTTTGGAGTATTGATGAAGTTGGTTGAGGGACTAATGTGTTTGTGAGAATTGCAGGATAACGCAGGTAGTGTCCCTCATTGATTCGGTTTACCTACCGGAGATGACCCCTAAAAATGTATGAAGACATTGAAGACAATGGTGGTGTGTGAAGAGGTTTACATTGAAGATTATGACATGAGAAGACATTGAGTGAAGACTATGGAGCGCGAAGACTGAGTTGTTTCGTTGTTTCCTCTTCTTTTGTGTTGAGTCATAGGAACCATCGTACTGTTAAGTGGGGTCCAAGTGAACTAAGTCAGAGTGACTGAAGTGATGCTCAACCCAAAACCTATGTCTTCGAGCAAAGACAATGAGAGCAAATCTTATCCAGAGTTGGATAAGTCAGCTTTGCTTGTAGCCCAAGTAAAGTTGCCGCGTGTGTTTGAAATCTGACCATTGGAACACATGTCAGTTCCTTAGTGACCCAGGGTCATTTCAGACAAATCAGGTCGGGTTGCCTTGTGGCTATAAATAGCGCACCCCCTACACCATAAATTGGTGGCTACTCAGAGTTAGTATACGGCTTTTGTCGTTTGAGAGCAACCCACCTCGAAGCATTTGAGAGAGAGAAATCCTTGCGAGGACAAAGCCCAAACACCCAGAGCCAAAGACTGTTAGGAATCACTGAAGTCTTTTTGTCTGTGTGACCTGAAGACTTATTACACTTGAGGACTATGCATCCTCCAGCCGGTTAGGCGTCGCATTCTGAGCATCCAAGAGTCATTGTGGATTGCCGGGTGAACGAAGTCTGTGAAGGTTTGGAAGTCTACCTTGAAGACTTACCAGAGTGATTGGGCGAGGACTAAGTGACCTTAGCTCAAGGGGAATAAGGTGAAGACACAGTCTTCTGATCTGAATCTCAGCCTCCCCAACCAGACGTACAGTTGTCACAACAACTGGAACTGGTTCAACAAATCCTGTGTCTTCAACAAGTGATTGGTTCTATCTCTTCCCTCCTTTACCTTGAGTTTGTCTTCGTGAAGTCGTTGCTTATCTATCTTATCTGATTGACTTCATTGCTTGACTACTATTGTTGATTGGCTTCATACTATCTTCCATCCTGATCCTACTACCTAGCTGCTATTAGTCTTTGTACGTTAACGCTATTGCATACTTGAATATGGCTTGCTTGTTGTAGTTTATCTTCCGCTGCATATCAATTAGGTTATTTCTATTGTTTGTCTTTGAAACTTCAACATTCTGAAGACTTTGATAAAAATCGCCTATTCACCCCCCCTCTAGTCGATAACTCGCACTTTCACCAATCATCTGCAAGAATCGGCTCGGTGCTACTAGAGAACACCGGCGGATTCGGCCTTAGGAAACGGGCTAAGTGATCAACAGGTGGTGGTGGTGGTGGGTTGTTGTTGTTGCCTTGGTTCTGATTCTGAACTAACAGCTACATCAGGGTATTCTGCTGCTGGATCAGCTGAGTGAGCTCTGGTGGGAAGGCATATCCATTGTCACGTCTTGGAGGCATCTGATGGGTTTAGGAAAGATGAGAAAACAGAATAGAATGAGGTCTAAAGGGGGAAACACTACCCATATGCTCATGAGACAAACACATTCATATCATACCAATCAATTCAAACAAGGGCATATAATCGATCTAACTACCGTTACAGAAGTGCTCGGACTATTACTATATACATGGGGTATACTACTAATAATATGGTGGTCGACTAGAAATTTTGATCGGTGGAAGACTCCATGATATCCGCTCCATCTTCGTCTTTGTAATCATCATCACTACTATCGGGGTCAGAATCGGTGTCATCGATGATGATGTAGTCCTCAGAACGGATGTCCTTGGAATGCTCGTCATCTCCTCCTGGCGCGGGGTCTCCCATGAATACTCCTAGTTTCCTCGTCAGGTCGTCATTCTTCCCCACTAGTATTATGATTTCCTCCTAATATCTGTCGCATGTAGACTTGAGTTTCTCTTCTAGCTCCATGTTCCTGGTCATCACCTTCTTCAGATCTATCATGATTTTGCACATCTGGTTTTCCTAGCGACGAATGTGCTGGTTTAACTCCTGGATGAAAGCTCCAATTGACCTGGCCCTCCTGGTGCCGATCATCTCCCATTGCTCATCTCGGCGCCCACATATCTGGTAGATAGTGTCCTTAAGATCCTTGTGATAAACTTCGCCGATGCGTTCCATGGCGATGTGGGCTGCCATGCTCTTTCCTAGACTCCAGGTTGGTGCATCAAAGGAAAACTCTATGGGCTTAGTAATTGGCGTGAATGTCCTTCCTGGAACATGAACTCGAATCATCCAACGCCCCTCTTCTGGTAAAGTGGCGATGTAGGTCCTGTTGAAGCTTGGTATTCCTATGTTCAGGTACCTAGTGACTTCCTTCAAGTGTCATCCAAAAGGTGTGTATTTATCCGGTTGTGTAAACTTTTTCCTTGAGTCCGCCATCCTATAGAGTGGAAAAGGGAGAGGAGTCAGAAATGAGTAGAGAAAGAGTGACCTATGGTTTAACTTAGTGGTCGTGTCCTACAATCAGCGTGTGCTCTGATACCATCTTGTAGCGACCAGACCTCAAACGGTCAAGTCTCCGTGCATCAGTGTCATCCCTGGATCAGTAATGCTAACAAGCACAGTACTCGAGGATTTATAACATAGTTCAGTCACACTTATTACATCGAATGTCTCAAAAGAGAACTTATTACAATAATATGGCTTAAGGCCATCTAAATAAGATAACAACGGAAGGCTTGGAAGATAAAGTGAGTCCATCAACTCCAACGGCGTAACTGAGTGCACGACAACGACCTAGCGCACCTTACTCTTCGTCTGAAAAGTCTGCAACATGGTATGTTGCATCCCGAAATGGGTCAACACATGGAATATGCTGGCAATATAACACAAAAGAGCAATGAAAAGAATAGATGCTATCACTACATGCATATATGGCTGGTGGAAAGCTCTATGGTTAATGTTTTGCATAAAGCCAATTTTTTCCTACAACATAGGAATATATTTTATTTAACTATCATGGTGGTTGTTAAACATTGAGAAGGTTCCTCCAACTCAATCCCAACTAAATAGTATTAAACCCAACAAATTAATTTAGAGTGATGAGATCAACATGATAATCCAAGAACCAGATACTCAAGATGTCCATAACCGGGGACACGGCTAACCATGATTAGTTTGTACACTCTGCAGAGGTTTGCGCACTTTCCCCACAAGACTCGATCACCTCCGCTGAATTTCTCACACTACAAGGTGTTTGAGAAACGGATGACCAAGACATAGACTTTCAGAAACATTAACTCTTTGCTCTGGATGGACAGTTACACCTACATTCCCCTACATCTGCTAGCCCACCACTAAAAGAGGTCATGCAACGTACTCAACTATAGTAGAGCCCATAATAGCTTGTTGCTGCACACGGAAGTTTCTAGCACGAATAATCTTATGATCCCTTTGAGCCTGGGTGGCGAACCGTAGGATGATCACATGGGTACTCCGGGATATCCTAGGACAACACTGGATTCTCCAGGTGGCCACAAACAATCCACCAAGATGTGTATTTAAGTAGCCACCTTAACTAAACCAACAATTAACAACTCTCACATTTGTCATGGATACACTCAACCAATCCACGTCTACGAGCATAGCATAGCAATCTGATCATAACGTAGAAGTAACTCCCAAGATTTGATAATAAAAGGGTAATAGGTTCTACCTAATCATCTACTTCCCAAACCCACATGTTAATAGATCCTAATCATGCAATGTTTGAGGATTGGAACTAATGCATAAAAACTGGGTAGTAAAGATATGATCAAAGTGTTACTTGCCTTGCTCACGATCTGCAAACCCTAGAGACTCGTAGTAGCACGCTTCGCACTCCGGGAATTCTATCGCAAACAAACAATAGCATACATAAGCACTCAGGCATAGATGCATGGGTGAAACTTCAAATAAGAAGATTCAATCTGAAAGTTCAACTGAAGAGCTTCGATTTGCTAAAAGAATCAATCGAATCGGAGCTACGAAACTCAAACTACGAACATAAGAAGTTTGAAAACAAATCTGCTTGAAACCAATTTTAAATTTGTCAAAATCCTGTTCAAGTTGATTAAACTGAAAGAGGGGCTTGAGACGAAGATTTTGGCATTGGTTTCACTTGATTACGACTAATAGTTAAAAATTTGCGAGGGTTTGAAGATCAGGGGCTAATGTGTGACAAAAATAATCGCGGATAGGTCCCTAGCAAAAAATAAACAGAAAAAGAAAAATCTATCAAACGAACGTCCGCTAACACAGGCTAACCAATGAATACGTTCGTTAAAACGAGCTAACGAACAAACGTTCACAATTTAACCTAAACCAAAGAAAAACCGAACCGATCTAGAAAAAAAATTGAATCTATGTTTTTTTTAAAACCGAACGGACCGAAACAAAAACCGTCGACAGTGACGAGATGGCTCCGGTGGGGCTCCGGCGGGGCGGTGGCGTCGGCGGGTGGCGGCAACGACGCGGGGTGGTGCGAGCGGCATGGGCAGCGCCGTCAGCCGTGGGTGGCGGTGGCGGTGCGGGGCTTCGGCGACGTCAATGCTAGGGTTAGGGTTCGGCGTGGCGGCTTGGGCTAGCGACGGCCTCGTGCCTCGCCCTTTAAAGGGGCCGACCGGGAGAAGTCCGGCTCGAGCACGACCCATAGGTCAGTTCACGATTTTTTATTTCTTTTAAACGGACAAAGTAAAATAAATAAAAGAAATACCAAACGGATTCCAAAAATTCCGAAATAAATTTTCACGGTCCTCTAATAATAGTTCAGACAAAGTGAACATTTATTTGGGCTAAGAATGAAATTTTTGAAGAATGCATACTTTTCTAATTCAAATAAAATAGCAATAAAAATCAAAATAAAATAATTTTTTGATTTTAACATTTTTCCTCCAACATTTCTTTTATTTTGGAGAAGTCATTTTATCTCCTCTCTTTTATTTTAATATTGGAAATATTCAGAGATAAAAACAATAAAACCAAAATGATCCTCTTTTCAATTTGACAAACTTCAAATATGAAAATAAATGAAATCCCCAACTCTCTCCATGGGTCCTTGAGTTGCTAAGAATTTCTAGGATCAAAACCAAAATGCAAATAAAATATGATATGCATATGATGACCTACGTATAACATTCCAAATTGAAATTTTGGGATGTTACAGCGGCACGTAGCTGTCGTCGCTAGACTCCAGAGACTCACTGGGCTCAGGAGAGCCACTGGATTCCCAGGAGTCGTCGCTCCTACTGGAGGGGGCGCTAAGGGGGACAGAAGCAGGACAGGCGCCCACGACTGCACTCCGCGGGCTGCTTCCTCCGGGGCAGCACTCCAGCCGTTCGCCCTCCACGTTGAAGACCTTGAAGAACAAGGTGGCCGCGCCATCATACTCGAAGTGAATCTCCTGGGCTCCCTCTGCGTGGCAAGCCCGGGCGACCTTACCCCATCAGCGTGTCATGAAGACGTCTCCGGGGGCACCACCTCGACTTCAGCTCCGGTGGCCAAGCTGCAGCACCCAGCGTGCTGTAGCCATAGCTCAAACGGCCCCCTCGGAGGCAGCTCGTTGGTGAACAACCTTGGGAGCCGGATCCAGGAGTAGGGAGGCATCACCACCGACACCACAAACTCGCGCGAGCTGCCCTCGGCGTGACTCCATGCCACGATCGGTAAGGCAATGGCGGCCCGACCACCATCGTTGGGAACTGCTTGACGACGCACATCTTCATCCCGAGCGCGGGCGTACATGGGGAGGGGGAAGCCAGGCGGAGGCCTCGATTGCCAAGGCCTGGCCACCTCTCGCCCCGCGCCGGCGTCATGAGGGAGGCGGAGTCTCTTCTTCGGCGGGAGAGGATCAGGCCCCTCCCTAGGGTCCTTCCCCTTTTTGGCCGCTGAGAACCTCCTGATCGGTGCCATGGAAGCAATAAAGAGAAGAAGCAAGCGGCAGGAAGACGAAGGAGAGATGAGCGGGGGGCTCTGCCCCTCCCCCTCATTAATATCCAAGAAAGGCCAACTGCTATCCTCCACGACCTGGCACCGTGATGATCTTCTACATGCCTCCTCGTTCCGTCAAGTCGAACAGTTGCCGAGGCAGCGTGGGGAAGTGTAGATGCCCACGTCCCATCAATCGCCACTCGTTATCAAGGCCGCAGGCGGTTAGGGCCCGCGACGCTCCACACTTGCCCTTTAGCTTCGCCTGGAAGCCAAGTCCGAGCGCGCCTTGGGCCCGGGGGCTACTGTCGGCATTTTGGGTATGAGGGTATCCAGACTCGCCAGCCTGCGGCCCACCGCGTGGCACCATCGACGGCCTGGTACGGCCTTTCTTCGACATCAACCGCTCAAGATCCTCGGGAGGGGCCAAGCCTCGCGAGGCAGGCGACGCCAAGATCCCTGAGGGGATCGGCCTCTTTAGGCTGGCTCCCGAGGGGCGGAGAGTTCTATGCAAGGTTTACCTCACGAGGCTCAGCTGATGTGAGCCATGACGACCAAGGCCAGGCGGGCGCCAACGGGTGCAGGGCGCTAGTTTCCTCTTTGGTGCAAGAGAGGCAAGCCACAGGCATGGAGTCCCAAGGAATCAACCAAAGGTTTCCATTCTGGTGCAACAATACCAAGACCGCCAGGACGGAAGGACGGAGGTCATCACCGAGCCCACCGCAGCGTCACGACCAGGGGCTTTTCGCACGTGAAGACTACTTTTGTCAGGATAAGATGTACTAC
Source organism: Triticum dicoccoides (assembly GCF_002162155.2). Classification (NCBI taxonomy): domain Eukaryota; kingdom Viridiplantae; phylum Streptophyta; class Magnoliopsida; order Poales; family Poaceae; genus Triticum; species Triticum dicoccoides. The sequence goes on from NC_041393.1 coordinate 298,782,798, forward strand.
TTGTCCCCTTTCAAATCCAGCCATTGTGGGATCCCTTGCCGCCAACATTTGGGAATAGGACCAAGGCCACTATAATTAGGACTTAGCCACCACCATAGGGGCGCTCGGATCCATTCTCACCCGACCACCTCACCAGCTCTCTTGAGCTCAAGAACACCTCACCTCCTAAGGCAAGTTCATCCACTGTACTAGTTCGTCCTTAGCCCTTTGAGGCAATCCACCAAAACACTCGATTAGGGTATTACACCGCAAGGTGGCCTAAACCAGGATAAACTGATGTGTCTCTTTGTCTCTTCGAGCTCGACGCACTAGGCTTAGGAGTATCGCGAGTAGGCATGCTAGGTAGGCTGAGATTTCCGCACGCACCCTAGAGTTCGAACCTTTCAAGGGTTTGCGGATCCCGTAATCCGACATATACGACAAATAAAGAACAATTTCCAATCTTCCTCCGCAACTTACCCATAAGTAATGTACTAATGTTATTCATGGTAATTGTTGCATATGTTTCTGCTGACAGAAGACACAAGATTTCATTCTTTTAAATAGGCGAGGACCAAAGTGGATTGTCAAGACGAGCAAGGGTTGGTTGCGCTTTTCAAGCACGTGTTGATGAAGTATCGTTCCTACCTGAGGCAAGCGCACTTCAATGGCAAGCCTCTAAACAAAATTTGTGTAAAGTCTTCGGTGCTACATTTATCAGACAGTGACTGGAATAATCTTGTTACACATTGGTCTCGTCTGCAGCGTGAGGTACTGTCCATGATATCACATCACAATTTGACCTACATTTCTGCATGTGCCTTAATGTCTCACTTGAATGAAAACTATTTGCAAAAGAACATTCAATCTCAATGGACCATAGAATCTCGCAACTATACTACACACTGCATTGCTCTTGTGAGTACCTCTTGCCTTGTATGACCATACTTACTTTCATAGCTGGTTGATTATGTAGCATCACTGCACATGTTAGCCTCGTTATCATCCATTTGGTGGACATTATAAGATCAATATGGATTCTTACATAAATTAAAAATCAACCCAATGCTTTTCAAGAGGTTTAGCTCTGCAGTCCTCTTGTAAGGACATAACATCATCTATCAGTCTACTTACATTAACAGCTACTCCCTCCGTCCGATAATATAAGAACGTTTTGTACAGTACACCAGTGTTCAAAACACTCTTATATTATGGGAAGAGGGATGGGTTCATTATGTAGCATTCTGCATCTTATCTCCCTCGCTCACCATTTATTAAAAAATATCAGATCTATATTTAATTTTACCAAAAATTTGAATACACACACAATGCCAGAGCAGAAGTGTAGCCCATTGCTCTTGTTTGTACATTTTGTAACGCTTTTACTTCCATGGATTGGTAGTAGATTATGTAGCATCAATCTGCATCTTATCTTCATTATCCTCTATCCCTTCCAGTATTATCATATCTATAATTACTCTCTACAAAATGTAGAGTACATGCAATGCTTATGAAGAAGATCCTATGCTGAAATTCTTGAGTTATCCTTCCCTTGACATGGAGAAGGGCATTATAAAGCCGGTGTTAACTATTAATGTAAGTCAGTACTTCTAAAGCCTTTATCCTCAATTGCTTTTTGAATTTGCTCATACTCCCTATGGAACTGCTTTTTAGTTTGTTGTTTCTACCAAAATGCATGTTCGCAACAACCATAAGTTCCAAGTTTTACTTGTAAAACCAAATTCCTTATTCATACCATGCACATTACTCAATACTCCCTATATGTATGCTTGTTTTTGTGGATCTATAATCCAGTGTGTGGTGAAGCAGCCCATGTTTGCACCCTGTCATCTCCTGTTTTATCTTACTGATGTGGCTGATTATATGAACAACATGCCATGCACATTAACCAAAATAGATACAATGATTGTCTTTGCCCTTCATCTATGCTTGTTTTGTTGACATGGTAATCGAGTAGTGTGGTGAAGCTCCCCGCATTATGAACAATGCCAAATTATGCTATTGCTATTTTGAACTAACTCTTTATTTTCTAATTTGAAATTGGATGGAATTGACAACACAGTTATCATCTTTGTTTATACACGTGCAAAACCTATCATCTCTCTGCTTGTTTCAGGGTGTTATGCCTGATGGCATGCACAAGTTTGGTGAAGGCTGCGAGACAAACCCAACATATATTGCAGCAAAGAAGGCAAAACATCTTGAAGATAGCGAGACAACCTAGAAGTCTTGTCTTGATGCAGTGTTCAAGTTACTTGAGACTAGCAGTCAAACAAGCTCACATAATTCACTATCTGAATCAGTTCGACTTCTTCAGTCCCAAGTTCTAGCAAAAACTTTGACTTGAAGTCCTATCTCTAAGAAAGATTGCAGAGAACACCAATGAGAAGCTCATTGCTAAATAGCTACACCTAGAAGCTATGACTGACATGCTTGGCCAGTCTCACAACCTTGCTCAGCAGCTTGCGCAGCAGTTCCCATGCAAGGCCAACCTTTCTTGAACTGTCTTGGAAGTGGTCTTGGTTCAGTATTATTTTGTTACACTGCAATAGCGCCTACTTTTTGTAATCCGCTTCTTCGTTGCGCTTTATGATCACTGGTGGCGAACTTCGATGCCCGGTGGATGTAATATACCATAAAACCTTTATTGTATAGTGTAGGTTTATTCTAAGTTAATATGCCATAATATCTTTATCGTATAGAGTAGGTTTGTCTTCCATCATTCCCTACCTGAAAAAACGGAGAAAATCTGATGTAGTCGACCGGGCCAAAACATTTGCCTCTAACGGGCGTGCTGTTTAGCAGTCCACAATTGGGCCAGCCTGCAACTTTCTTGGGCTTGAAAGGCCATTGGGGCCTTCACTCTTTGCACCAGGCCCACAACTTACATGGGCCTATATTCGACCAAAAGTTTAGTTGGGCCCAAGTAGCTTTGGGCCATTAGCAGGCCAAAATGCATGTTGGGCCTCAGTTTTCACTAGTCGTCGACGGGCTTTCATCAGGCTGAAATGTAGATCGGGCCTTTTTTGGCCCAATTATATGACGGGCCATTACCAGGCCGAAACATATCTTGGGTTTTAGTTGGCCCATTGATATATATCATGGGACCTTAAGAGGCCGAAAGCTTAGGAGAGGCATCATTGTGCCTAATTATATGACATGCCTTTAACAAGCCCAAAGTCACATTGGCTGAACTGTTGCCACCTTTATCACGGGCCGTTAGAGGGCCGGATGTCGCGTCAGACCATATATGGCCCATGGGCAGCATAGGCAATTCCCAGGCCGAATGAACATCGGGCTGAAATCGGCCCATGTCTACATCGGGCCTCTAACATGCCAAAATGTCATTAGGCATTAATTGGGCCCAAATATTTGGCAAACAATTAACGTGCCACATCTGGCTTCGGGCCGTAAATGGGCCATGTTTAAACAGGCCGTTATTGGGCTGGCCCACTAGTACCTGAGTATATACTACGGGCCTTTGACTAGGCCGACCTTTTAACCTATATGGGCCTCTGTTGGGCCCTGCCATGTGACGACGTATCATAGGCATGTCTCCTCCATTGGACAGACGACATCTGGCCCACCGAGGAGCCGACACGTGTTGCCTCCAGCCAATGATGATTTTACACATGGAAAATCCCCAATGGTCCGGGCTGTTAACGGGTTATGGATCCAAACCAGAACTCGATAGCTTAACGGCGACCCCTTACATGGAAGCCATGTGTCGGTTACCCTTGACGAAAGCACTTCCATGATGCGCCATTTATCGTCATGGAAGTGGATACTTCCGTGATGATAATTTTAGTATTGTCATGGAACACTTCTATGATAGCACATGTATGACTATCTTTATTCTGTCATAAAATCGTCATGGATGTACATGCATGACAAAAAACGTGACCTACTGTGACAAACATGTATCATCACGAAAGTGTATTTTTTTTGTAGTGTTGCACGTATTCGATCATCTTGATCACATGCAGGCTCAGTGGATTTCCTTCCTTCAGCTTACAATCCATCAAGGATTGCCAGCCATTGAATCTTTGTTAGGACCAAGAGTATATCGACCAGAGGGGGGGTACAATGGGAGATTCAAAAAATTCTTGCAAGTGTTTTGAACTGATCCCAAACACAACAGCGGAAATAAGGTTTAGTAGACAAGAACTCAAACACGCATGCTATTGAGGGAGAAAACGTTAGATGTTGGACGCAATAATGGTTTGAACATAGGATATCATTGGTTTGACAATCACGATGGTAATGTAAGATGAAAATAGATACATAGCATGAGGGAAAACTTGATATGAACTACAAGGGAAAACTCGAGAAAGAACAATGATGAGGTGAAAGAAAGTAATACAAGGAAAACACACTAGTCTAAATAGTATAAGCACGAGGAGAAATATGTATGACAGGGATGACTAAAATGAACAATAAGAATGCAAGATGATGGGGACAATCAGTGAATGATGCGAAAGATAGTGATGACATATAGTGAAAGAAATGCAGCAGACAAAGATTGATAAGATAAACTATTGTCACAGAGCACAAATAGTCAACTGCTAAAAGAAATGCAGTAAAGTAGAATGAACCTGTGGTGCTCGATGGCGACATATGGATTTGGTAGACCAGTACGCCCTTCTGCCAAAGGACTACATCTAGTTGGAGGGGTTGTGATTTAACACAAAAGATAAACTCTCTTCGCCCTATTCTCCTTCAACTCGGAGTTGATCACACTCTAGTTGATTTCACTCGTGGTAGATACTTGTCGACGATCTCCAAACCTTTGACAAACACTCTTCGCAAACCACAATCACACTTGGTTGCTGAAGATCTTGCTCGATGAAGACAACAACTCTTCAACGCTCGAGCCAACACCTACCCGTCTAGAGAGTGCACAGCTCTGAAGAGTAATAGGTACAAGAACTCTAACTCAGAATTACTGTGATGCTCAACCATTGTCTAAGTTTTGGCTCTTGATTTTTTCTCTATGGATCTTGAACTCAAATCACTCAGAGGGGTTCCTCAATCAATCTTCTCAGAAATCTTAAGCGGAGCAGCCAACGTACAATGTTGGAGCGGTGTGGCTATTTATAGCCACAGCCTTCCCTGAAGGGAAAATACCAAATTGGACTTGGGGATTAGCCAATGGCCGAATTACATGAGTCCAACAGTTAGAAATTGAGCCCAACGGTAAAAGTACTTGCGGAGCAAGTAATGCTAACTCCTCAGTTCGAAAGATATCTCCTGCAGCATGAAGAATAACTTTTCCTACCGCTGTTTGGGCTAAGCATCACGTCGGATCTAAGCTTCGAGAACCTATACCCCTCTTAATAGTTTGGAGGTCCTATGTATCAAATAAATGAAAGAGCAACAACAAAATGAATTCTACGTCTTTGCTTTATCTCTGACTTCCATTCGCTACAGTCAACTTTCTTCGGACAGAATCTTCAAACAAATTGCTTCATGTTAGCAATTATTTTTAGTTCCTCGAACTTGACACCGGAGACAACATTCTCTTCGGTTCTGCATGGACTATTTCTCTCTTTATGCACTAGTAAATAAATCAATCCATGCTTGTTTCCGTCAACACTCTCCAAAACCGAGGAGGGCAAATATTGCAACAACAATCTCCCCCTTTTTGGATGATTGTTGACAAAACAGAACACATCGAAGGATACATAATAGACTACAATGGAATGGGAACAATAATGAAAGACGAGAGATAATTACAAAGATAAAACCTGCTCCCCCTGAAGATATGCATCATTTGAATAATGCATAGAAGATAAAACGGAAGGTAGCAAGATGAATCTTCGTATAAGTGACATTGACATAAGATCTCATTTGTGGTCTCTTTCAATGCACACGACAGTGTTTGAGATATTTCCTGTCACATGCAATCTTCGAAAAAGATTTGTTAGATAAAGTGAATACTTTGAAATGATTTATGATGAAGGATAATTCAAGAGAATTTTTCACAGAACACAGTTTGAATCCACATGAGATTTAAGTTCCCTGCATGTTAGATGTTCGAGGAGAATCGCAGCAAGGGAATCACAAGTATATTGCTCGGAGTAGATATACTTCGGACATGGTTTTCCTGCAATAAATATGATACGAAGGATATATGCGGGGAAAATAGCTTAAGGGACGTATAGAAAGAATTTGCTTTCGATTAGCAATAAGTTTGACCTAAAGCTACTTTCTTCTCTTGCAATGTTAGATAACGAAAGATAATCATTAAAGCATATCTAAACATGAGACATATAACGTTTCAAGGAGTAAAAACTCTTTGTTAGAGAGGCATTAAATGCAATTCTCCTTGAAATGCTTTTATTTTCAATACATGAAAGATAATTATCAAGGATAAGTACTGCAAGGAAGTAAGCTTTCGATTTCACCTACAAACAAATAATTGCAAGCAAATAGCATTGCAGAGGGTTATTAATAGTACATGACGACCAAGTATATCAACACCACATGCGGTGCTTTAAGTTTGAAAAGCAAATAGTTTGACGAAAGCCAAATAGTTTGATTGAAAAGCAAATGGCGAATGGAAACACCATGCAAATAGCCAACTTATCTATCACTCGATGTTCTTCTCCCTCGTTTTGTCAACAAGTGTCAAAAAGGAAAGAGAATGCATACACGGAATTATTTGTCCTCAGAATCCTTAGAATCAGAATTAACACTGCTTGGCGAAGAAGAGCGAGCGATAGTCGAGGCTGAAGCAAGAGTTGCAACATGGGCTCTAGGATCAACTTTAGAAGTAGCATTGCGAGGTGCACCTGGCTTGAAGATAAGAGTTCCAGCTGTGTCTTCAAGATCATCATATGGTTCGACAAATAGCAGATCGATGGATGCATGCAGAACGCTGAGGAATCATTGGGGTTTGCCTTTGGATGCGAGGAACTTCAAACAACTCGAGATAATCATATTCATTCTTGGTGCACTTGGCAGAAAGTTGCTTGCGAGAGTAAAGCTTGTGCAACGGGGTCCAGAGTACTTCGTTTGTTCCTTTTCGTGCAGGAGAGTTTGGCAAGCATAATTGTGAAGCAAATTTATTCCAGTCATCATTTCCAGCTTCACTTTTTGATTGAGCTTGATGTGGCTTTCCAGGTCTTGCTGAGTGTGAAGACAAATCTCATACAGATAGTGATTTTCTTCATGAGGGCTTTAAAGCTTTGCTTTCTTGAATTTCGAAGCAGAAGCAGACACATGAGCAGAACCAGTTGCATCCATTAGTATCTTTCCTTTGCCAATATCCTTCACCATCCAGAGAGTGTCGTGAAATAGTGGCATGAAAACTTTCGGAGTATGGGGGCATAGAAACTTTTCTTCAATGACCTACTCAATGGCAAACATGACCCAAGGTGCATACGGCTTCAAAGCTTGATGACTATCAGGAGCACAAGCTAGGTTGCGAATGAAAAGATCTGGAATGTCAAAATGAATTCCCTGAGTAGTGGCTAGAAGAGCATTTCCCATGATGCCATTGATAGTTTATGTCTGTTTGTTGGGGTGAGGGAGTTGCAGAGGATATAGAACAACACTTTGTTCTCATAAGCCTGATTCTTTGGATTTGCTTCAATGCATTCATCACCAACAATTTGGGGTCCATCAACAGATGGAGTTGGGCTTCAGATACATCCCAATAGTACAGTCTATGCTCACGAGCCATATCAAAATCATCACGAGGAAGATTCAATAGAGCTAAAGACTGGTCAGCCAAACACTTGATCTTTTCTTCTCTAGTCATCCATTCGAGGATTCAAGTATTACAATTCGCGAGGTCTCCTGAGATGTAAAGAGTGACATACAACTGAAGGATTACTTCACAATTCCATCCATGATTGAAATGCAGGAAACTCTTCAGGAAGACAAGTTCAATTTGCTCGATGGTGTGATGAAAACATGGTAAACTTTCGATCTCTGCAAAATCGAGAATCTTGTGCTTGAATATTCGATTCTTGCCAAATAGTATGCGAGCATAATACACGGGTTGTTCCTTAGTCCAGAATCAAGGTTATAACAAAGTTCTTTCTCCATCGTATGGGCTGGTCCCAAAGAATGCAAGCTTCGAAAGATCAAGCTGCTCATTAATGCAGGACCATTAGGGCCATCTTCAACAGAAACAAAGGAAATGTTTCCAGTGGGTTTCTCAGATGTTGTTCATCGCTCATAGCCTTGTTCCGAATGCCATCAGGTGCAGTCACATCTTCATCAATGGGCTTCAAAGGAGCGTGAGGCATCCTTGTCTTTTCTGGTACAGATAGCTTTGAGGCACTTGTCCGACTATCACTTTTGCTCCCTAGAACTCCTTCATCGGCTTTCTATCCTTCGGGCAATAGGGCCTTTTCTTTCGGTGCATTTTCTTTGGCTGGAGACACAACAACTTTTTCACACGCCTAGGTCACAACTGGTGGGGTGACAACTTCTTGATCCATCAGCTCATCATGTTTCTTTTCTTCCTCTTCCAACTATGGTGAAGTGGAACGAGGAGCAGGATCAACATCCATATAGGTAGAGGCACCAGATGATGCGACCGGGGTGGTTTCGTCCCGGGAAGCATTTAGCTCCCCCTCATTCTTTTCAATCTCCTCCTTATTTGATTCGGAGGGCTCAGCCTGTAATTTTCTCGGAGGCGATGGATCTGCCTTCTGAACTTCAATTTCCTCATTAACTTCATCAACAGGAGCTTGCTGCTCGGATGAGGAATTTCCAGAAAAATATCAACCACATTACTTGTTCTTCAGCTGCTGGAGTGCGAATGATAACCTCCATATCGATTGGAAAGATCATCAATAGGTGAAGATAAAACATCATGCTCTTCGATCTCCTTTTGATTCTTCTCCGTCTCTTCGACCAGTAATCCTTCGGTTTTACTAAGATTTTTCTCCAGTATTTCAAGCTCATCTTGCTGAGATTTGCAATCTTAGCATGTTTAGCATAGGCAATGTACTCAGGAGAATACCCATTCATGATTTTTTGGTGTTTTGCTGATACCTGATCCTTAGAGGTCTTTGCCATGAGATAGGATGTGATTGGTTCATCATCACTTGAAGCATTATCATCATTATCTGCTTCGAGTGATTTCTCAGATGATTCATAAGCAATGAAGGCATTGCTCCTTCCTATCCTTTTGTGAAGCTCTTCATCATCTGATTCTGATTCGGATGTCTCATCTTCAGATTCCATCTTCATTTCAGCACATACTCTATTTAGCTACGATATTTTCTTCATATTAGATTCGATGGTTGCTTTGGCTTGCACGTTAGTGACTGGTCTCGTCAAATAACATGAAGACAGTTCATTTTTCTTCAAGAGCTTACTATGATGATTCATTCGAGTGAATCCATTGCAGTGAAGATATTTCCATTGGTTGCTAGGATTTCCTTCCCAACGTGGACAATCTGCTATGAGGTGACCGAATTGTTTGCACTTGAAGCATTTCATTTCATTTCCATTGGAGATAACTTTCTTGAAGATTCAGGCAAGTCAAATTCGTCATCATTTGTGAGGCATAGATTTTGTCTTCTGAGATCACTTAGCCTTTCTATGAGCATTTCAAGTTCCCTTGTGATGGTGTGTTGATTTTAGACATCTTCTTGTGAGATACCATAGTGTGCAAGAATTTCCCTTCACATTCCGAAGAGGATTCTTGATATCCATTTTCCAGTTCCATCTTTTCTTTGTGAATGGACAACAACATCATGACCTCCACGTAGTGAAGTTCTTCATAGTCAGGTCTTTGCTGGGTTTCAGCTACGATGGGATCGAAGGTTGCATCAAGAGCACTCAGTAGCTCGTTGACCACATCTCTACTGGTGATATCTATTTTTCCTCGTTGATGAAGTCTTTCAACAATATTTGTCAATCGATTAGTGAGTTCCATAGCACTTTCCTTATGAAGACTTCTGAACCCAGCAAACATGGCACGGAGCATTTGAGTGTGAACATCCGTTCTCGTGATGAATTCTTCGTGAGCATTTTTTATGGCATCCCGGAGTTTCTTTCCAGTGTCAAGCTTTTGGAACCGAATGAAAATTTCTTTTGAAAGACCGCTACATATAATATCTTTTGCTCATGCATTCAATGCAACATAGCTTTTGAAGGAAATATGCCCTAGAGGCAATAATAAAGTTATTATTTATTTCCTTATATCATGATAAATGTTTATTATTCATGCTAGAGTTGTATTAACCGGAAACTTAGTACATGTGTGAATACATACACAAACATAGTGTCCCTTGTATGCCTCTACTTGACTAGCTCGTTAATCAAACATGGTTATCTTTCCTAACCATAGACATGTGTTGTCATTTGACAAACGGGATCACATCATTAGGAGAATGTTGTGATGGACAAGACCCATCCGTTAGCTTAGCATCATGATCATTACAGTTTCATTGCTACTGCTTTCTTCATGACTTATACATGTTCCACAGACTATGGGATTATGCAACTCCCAAATACCGGAAGAACACCTTGTGTGCTATCAAACTTCACAATGTAATTGGGTGATTATAAAGATGCTCTATAGGTGTCTCCGAAGGTGTTTTCTGGGTTGGCATAGATCAAGATTAGGATTTGTCACTCTGTGTTTCGGAGAGGTATCTCTGGGCCCTCTTGGTAATGCTCATTACCATAAGCCTTGCAAGCAATGTGACTAATGAGTTACTTGCGGGATGAAGCATTACGAAACGAGTAAAGAGACTTGCCGGTAATGAGATTGAACTAGGTATGATGATACCGACGATCGAATCTCGGGGAAGTAACATACCGATGGCCATTCTTGGCGAACCGATGGCTCTCCTCTCTCCCCCCCTCTCCCTCCCCCTCCCGGGCGGCGGTAGCGACGGTCTTGCCTCCTCCTTCCGGCGGTCCTCCACGTGTTACCTCCACGTGGAGTCTTCTCCTCCCCCCTCCCCCGTTGTCCTCCCCGCGTTCCATTCTCCGCGTCTCTGCCCCTGCCAACAGGTTCTGATCCCTTGGGTCCAAGGACTCGGACTCTGACCCCAGCTCCCCTCCTCCGCCCCCTTGCCCCGCGCCTTCGGGCGTGCTGCCCGGCGTTTCTTCTCCTATGTGGTGCCCTAAATTCGCCCCCGATGGACATGGTCGCGCTGCCCCCCGCTCCGCTGGCCGTGGATGGCGGGACTCGAGTTTCGTGCAGATGGCGTAGGGCTCCTCCGCCGTCTCCGTCTTGTGGCATCCTTGGTCTTGGGCGGTGCTGCTCGCAGGAGGTGGACCTGGTTCCCCTCACCCCTTCTCGGTTGCCTCCTCCGCCTCCGCTCCGTCCGTTTGCTCGCTGGCGGCCTTACCAGCGGCGGCCGGGTCATCCGAAACCCTAGATCTGGTGGCGCTGTCCGTGGTGGTGCCAGATCCTAGGTGTCGGGCCTCCGCGCCTCCCGGTGGGCCTGGTGGGCCTGGGGCCCCTCCCTCCCTCTCCAGTGTGTCAGATTTCCCCCCTTTACATCTCGTGGCTCTTGGGCCTTGGGTGTCCCAGCCCCATTCCCCCGCTCCCCTTTTGGCCCAACCCGTCGGCCCTAGCCTGGCGTGGTCGGGGTATTTATGGGTTCGGAGGGGTATGCTCCCCCCATTTCTAGGGTTCCCAGCCTCTCTCTCTGACCTGCGTCGGCACCGCTTCCCCATCTGTGTCTTCTCTAGATCTAATCCTCCTTCGCATCTCTCCCTCTCGTTCGCGGAGGTCGTCTCGATGGACCATTCGCGCGGCTCCTCCAGCGAGGCCTTGTCCGTCCAGAAGCACCAGTGGGAGGGCTCTACTGAGGGGGAGGTGGATCTGGAGTACGAAGTGGCCTTGCGCTCCAAGCTCCAGGCGGACTGCGCTCGAGTGGACGGGACCGCGGTGCCGCCCGGCGGCCCCTTGTCCCTTGGATCTGGCTCAATGGCGTCCGGTCCCTCTTTTCTCCATGGTGGCTCTGTGTCGCGACCTTCAGATCTCTGGGCGGTGGCGGCTGAGGCGAGTAAGGCTGGCTCTGCTGGCCCGTACTCGCGGCCCCCTCCTCCTCGTGGCGCTGCGGCCTCATCGCAGGCTTCGGCCTGGGTCCCGGGGCCTCTGGTGGTCCTGGGCGTTTCGTGCCTCGTGGCTCCTCTGGGGCTACGGGTTGCCGCCCCCCTTCTGGTGGTCTGGGTCTTGCCTCTGCTTCCGGTCCCTATGGTGATGGTATTCTCCCACCACCACCACCCGCTCCGGCGCGCACCCCTCCTCTAGCCCAAGTGGCCAACCCCACCCTCACTTGCTTAGCCTACCACCATCCTGATCATTTTCAGTCGCGTTGTCAAAACCCGCCCTTCTGCCTCCTTTGTAGAGAGGACGGCCACGTCACGGTCGATTGTCAAAACCGCCTCAAACCCCCCGCACTCGTGCGTTACGACCTCAGCCTACCTGGATGTGCTTTCTTCGCTCTCGATCGCGAGGTCCCACAAGTGGTTCCTATCCCTTCTCTCTCTAATGCTGGCATCATTTCAGTCAAGGACAAGAAAATCTCCCCACAGGTTGTCCTCGATGAACTCCATCTATGGGACAATGGTGGATGGGATTGGCAGATGTCGGTGTACAAAAGTAGGGGCTCTCCTTTTGACCCATTTACTTGTGCATGGGAAGTCAGAGCCTCCCAGCACGGCCACGCATAGACATGGCAGAGAAGAGAAGCCAGAGAAAAGCCGAAGCCACAAGGCAAACAGAACAACAACAAGGACCAAGGCCACAAAGACCGAATGGGCAAAGCAGGTTCCCCCGGCAAGGACCTTTGCCGGGGCAGCCTCAGCAGCCCCGACAAGACACTTGCCTGGGCAGCTTACCCACACCAGCTGAGTGAGCCACCCTTGAGCCCACCAACGCTAGACGAATGCATTGGACAGGGGCTCGAGAAGCACCTCCGTGGTGGTATGCAGATCTTTGTGAAGACATAAGATTCTCAAGTTCAAATGGGGATATGGAGGCAACCATCCTCACCCAAGAAGCCCACGAGACCCCCGACAAGATCCTTGCCGGGGAAGTTAGCACACCACAGCAAGGCCCTTGCCGGGCCACTTGACGAGACCCTCTCCAAGGGTGCCGGCAGGGCCACTGCCAGGCCCACACCAGCCAAGTCTTCACAGCCGTTCGCACACAGCCGCCGACCCAGCCAGCTGGGCAGGCACCCACATGGCGACATGCAACCCTTGGTGGAGGCTTCACTACCGCGCCACCACAGCTGCTTGCCTGCCTACATGGCACTACATGCACCGCTGGCCAGGGCGCGTGTCGAAGCAAGGAGGAGCGGTGATGGACGGGACAGGCCTTGCTCCCGTCCCCAATAAAGTGAAGGGACACCTAAGCCTCACATTAAATGCGTCTTGTCCTGTAACACCAGCGATATGCTCGCGATGCTGTAGCACTTTCCACCTCCTGTGTGCCACTGTGGCAACCCCTTTCGTCTATAAAAGGAGGCCCATGGCACACTGAGAAGGGATTCGGCTTTTCGGACCTCAGAGCACCTAGAGCTAGTTCGAGAACCCAAGAACACTAATACATCCACCAAAGCAGGATCATAGGGTTTTACGCATCTTTCCGGCCTGAACCTGGGTAAATCCCCCCTTGTGTCGTCTGCTAGTCCTGCTCACCTCACGATCCCCGCGCCCCGCAACCGTAGAAGGGATTCCGGTGATCCCATAGGTGTCGCTTCCCACCGACATCTTTGGCATGCCAGGTAGGGGCGCACACAATTGTGAGGATCTGGCCTAGCAGGTGACCTAGCTTTTCTTCATTGTCATGGCTCCTAAGAAGAACATGACCATGACAATCGGTTCGTCCGACACCGGGTTGGTATCGGCACGAACTGGCAGTGGGCCAGTCGCGGAGAGAACCCGCGGCGTGGCCCGCGACCATCCACATCGCCCTGACGGTCCAGGCCTGGCGAGCGGCGTCGTTCGCGCGCCGAGCGACGAGCCCCCGGCCGCAGGCTCTGGAGGCGGAATTGGGGCCCCCGCAGGTGGCGCGGGGCCTTCCAGGGGCGCCGCCATTCCGCCAGGTGTTGGCACGGCGGCCTCCAAGACACCGACACCAGCGCCCATGGTGCGCTCCTCCCAGATTGTGCCTGACGAGCAGCGTCACCCTGCCGGTAACCCCGCGCGCCGCCCTGGGAAGAGTCCCGTACGACCATCACATGACGAGGAGGGTCAACATGCGCGCCGAAGTTTTGACGGAGGTGGCGAACGGCTGCGGGGCCGTGGCGCAGCTCCTTCTAGCGTGGTTAGAAGTCGAGGCGCATAGCGGTCCACCTAGCTTTTGCGCCGCCCACGCCAGCAGAGGCACTAGCGCGCGTGCAGCTGCTCCTCGACTTTCCTCCCGCCGCCGAGAAGCTCGACGGATGGAGGGCCACTGTCCGGAGCCTCGTCGGCATCGCCAACAACGATGAGTTGCGACCGGCAGGACCCGTAGGCCATCGCTCCACCAGGACACTGCATGCCAGCAGAGACCATGCTGGAGGCGATGCAGTCACGGTGCACTCCCCTCCTCCGTCTCGGCCACCCCGGGCGTCGGCTCGTCACGACAACGCTCGTGATGATGTCTCTATCGTGTCGTCCGACCCGCGAACCAACCGCGATCAGCGCCAAGTCCTTCAGGAGCGGGCTCATGAGGACGCTCGAACTACGATCAAGCGCCGATGTGACACGCGCCACCAGTCGGACAGGCGGGCAGGGCCCACTAACGACCACCCAGCGCCGGGGGGCTACGGCGGCCTACCTTACGAGGTAGGCTGTCCGGCTTTCACCATGAGCTGCGGCAATTCCAGTGGCCCTCCCACCGCATGTTCAAACCCGATGTTGGCGAGAAGTATAATGGCAAGACTCACCCATCAGAGTTCCTCAGCATCTACACCATCGCGATGCAAGCTGCTGGGGCCCGCGACGATAAGGTGATCGCCAACTACTTCCCGTTGGCACTCAAGCCTAATGTTATGTCATGGTTGATGCACTTGCCGGTGGATTCCATCTCTTCTTCGGCGGATTTGTGCCATGAGTTTGTTGGCGCCTTTACCGGAGGTCACCAAGCTCATGGCTAGGTGAGTGATTTGCACATCATCCCCCAGAAGGAAGGAGAAAACCTGCGCAAGTACATCCAGAGGTTCAACCGAGTGCAGTACAACATCCCCGACATTCATCCTGCCGCCGTGATCAGTGCGTTCCATCAGAACATGCGCAATCGCAAGATGCGAGAACACCTCATGATGAACAAGGTTAAGGATGTGGCCGAGCTCTATGTCCTGATCGATCGATGCGCTTATGCTGAGGAGGGAAGGAAGTACCCCAGCGAAGGCGCCGGTGCGGAAACCGACTCCACGGATGACACCGTCACCCCTGCAAAGAAGGGCCGGCGCCATAACAGGAAGTGCAAGAGCAAGACCGTGCTTGCCGTAGAGGGATTCGACGATACTGGTCCCGCTAAGAAACCCAAGGCAAGTGACCCCAGAAAAGGCGGCTGTCGGGTGTGCCGCTTGCCGAGCCTTGGCGGCTGGCGATAAGCCAAGAGGCTCCGACAAGCAGTATTGCATGATCCACCGCACCAAGGGCCATGATCTCCAAAACTGCTGGTAGGTAGAGCTACTCACCGAGAAGAAGAGAGCCGAGTATGAGCGGCGGGACAAGGAAAAACTTCCGGATGGTGCCGAGGGATCCGGCAAGAAACGTGGCAGCCAAGGGAGCCGCCCTGGCAAGGATAATCAGCAAGAAAGGCCCGCCAGGGGCAACGACAAGAAGCAGGAAGACGATGATCATGACGAGGATGACGAGTCCGGCGACCACGAGTTTCAGAAAGCCACCGAGGCCATGTGCGTCGATGGTGGCCCCTCGCTGCACACATCCCACCGCCAACTCAAGCAGTGGGCGCGTGAGATCACTGCGGTGGAGGCATCGTGTGACGCATGGAAATCACTGAAATGGTCCAGCACACCCATCATCTTCGACACCGAGGACCACCCTGACCGCACCACTGCGGTCGGGTGCTTGCCTTTGTTAGTTTCACCAACAATCCACAACCTCAAGGTGACGAAGATGTTGGTTGACAACAGGGCCGGCCTGAACTTGATCTCACCTGTTCTGGTCGGAAGGCTGCAGATCCCTGATGGAGACCTCGAGGAGATGGGTACGTTCCAAGGGGTTAACCCTGGGAAGAGCCAGCCAAAGGGAAAGATCACGCTGCCCGTGACATTCGAAGGCGAGCTGAACCACAGGACAGAGAGGATTGATTTCGACGTAGCCGAGATCCCCTTGCCTTACAATGGGATCCTCGGCCGCCCGGCGCTAGCCAAGTTCATGGCGGCTTCACACTACGCCTACAACATGTTGAAGATGCCCGGGCCGATGAACATCATCACCATCCCCTCCGACAAGAAAGATGCGCTGATTTGCACCGACCAACTCTACCGGGAAGCAGTCACGGCAGCTGCCGCTAAGGCACCTGCTCCTGCTAACAAAGTCCCGGTGGAGAAGAAGACCGGTGAGACCCCTTGCGCCCACTCCGACAAGCACACCTCTTCGGGGTGTTGTGCTTCCGTCGAGAACGTGCCGGAGGGCTCTGCCAGCAAGAGCAAGAGGTCCAGAGCTACACCACCAGAGACCAAGAAGGTGCCCGTCAAGGAGGACAACATGGGGGGAGCGTTCACTATAAGCTCCACCCTCGACGGCAAAGAAGAAAGCGAGCTCGTCACCTTCCTACTAGCGAATGTCAATGTGTTTGCATGGCAAGCCTCCGACATCCCCGGCGTTCCCAGGGAGGTGATTGAGCACCACCTTGCTGTCTGTCCCCATGCGCGGCCCATCAAGCAGAAGGTCAGGAAGCAAGCTCTGGAGAGGCAAGAGTTCATCACGGAGGAAATCAGAAAGCTAGAGGCAGCGGGCTTGCTGAGAGGAGTACTCCATCCAACGTGGTTGGCCAATCCGGTAGTGGTGCGCAAGGCAAATGGGAAGTGGAGGCTATGTATTGATTACACAGACATCAATAAGGCCTGTCCAAAGGATCCCTTCCTGTTACCACGCATCGACCAGATTGTTGACTCCACAGCTGGATGTGACCTGTTATCATTCCTTGACGCCTACTCAGGATACCACCAGATCTTCATGACGAAAGAAGATCAGGAAAAGACAACATTCATCAGCCCATGTGGTACGTATAGCTTTTTACGGATGCCTTTCGGGTTGAAGAGTGCTGGCTTGACCTTTGCAAGAGCAGTCCAAATTCGTTTTGAACCCCAGCTACATAGAAATATGGAAGCTTATATGGACGACATAGTGGTCAAAACCAAGGACGTGCGCAAGATCTGGAGGAAACATTCGGGAACGTGCGCAAGATCAACCTCAAATTGAACCCTGAGAAGTGTTTCTTCGGTGTTCCGTCTGACAAGCTTCTCGGGTTCTTTGTGTCCCAGCGCGGGATTGAAGCAAACCCAGATAAGATCAAGGCCATCGAGCAAATTGAGGCACCCAGATGGATCAAGGACGTGCGCCGGCTCACTGGTTGCGTTGCCGCCATGAGCCGGTTCATCTCCAAGTCTGCAGAGCGTGCCCTTCCTTTTTTTCAAGATCTTGAAGAAGGCAGGGCCAGTGGAGTGGACCCTAGAATCCAAGGCAGCGCTGCAGGATTTTAAGAAATACCTCTCCTCTCCCCCAGTGCTAGTTGTGCCCAAACCACAAGAACCGTTGCTGCTTTACCTAGAGGAAACAAATCAAGTGGTTAGCGCCGCACTAGTGGCGCAGAGAGAGGTTGATGAGAAGGCAGTAACAGTGGCAGAGCCAACAGAAGGCAAACCAAAACCCTCTCCGGCAGGGCTCGATCCCGGCAAGATCGAGTCCCCGGCAGGGGCCAGCGTCAGCGCGACAGGACCCACATGACCGGGTGAAGAGGCGCAGAAAAGGAAAATGGTGAAGCACCCAGTGTACTTTGTCAGCTCCCTCTTGCAGGGGGCAAGGTCGAGGTACTGAGGTGTGTAAAAGTTGCTCTTCGGCTGTCACGCCCAATATGCGATACTATCCTAAAGGGACTCGAAGGTCCCACCAAGGATAGAACCGCATATTGATACACTTTTGCAAGGTGGATAGCATTACATCAACATTACATAATAGAGGGGGATACATACAAAAGGTATACAAATCCACACGAATACAACATCATCTTACATAAGAGCACCATCCGACTACGGATGAAACACAAACAGAAACTGCAACGGCATCCACCCTACTAGCCCAGGTTGCCGACCTGGAACCTATCCCCTGATCAAAGAAGAAGCAGAATAAGAACTCCAAAACAAGCAAACATCGCTCTCGCGTCATGATCATCACATAACCTGTACCTGCAACTGTTGTTGTAGTAATCTGTGAGCCACGAGGACTCAACAATCCCATTACCATGGGTATCAAGACTAGCAAAGCTTAATGGGTATGGAAAGGAGTAAAGTGGTGAGGTTGCAGCAGTGACTAAGCATATATGGTGGCTAACATATGCAAATAAGAGCGAGAAGAGAAGCAAATGGAATGATCATGAAGCTAGCAAGGATCAAGAAGTGATCCTGAACTCCTGCTTACGTCAAACATAACCCAAAACCGTGTTCACTTCCCGGACTCCGCCGAGAAGAGACCATCATGGATACACACGCGGTTGATGCGTTTTAATTCGGATCTGGTGTCAAGTTGTCTACAACCATACATTAACAAATTCCCATCTGCCACATAACCGTGGGCACGGCTCTCAAAAGTTTATACCCTGCAAGGGTGTCCCAACTTAGCCCATGATAAGCTCTCATGATCAACGAAGGATATACCTTCTCCCAGGAAGACCTGATTAGTCTCGGAATCCCGGTTTACAAGACATTTTGACAATTGTAAAACAAGACCAGCAAAGCCTCCTGATATGCCGACAATCCCGATAGGAGCTGCACATGTCTCGTTCTCAGGGCAACACTTGATAAGTCAAGCTACGAGTAAAACCAGACCTCGAGTTTCCACGAGGTGGCCCCGCAGGCTGCTCGGTTCGGACCAGCACTTAGAGAAGCACTGGCCCCGGGGGGGCTAAAATAAAGATGACCCTCGGGTTGGCCGACCCAAGGGAAAGGTGTAGGTGGTGGTGAGGCAAATGGTAAAACCAAGGTTGGGCCTTGCTGGAGGATTTTTATTCAAAGCAAACTGTCAAGGGGGTCCCATCAATCACCCAACCGCGTAAGGAACGCAAAATCCAGGAACATAACACTGGTATGACAGAAACTAGGGCGGCAAGAGTGGAACAAAACACCAGGCATAAGGCCGAGCCTTCCACCCTTTACCAAGTATATAGATGCATTAATTAAATAAGAAATATTGTGATATCCCAACATAATCTTGTCCACCATGGGATAATCTTCAACTTCACCTGCAACTAACAATGCTATAAGAGGGGCTGAGCAAAGCGGCAACATAGCCAAGCAACGGTTTGCTAGGAAGGACGAAAAGGTTAGAGGCTGACATGGCAGTTTGGGAGGCTTGATAAAACAAGTGATAGGTAGCGCAGCATAGCGATAGAACAAAGCAACTAGCATAGCAATGATAGTAGTGAGATCCAGGGTAGCGGTCATCTTGCCTGAAATCCTGCTAGGAAGAAGAACGAGTCCATGAAGAAGATGAAGCCATGAAGACGAACCAAGCGTAGACGAACGAATCCTCACGATCGCAACGAAACGGGAACTATCGAGAGAAGCACACAACATGGTAAACACACCACACATATACAAGACATGATGCACAACCAAGCATGATGCATGACAAGGCTACATGAAGCTACTCATGGCAAGAGATGATGCATACAAGAGCAACACATCAAAGCAAGTTTAAATGAGGCCGGAAACAACATATAACAATTCCGGTAAGTCCTCATATGCAAATTTAGAAATTGGTCCAGATCTGAATAAACCTTATGTTCAAGTTTTTAAATAGCAAGTTAAAATGCACCATGATGATCTACACAAAATTCTAGTCAAGTTACATATAAAGTTCGTTTAATTCGGAGCTACGGCCTAGAAGATATGAGCAAAATAAGATAAACATGGCATTGATGCAAAATGCATACAAACATCAAGCAAACACCTCAAAACAAGGATTCAACATGATAATATGAAACTACATGCACAATCAAGCAAGTTTCATATGGAGCACACTCAAAACGGTGCAACGGTGCAACGCATACACTCCAAACAAGATATAATAACAATCTATCCAAAACAGCAACTAGGCATCTAGCAAGCATCAAAACAATATGCCACAACACCTAAACATAAAAAAAAGCCATGGACATAATGTACAGGTAAAGCATAACAAAACATGAACACTGAGCTATCTCTAGAAAACAGTAGAACATGCTCAAAAAGACATGGCAAGATTGCAAATAATAACAGTTTCAGCCTTAGCAGAAATAATATCAGGTTGCAATATTTAGAGCTATCAAACAACATGTTGCAGGAACTTAACAGAGAAAAAATAAGGCATGTCATGAATCTACTAAATGCATAGAACAAAAGTCCTGTACTGACCATGAGCCAAAAAGGATCAGAAGATAGGATGGCACCCATGTAAACATGGCAAATGATATGACAGATTCAGACATGGCAGGAACAAAGATAAGTCGGCATGTTGGTGAGCTTGTACCACTCACCAATGATTGTTAAGCTAAGCATGGGAACAACAAGTTCATAGGGTGCATGGTTCACTAGCAAAGCTCATGGCAAAACTGAACTTAATGTTAACAGGCTGACAGCAACATTATTTAGCAACTTTGGAGCAAGAATACAACAAGCTACAACAGGCTACAAATGCAACCAGGGGCATGGATGGATAGAGCATGACATGTATAACAAAACATACTTAGTGATCATCTCCAGATTATGCATAGAATGACATGTAGCAGGTTGTTTACATAGCATCATGATATAGCAGATTCAGACTAGCAAAACAGTAACAACAAGTACCCTACTTAACAAGCTCGATGGACTCACTACAAGACCCACAAAAACAAAAGGATTGCACCACTGTGAAGATGGTATGATGTATCTCAAAACACATGTAGAGCTTATGCTCATATGATGCACACATCAAATGCAACAAAAATGTCAAAACACCAAGTTCTGTTAACAGACAACAATTAACATCATATTGCACTTTTGGAACGATGATTAGGGCATCAAGATGGACTCAAACAAGCATGAAACTATGGAACAAAATGAAGATCATCTCACAATGTACATTTTGATATATCATATGCATGAATCGGAGCTACATGAATGGAGATATGGCATAGCAAAGATGCGCACATATTGTTGGAAATCTGGGACAGCAAAATTTCGAAAAAAACAGGGTGATCGTAATATAACTAAGTAGCGCACGGGCGAAGGATAGTGGGCTGCTCACCAACGGGCCTGGCCCAGTTCGGAGGAGGACGAGTCGGGCCGGTGGAGCAGTTGGGCCTGCGGGTCGGCGCGCTAGGCCGTGGCCCATGCGCGAACAGGGCCGGTCTGAGCGGGCGCTCGTCCTCCTCCCGCTCGAACAGGAAGGAGGCGGCCATGGCAGGGGACACAGCGGCGTCGATCGGCAGGGGCGCTAGGAGAAGGCCGGGGCAGGTCCGGCGAGCTGCGGAATGGGCCGATCCGGCCATGGGGGACCGGATCCGGCCGCCGGAGGGGTCGATGGCGCGGTCACGCCTTTGCAGGAGGTGGGGTCGGGGCTCCTGCAGGGAGAGGGAGAGAGAGGGGTTAGCAAGAGGGAGAGACGGGATGGAGAGGGAGGCACGGGGAGGCGGTGACCTGGGTTCGCCGGGGCGGTCGCCGGCGGGCGGCGGCGCTCCGCGAGGCCAGCGGAAGGCGGCGACGAGGAGAAGGCGGGGCGACGGGGAGGAACCCTCGCGCGGGCTGGCTCGGAGCGGGAGGTGCACGCCAGGGGCGGGCGGCAGCATGGCACGGACGGGCCGGGCGGGCCCGATATGGGCCTACAGGGCCGCGCGGTCGCAGGCGGCGCCGGGGACAAGTGGCGACATGTGATTGGAGGAGGGCGACGGTTGCGGCGGTGCTGGCCGATGAGGGTGCAACAAGTGGCGGAGTTGGGTTCGGTTGGCACAGAATGCGAGGAGGGAGGCGGCTTGAGGTAGGGGAGGGACTAGGCTGCCCAAAAATGGAAGGAAGGGGTCTATATATAGCAAAAGGGGGCTAGGGTTGGGGATTTCTATCTGTTTTCGGACCCTCGGATCATGATCGGATGGCTCCTGACTGAGGGGGGGCTAGGTAGGCTGCGGTGGGCTGTGCTAGAAAGGCCAAGGGCTGCGGGCTAGAAGAGAGAGAGGCCCAGCGGCAGTTTCGAAGACCAAAACGTCCGACGAATAAACCGACAACGGTGCCGCTACGAATGACGGTTGGGCTACCAAACGAACTCCGAATGCGACGAAATTTGGCAGGCGGTCTGTCTACACTATAATAAGACCGCACACCAAGTTCCAACCCATTCCAGGAACATTTTTATGCCACTAATAAAATAATATTTTGGAGGTGCCACGGGCGCGTGCGAGAGGTCTGGACTCCGAACGGACAACGGAGAGAACCGGGGGAACCCGAACGGATGCAAGTTTTGAAAAACATGCAGATGAAATGCAGCTGATGACATGGCAAAATGCAACACACACGCAAATGACATGGCAACAACATCGAATAACTGGAAGACACCTGGCGCATCGAATCCGGGGCGTTACGACACCCCTCCACTAACAAGAGATCTCGTCCCGAGATCTTAGGAGCGAGACGGAAGAGAGAGAAAAAAAGAAGAGGTGAAACAAGAACTCAAGAGAAGAAGCAAAGAATCGAGAGCACTCGAGAAGAAGAGAGGAACGACGAGAATGACGAGAATCGAGAGCTCACGGAATCAGATAGACTATGAAACCACTCCGGTTAGAACGATAAGAAACGAATAAGACTGAAAGGATTTAGGCAGCACTCCGGCTGAAACATGGAGGAATAAAACCTGAGCTTGCGAGGACGGAATGATACTTGATGAAGACATGAGACAAAACCTCCGGAAAGAATTGAAACAGTTGAATGAAAAGAACTGAGAAGAAAATGGCAGCTTGTGCCACGAATGAAATAGAGAGCATCTCTAGATGGAAGGTTTAAACGGAGTTGGTGAGAAAATCAACAACGAAAAGAATAAGCTTGTGGTGGTCTTATGGTAACATCTCAAGATCATAAGTTGATAGCCAGCCAAAAATGGAAATGATTGGATAGCTGAGAAGAACGATGAAATGCAAAACTCCATTTCAAAATAATATGAAGAATTAATTGCACCTCGAGAAGCAAGAAGAAGGATACTTGAGCTCCTTCGATTAGAATCTTGATGAACTCTTTGGAGAATGAATTAAATCATGACGATCCACCATGAAGAACTCCGGTAACAAAAAGGATGATTAGATAGAATGAAGGAAGAAAGAATAAGATTAAGCCTTGCAACGATTCAGGTGGAGGTTCGAGACAAGGTCACCGAGGAAACTTGGAACTCCGGAAATAAGGATGAACAACACATAACTGAGGAATTGGTAACACGAACAAACTCCGGTAGAAAAGAATTAGACACTTGGATAAAACAAGAATAAGAATTATGTTATGCGTATCCTGCATCAATTAAATTGATGAGAAGCAGTGGATTGCATACAACTTATCCGCGTTGAAAAGGATTAAGGGGGGATATAGCGCAAAACATGAGAAAGTCTTCATGAACCACCTGTAGATTGGAAAGAACGAATGGATTGAATGATAAGCAAGGAAAAAGAATCTTGAACAAACCACCGTAAGAATTTGGAAATGACTAATGAAAGAGACTGAATCACCGGGAAGAATTAGAAGAACAAATATGCTTGAGGGGATTTAGATGCAAAAGAACGCAGAGATAATGAGCTGATTAAAGAACACTTGAATGAAGCACCGGGATAAATGGATAACGGTAGCTGAAATGTGAGGACGAAGAATTCTTCTGGAACAATAGCCTTTGGTGAAAAGAAACAGAAATTAACTCCTGAAATACTCCGGATGGTTAAGAAAAGGAATATCTGACAAATGGAATAATTCGATAGGATAACAAGAAGCTGGAACTCCGAATCTTCGAGAGAACGAGCAAGATTTAGATGAAAAACTCTTCTTCGGTCTTCAAATGACAACGAGAAACACCACCAAAATTACTGAGATACTCCGGTAGAATGAAAAAGAGGAAGGGTTGAACCAAAGATGAAAAGAATTTGAAAGCGATCTTGGAGATGGCATCTGACTGATGAAATCCCTTCTTACGTCACACTTAATAGGAATTTGAGAATAACTCCGGGAGAATTAGAAGAGTCAGGTAAGATCCTGGGAAAATACCTGTGGGTTAGGGCCCACTGAAGAGAAAAATACGGTTGGAAAGGATTGTTGTAAAGATAGATGATACACCAGAACAATTGAAATATTTGAATGACGTGACAACCTCGAATTAATTGAAACACAGATGAATCTCCTGAGATGTCTTCCGAACTCCAGAATAATAAACTGGCGAGAGGCAAACGAGCAAGGAGAACACTTGATCCCAGGAAAAGAATGTGATCAACCCGAAAAAAAACTTGAATTGAGTCCACCGGAGAAGAAAAAGAGATGAAGAATCGTAATGCCCCGAGACCGACGCTCCATAAAACTTCCAGCTACTCCGAGTTTCGTCGTGTGATTTTTTTTTGTTTGGTGCATCATTTGCATTGCATCATGCCATCATGTCATTTAATTTTAAAAACTCATCTAACTAAATTGTATGGATCTTCGATCCATTTAAATCGAGTGAAGGGTGACTTCTCTTTATAAAATACCCTCCCAATATAATTAGGGAGCTATGATAAATATTCCATTCTTTAGGAATAAACCATAACACACTTACAGATTAAGTTCCATGCATTCTCTATCTCAATTCCTTGCCTCAATCTTTTGCAACAATTCTTATCTCTTTTATTGAGGCTCCTCAAGTCTCAATATTTTGGCCACTCCTAAACCTTGTCCTAGTTCAAACCATTTGAATTAAATTCAAATGAGTTTGAATTTAGATCTTGCATTTGTGCCACTTCTATTTTTCCTAGATCAAGCGCATTTTTATAAGTCCGGGAAAATAATCCCCATGCGCAAAATCTTTCCCTAACCCTCTGTTTCTTTTCGACTCTCTACTTTTTTCCGCTAGAAAATTAGAGGGAGAGAGAAGAGAGCCAGCCCAGCCGGCCTCTTAGGCCCGACCAACTAAGTCGGCCCACTTCTTTTGCTAAAGCCTAGGCCCAGCCGCCTCCGCTGATAACCCTAGCCTGATCCCCCGATCCAATCTCTCCTTCTCGTTTCCCCTCAGCGCCGTCACCTACCCTCGCCCCAGCGCCCGATCCCCTTCCTCTCCATCCCTTCCTCTCCCCTTGGTTCTCCTCCTGCGCCGCCACACGCAGAGAGCAGCGAGCAGCCTCACGGCTCTGCCACCTGCCCGGCGAGCTCGTCGCTGGCCGGACCTCCTCTGCGCCCCATCTCTCCTCCCTCTGTTCCCATCGCCCTCGCACCCGTCGCCCGTGGCCTCTTGCCTCCTCTGCTCACAGCCGCCATTGGCCGCTCCCTCCCCGACCTCCGGCTTTGTCCAGGCCATCCCCGCCGTCGCCTCTCCAGCCGCGTCGACCCACCGCCAGACCCGTGCTCGACCCCAGCATTCTCTGCTTTGCCTTCTCACCGGAGATCTCGTCCCTGCCGTCTTCTTCACCTCCTGCCCAAGACCCACCTTCGGCCTCGCCATGGTTCGCCTGTACCAGCTCCGTCCGACAAGGATGTCGCCCCGCTGCCTTCTCTTGTCGCGACCAGGATCCCCCTCTCCTCGCGCCTCTGGTAACCTCGCCACCCCATCACCCGTCATGTGCCCGCGTCCGCGCAACACCATATCTGCCGCCTCCACGCACTTCCGGTGACCTCCCTAGGCAGGGCCTTGGCAAGTTCCTTAGGCCCCTTCAGATTCATCAAGACTGGCAAGTTTGACTTCGGCGCCAAGTTCGTCTTCAAATCTGTACGACTACATCCGATGTGGATTTCGGCAAGTACCTGGAGGCCACAATGACGCCAAGTACCACGACACCCATGTTCGCCTGCAGAATGCGTACCACGACGCCGAAGGCCTTGGATACACTGGGTTGCACTACGAGATGTACCACTACCGTCGCCAAGATCGCGAGTATCTCTGCCATCGCCGTGAACGACTACTTCCACGACGTCTGCGAACCACTACTTCCACTATCGTCGTGAGAACGACTATTTCCACTACGGCATGTGTACCACTACTTCCTTCATCGAACTCGACCCGCTCCAAAACGCACGCTACAAAGGTATAACCGCCGAGACAACCTTCCGAGAATGCATGTTGTATGAGATGAAACATATGTTTGCATCGTGCCCGTTTGCTTCATGCATGTTCCTCCTTGTTTGCCATGCCGTCGACCCGTGGGAACCCGGTAAACGCGAGCACCCCACCATCCTTGCTTGACACGCTCACGGCCACTTCTTTTGCACCGGTATCTCCGTGAGCTACCGGAACCGATATGTTGCTCTGACATCATTTTCGGATTCGTTGCCATGGCACCCCTTTCGTTCATGATAACAACAATTAAAATGTTTAAAATTGTTGTTTGCGTTAAATTGCTAAATAACATATGGGAATGTTCGGAATTGTTGTTTATTGTTCCCGGCCTCACTTAAACTTGCCTAGATAGGTAGTTTAATTATGTTTCCCTCTTGCCATGTTTATAACAACATGTAACATTGTTGTGTTCCTAAATGAGAGTGAACTAAATAACTCGAATGTGGTGTCTTGTCAATATGCAACTGTTGCATATTGAGCTCCACTTAACTTGTAGTATAGTTTATTGCACTTTGCCATGCCATGCCTCATTAAACCGGACATGCATCATACTTGATTGTGCATCATGCCATGATTATTCTTGTATGTTTACCATGTTGTTTGCTTCTTTCCGGTTTGCTTATCTCGTTAGCTTTGGTTGCGTTCCGAAGTTGTGAAGATCCGTTCGACTATGTGGGTTCGTCTTCTTCTTGGACTCGTTCTTCTTCCTGGCGGGATCTCAGGCAAGATGACCATTACCCTCGATATCACTTCTATCTTTGCTTGCTAGGTGCTTCGTTCTATCACTATGCTGCGCTACCTATCACTTGTTTACCATGCCTCCCATATTGCCATGTCATCCTCTAACCTTTTCACCCTTCATAGCAAACCGTTGTTTGGCTATGTTACTGCTTTGGCTCAGCCCCTCTTATAGTGTTGTTAGTTGCAGGTGAAGTTGAAGATTGCTCCATGACGGACAGGATTATGTTGGGATATCACAATATCTCTTATTTAATTAATGCATCTATATACTTAGTAAAGGGTGGATGGCTCAGCCTTATGCCTGGTGTTTTGTTCCACTCTTGCCACCCCTAGTTTCCGTCATATCGGTGTTATGTTCCTTGATTTTGCGTTCCTTACACGGTTGGGTGATTGACCCCCTTGACAGTTCGCTTTGAATAAAACTCCTCCAGGAAGGCCCAACCTTGGTTTTAACATTTGCCACCTAAGCCTTTTTCCCTTGGGTTCTGCAGACTCAAGGGTCATCTTTTTTTTAACCCCCCCGGGCCAGTGCTCCTTCGAGTGTTGGTCCGAACCGAGCAGCCTGCGAGGCCACCTCAGGGAAACTTCAGATCTGGTTTTACTCATAGCTTGACTTATCTGGTGTGCCCTGAGAACGAGGTACGTGCGACTCCTATCGGGATTTGTCGGCACATCGGGCGGCTTTGCTTGTCTTGTTTTACCATTGTCGAAATGTCTTGTAACCGGGATTCCGAGTCTAATTGGGTCTTCCTGGGAGAAGGAATATCCTTCGTTGACCGTGAGAGCTTGTGATGGGCTAAGTTGGGACACCCCTGCAGGGTATAAACTTTCGAGAGTCGTGCCGGCGGTTATGTGGCAAATGGGAATTTGTTAATGTCTGGTTGTAGAGAACTTGACACCATATCCGATTTAAAACGCATCAACCGCGTGTGTAGCTGTGATGGCCTCTTTTCGGCAGAGTCCGGGAAGTGAACACGGTTTTGGGTTATGTTTGACGTAATTAGGAGTTCAGGATCACTTCTTGATCATTGCTAACTTCATGACCGTTCTGTTTGCTTCTCTTCTCGCTCTTATTTGCGTATGTTAGCCACCATATCATGCTTAGTCATTGTTGCAACCTCACCACTTTACCCCTTCCTTTCCCATAAGCTTAAATAGTCTTGATCTCGCGGGTTTTGAGATTGCTGAGTCCTCGTGACTCACAAGATACTATCACAATAGTTGCAGGTGCCGATGATACCAGTGCAGGTGATGCAACCGAGCTCAGATGGGAGCTCAACGAAGACCTTGGTCGTTGTTATGTATCATTTCATGTTGATCATTAGTGGAGCCCAGTTGGGACGATCGGGGATCTAGCAGTTGGGTTATCTTCTTTTCTTTTAGCTTCGTCCGTAGTCGGACTATGTGTGTGCTCTGAATGATGTATGAATTATATGTTCATTGTGTGAAGTGTCGATTCTAAGCCAACTCTTTATCCCATTCTTATTCATTACATGGGATTGTGTGAAGATGACCCTTCTTGCGACAAAACCACCATGCAGTTATGCCTCTAAGTCGTGCTTTGACACGTGGGAGATATAGCCACATCGTGGGTGCTACAAGTTGGTAATCAGAGCCATCCCCGACTTAGGAGCCCCCCTGCTTGATCGAATCGTTGGCGTTGTTGAGTCTAGAACAAAAAAATGTTTTGAGTCTTAGGATTATATATATCGGAGAGTAGGATTCTTTTTACTCCTCAGTCCCTTCATCGCTCTAGTGAGGTCTCCTGACGTAGATGTTTTGACTTTCCTCTCCTCAAATTTCACTAAAAAAAATTTTTGGATCACGCGGGTATCTTGGAATCGTTCCGATATTCTTATGACGAGAACATTTTTCTTGGTGCCTCCTGACATTTAGGGGTTATGGCAGTGTCCCGGGGAGTTGAGCTCCGAGGTGTTGTCGTCATAATTTTATCGTTGCAATTCTGGAATACCTGAGTTTTGCTGATATCGAAAATCTCTTTTATGCAGTTGTTGGTGAGATAACCTTGACGCCACCCAGTACTGGGGCGGGAGTTCAGGAGTATTGCCATAGCTCGTATAACGGATGCTTTTCGAAGGTTGAGGTACACGATTTCTGGAGTTTTGTTGGTTATGTGTTGACGGATGGATACAGCTGGATGTAGGGATTGTTAGTTTTGGGTGAGATATATTGCTTCCCATGTATCCCCAACACCAAATTGCATAAAGTTTCGGGAATTTTATAGGTGGGAATTCAAGTAGCTCCTAGAATATCTTTTCGACAGATGCATGATATGAGATTGGGGTTCGACGTCTAGTGGTCTGCCTATCCACGGTCGTTTTTACAGTGGTCTCGTTGTGTCTTAAAGAACCCTTGGCTATGCTAGTTCGGGGACGCTTTGTATGTCATGTGCACTGCCTTGTACATGATGGTGCTGTACGATCGAGCCCGTGTGGGCCTCACCACGAAAACTTCGGACGAAATCTCTATCATATGTTTTTTTCGGCTTATTCTGCAAGCCAAACCCTTTGTTTTGTTTTATTTGTGGTATTCGAGTTGCTTCAATGTCAAGTGTTGATTCCATACCTTTCCTAAACGGTGTTCTCATATTGCTATGTGAATACTAATCCTTCTTGATCATCGAGGTCGTCATGTTAATTCTTTTTCAACCGGCGTGCTTCTCTTCAAGTGAATCCGACCATTTCAACATTTGCGAGATCAATTCTATGTTTTCTCAATGGTGTTTGTTTCATCTGTCCCAAGTTGTCCTTGTTTTCCCGCCCTCCCACCCTTTTCTTCAAGGACTCATATATTTTAATCAAGTATCCATTTATTCACGTGAAGTCTCTTCACTCTTTTCAACCAATGTTGTTATCCAGTGATTCTTATGAAGATACTAACGGAGATTCAAGTTCATTACTCTTCATCTATTTTCTTCTCCGATGGATTAATTTCAAGTTTTGGTGTTGATCATGTCTCTTCCTTTTGTTTCACATATCTTCCCATGTGAAATTCTTATCCAAGGCTCTCTTATTTATTCACCTTGCCCAGTTCTTATCCAGAGTGTTGAAGATATCTTGCAAGATTCGTGTTTCCATTCTCAATCCGTTCAAGTTATTTTGAGGTTGTTATCTCATTCAAGCCATTTAATTCAACCGGTGCAATCCCCCCTTTCAATCAATCATTCAATGGTGTATCTTTTAGTGGGCCCTAACCCACAGGTCTTTTTCCAAGATCTTACATGACTCTTCTAACTTATCCGGGGCGATTCTCAAATTCTTTCAAAGTTTGACATAAGAATGATTACTCAACAGTCAAATGTATCCTCCAAGTTCGCTTTCATATTCTTTTCATCGCTGGTTCAACCTTTTTGCTCTTCATTCCGGAGTACCTCAACAAGTCATGGTGGTGTTTCTCCTCGTCTTTCTCTGCATTTGAAGACCGAAGAAGAGTTTCTCTTCAATCCTTACCCTTTCTTCCAAAGATGCTTAGTTCAAGCTTGCCGCCATCCTCTCATAATTGTTTTTTCGATTGTGAGAGTTCTTTTCACCCATCCAGAGCAATTCAGGAGTCTCTTTTGTTTGATTCTCCGGAGCCCATCATCTCAGAATTATTCATTCTTAGCTTTCAGCTCTCATTCTCCAAATCTTACCGGTGAATCGTTCAAATATCCTCTAATCAGTTCATGATCTCTTCATTCTCTTGTATCTACATTCTCTTAAGTATCTTCATTCGTTTTCCAAATCTTCCCAGCGAATTGTGCCTTTGCTATTTTCATTTTCAATTCTTACTGTGGTTCATTCAAGATTTCTCTTCCTTCATTATCATATCAATTAATTCGTTGTTTCAATCCTACCGGTGGTTTGTTGAAGACCTTCTCAAGTTTACGCTATATCTCTCTTAATCCTTCTACGAGAATAAGTAGTATGCCAAATCCGTTGCTTGTCATCAATTTAAATTGGTGAAGGATACGCATAACGTAATTCTTATTATTGTTTCATCCAAGTGATCTAGTTTCCTCTTTCCAAAGTTGTTCATCATGTCATTTTTCTCAGTTCGAGATGCTTCATCTTTTCTTTTCCGGAGTTCCAAGTTTTCCGCATTATCTCGTCGCGAAGCTCCATCTAAATCATCGCAACGCTTCACCTTGTGTTTTCAACTTCTCTTTCTTTCTATCATCCTTTCATTATTGGAGTTCTTCATGGAGGCTCTACATGGTGGTTCGTCAAGGATTCCTTTCATTCTTCAATTGTTCTTCAAGTTTTCTCTCGAAGTTATGATCCGCCAGGCTATACTCAGAAATAAACATGGTGCCCAACACATGTTTTTTTCCGGAGGAGTTCAAGTATTCTTCTTCTTGCATTCCAAACTGCAATTCTTTCTACCTTATCTTTTGAGGTGGTGTTATGTCACTCTTGACAATTTGATTCATGTTTCATGATTCATATTGTTGTCAAGAATGAGGTATTTTAAATCCATCAATCTCTTCGTTGGAGTTATCATGGTATAGATTTCACTTAAAGCCTTCACTAAGGAATGTTGCTAATTGTGGTGTCTATAGATAATCCAAGTTTCCACCTATTCTCTCGGTGAAGAACTTTTTTATCTCTTTGGTGTTCTCAGTCAAAGCAATTGTTTCCGTTAGTGGCCGGTTGTCACCTCATAATTTTGAGATGTTTTCCGTAAGCCCACAACAAGCTTATCCTTCCGTTGTTGATAATCCAACAACTCCGTTTTTCCTGTAAGCGTTCTCTTCCAAGATCAAGTTTTCCTCCGTTCATTCCATGCCATTCATTCATTTCTTCCAGAGGAATTGTGATGTTGTGTTCTTCACCCATCACCTTGTTTTGTCAAGTTCATGTTATTTTCTTGCTTATCCATTTAATTGGAGTGTTGTGTTCTCATTCAAGTTCATTCATCTTATCAAGTTTTGCCTCTCTTTTCAACCTGAGTGCTGTTTGAAATCCTTCTTACCCATTGTGCCATTCTTTCAATAGTTCCGGAGGCAACGTGTTGTTGTTTTCATCAAGTATCATCCCATCTTCTCAAGTCCATGTCATATTCCTTCCATGTTCAACCGGAGTGCTGCCCGAATTCTTCCTCTCTCATCTTGTTTTAACCGGAGTGGTTTCGAATTTTATCTTGTCCATTAAACTCTTGATTCATGTCTTTGCAACCTTCAAGTTCTCGTAATATTCCTTGTTCCTCTTTTCTAACGGATTGTTTGCAATCTCGTTCCTCTCTGTTGTACTCTTTCTTTTAAATTGGTCAACCTACCAAGGCTCATGGTTTCACTCGTTCGTCAAAGAAGCAACTTGGTTTTACCTCTTGCTCTTCCGCTTCCCTTCGGTGCCATCCTAGATCTCGGGACGAGATCCTCTTGTGGTGGTGGACGAGATCCTCTTCGGCGCCAAGTTCGTCTTCAAATCTGTACGACTACATCCGATGTGGATTTCGGCAAGTACCTAGAGGCCACAATGATGCCAAGTACCACGACACCCACGTTCGCCTGCAGAATGCGTACCACTATGCCGAAGACCTTGGGCACACCGGGTTCCACTACGAGATGTACCACTACCGTCGCCAAGATCGCGAGTATCTCTACCGTCGCCGTGAATGACTACTTCCACGACATCTGTGAACCACTACTTCCACTACCGTCGCGAGAACGACTACTTCCACTACGGCCTGTGTACCACTACTTCCTTCGTCGAACTCGACCCGCTCCGAAACGCATGCTTCAAAGGTATAACCGCCGAGACGACCTCCCGAGAATGCATGTTGTATGATATGAAATGTATGTTTGCATCGTGCCCGTTTGCTTCATGCACGTTCCTCCTCGTTTGCCATGCCGTCGACCTGTGGGAACCCGATAAATGGGAGCACCCCACCATCCTTGCTTGATACGCTCACGGCCACTTCTTTTGCACCGGTATCTCCGTGAGCTACCGGAACCGATATGTTGCTATGACATCATTTTCGGATTCGTTGCCATGGCACCCCTTTTGTTCCACCACGGTGACAAATGCTTCATAACATGCTCATGTCAACATTATCATAAAATTGCATAAAACTTGCATATGTCATCCGCATCATGATAACAACAATTAAAATGTTTAAAATTGTTGTTTGCGTTAAGTTGCTAAATAACATATGGGAATGTTCAGAATTGTTGTTTGTTGTTTTCGGCCTCACTTAAACTTGCCTAGATAGGTAGTTTAATTATGTTTCACTATTGCCATGTTTATAACAACATGTAATATTGTTGTGTTCCTAAACGAGAGCGAACTAAATAACTCGAATGTGGTGTCTTGTCAATATGCAACTCGTTGCATATTGATCTCCACTTAACTTGTAGTATAGTTTGTTGCACTTTGCCATGCCATGCCTCATTAAACCGGACATGCATCATACTTGATTGTGCATCATGCCATGATTATGCTTGTGTGTTTACCATGTTGTTTGCTTCTTTCCGGTTTGCTTCTCTCGTTAGCTTTGGTTTCGTTCAGAAGTTGTGAGGATTCGTTCGACTACGTGGGTTCGTCTTATTCTTGGACTCGTTCTTCTTCCTTGCGGGATCTCAGCCAAGATGACCATTACCCTCAATATCACTTCTATCTTTGCTTGCTAGTTGCTTCGTTCTATCCCTATGTTGCGCTACCTATCACTTGTTTACCATGCCTCTCATATTGCCATGTCAGCCTCTAACCTTTTCACCCTTCCTAGCAAACCGTTGTTTGGCTATGTTACCGCTTTGGCTCAGCCCCTCTTAGAGCGTTGTTAGTTGCAGGTGAAGTTGAAGATTGCTCCATGACGGACAGGATTATGTTGGGATATCACAATATCTCTTATTTAATTAATGCATCTATATACTTGGTAAAGGGTGGAAGGCTCGGCCTTATGCCTGGTGTTTTGTTCCACTCATGCCGCCCCTAGTTTCCGTCATACCGGTGTTATGTTCCTTGATTTTGCGTTCCTTACATAGTTGGGTGATTTATGGGACCCCCTTGACAGTTCACTTTGAATAAAACTCCTCCAGCAAGGCCCAACCTTGGTTTTAACATTTGCCACCTAAGCCTTTTTCCCTTGGGTTCTGCAGACTCAAGGGTCATCCTTTTTTAACCCCCCCGGGCCAGTGCTCCTTCCACTGTTGGTCCGAACCGAGCAGCTTGCGGGCCACCTCGGGGAAACTTGAGGTCTTGTTTTACTCATAGCTTGACTTATCCAGTGTGCCCTGAGAACGAGGTACGTGCGACTCCTATCCGGATTTGTTGGTACATCGGGCGGCTTTGCTGGTCTTGTTTTACCATTGTCGAAATGTCTTGTAACCGGGATTCTGAGTCTGATCGGGTCTTCCTGGGAGAAGGAATATCCTTTGTTGACCGTGAGAGCTTGTGATGGGCTAAGTTGGGACACCCCTGCAGGGTATAAACTTTCGAGAGCCATGCTCACGGTTATGTGGCAGATGGGAATTTGTTAATGTCCGGTTGTAGAGAACTTGACACCAGATCCGATTTAAAACGCATCAACCGCGTGTGTAGCCATGATGGTCTCTTTTCGGCGGAGTCCGGGAAGTGAACACGGTTTTGGGTTATGTTTGACGTAAGTAGGAGTTCAGGATCACTTCTTGATCATTGCTAGCTTCACGACCGTTCCATTTGCTTCTCTTCTCGCTCTTATTTGCGTATGTTAGCCACCATATCATGCATAGTCGCTGCTGCAACCTCACCACTTTACCCCTTCCTTTCCCATAAGCTTAAATAGTCTTGATCTCGTGGGTTTTGAGATTGCTGAGTCCTCATGACTCACCAGATACTATCACAACAGTTGTAGGTGCCGATGATACCAGTGCAGGTGATGCAACTGAGCTCAGATGGGAGCTCAATGAAGACCTTGGTCATTGCTACGGATCGTTTCATGTTGATCAGTAGTGGAGCCCAGTTGGGACGATCGGGGATCTAGCAGTTGGGCTATCTTCTTTTCTTTTGGCTTCGTCCGTAGTCGGACTATGTGTGTGCTCTGAATGATGTATGAATTATATGTTCATTGTGTGAAGTGGCGATTGTAAGCTAACTCTTTATCCCATTCTTATTCATTACATAGGATTGTGTGAAGATGACCCTTCTTGCGACAAAACCACCATGCGGTTATGCCTCTAAGTCGTGCTTCGACACGTGGGAGATATAGCCGCATCATGGGTGTTACAAGAATGTCGAACAAAACGAGAATTCACCGGTTGAAAGAATTGAGGGAAGACTAAAGAGGCTCCGCACGAATGAAATAGCTTCTCGAATAAAGGCTCAGGCTCTAGGAAGAAAAGGGGTGGGAGGGCGGGAAAAACAAAGACAACTGGAACAACGAATAATTGAATAGAGAAACACCGATTGAAATGATTGAGGAAAGAAAGCAAAGGCTTCACACGAGTATCAAGACTACCAAAGCATAATGGGTATGGAAAGGAGTAAAGTGGTGAGGTTGCAGCAGCGACTAAGCAGATATGGTGGCTAACATACGCAAATAAGAGCGAGAAGAGAAGCAAATGGAACGATCGTGAAGCTACCAAGGATCAAGAAGTGATCCTGAACTCCTGCTTACGTCAAACATAACCCAAAACCGTGTTCACTTCCCGGACTCCGCCGAGAAGAGACCATCATGGCTACACACGCGGTTGATGCATTTTAATTCGGATCTGGTGTCAAGTTATCTACAACTGGACATTAACAAATTCCCATCTGCCACATAACCGCGGGCACCGCTCTCGAAAGTTTATACCCTGCAGGGGTGTCCCAACTTAGCCCATGATAAGCTCTCGCGATCAACGAAGGATATACCTTCTCCCAGGAAGACCCGATCAGTCTCGGAATCCCGGTTTACAAGACATTTCGATAACGGTAAAACAAGACCAGCAAAGCCGCCCGATGCGCCGACAATCCTGATAGGAGCTGCACATATCTCGTTCTCAGGGCAACACCAGATAAGTCAAGCTATGAGTAAAACCAAACCTCGAGTTTCCCCGAGGTGTCCCCACAGGCTGCTCGGTTCGGACCAGCACTTAGAGAAGCACTGGCCCGGGGGGGCTAAAATAAAGATGAGCCTCGGGTTGGCCGACCCAAGGGAAAGGTGTAGGTGGTGGTGAGGCAAATGGTAAAACCAAGGTTGGGCCTTGCTGGAGGAGTTTTATTCAAAGTGAACTGTCAAGGGGGTCCCATAAATCACCCAACCACGTAAGGAACGCAAAATCCAGGAACATAACACCTACGGAAACTAGGGAGGCAAGAGTGGAACAAAACACCAGGCATAAGGCCAAGCCTTCCACCCTTTACCAAGTATATAGATGGATTAATTAAATAAGAGATATTGTGATATCCCAACATAATCCTGTCCACCATGGAGCAATCTTCAACTTCACCTGCAACTAACAACTCTATAAGAGGGGCAGAGCAAAGCGGTAACATAGCCAAGCAACGGTTTGCTAGGAAGGACGAAAAGGTTAGAGACTGACATGGCAGTTTGGTAGGCTTGATAAAACAAGTGATAGGTAGCATAGCATAGCGATAGAACGATGCAACTAGCATAGCAATGATAGTAGTGAGATCCAGGGTTGCGGTCATCTTGCCTGAAATCCCTCTAGGAAGAAGAATGAGTCCATGAAGAAGATGAAGTCATGAAGACGAACCAAGCGTAGACGAACGAATCCGCACGATCGCAACGAAACGAGAACTATCGAGAGAAGCACACAACATGATAAACACACCACGCATATACAAGACATGATGCACAACCAAGCATGATGCACGACAAGGCTACATGAAGCTACTCATGGCAAGAGATGATGCATACAAGAGCAACACATCAAAGCAAGTTTAAATGAGGCCGGAAACAACATATAACAATTCCGGTAAGTCCTCATGCAAATTTCGAAATTGGTACAGATCTGAATAAACCTTATGTTCAAGTTGTTAAACAAGAAGTTAAAATGCACCATGATGATCTACACGAAATTCTAGTCAAGTTACATATAAAGTTCGTTTAATTCGGAGCTATGGCCTAGAAGATATGAGCAAAACAAGATAAACATGGCATTGATGCAAAATGCATACAAACATCAAGCAAACACCTCAAAACAAGGATTCAACATGATAATATGAAAATACATGCACAATCAAGCAAGTTTCATATAGAGCACACTCAAAACGAAGCAACGGTGCAACGCATACACTCCAAACAAGATATAATAACAATCTGTCCAAAACAGCAACTGGGCATCTAGCAAGCATCAAAACAATATGCTACATCACCTCAACATAAAAACAAAAGCCATGGACATGATGTACAGGTAAAGCATAACAAAACATGAACACTGAACTATCTCTAGAAAACACTAGAACATGCTCAAAAAACATGGCAAGATTGCAAATAATAACAGTTTCAGGCTTAGCAGAAATAACATCAGGTTGCAATGTTTAGAGCTATCAAACAACATGTTACAGGTACTTAACATAGCAAAAGTAAGGCATGGCATGAATCTACTAAATGCATAGAACAAAAGTCCTTTACTGACCATCAGCCAAAAAGAATCATAAGATATGATGGCACCCATGTAAACATGGCAAATGATATGACAAATTCAAACATGGCAGGAACCACAATAAGTAGGCATGTTGGTGAGCTTGTACCACTCACCATAGAGCAATACATGGCATGACAAGGCAACCAGAAGTAAGAAGACATATTTATGAAACTAAGAACGGCAAGAACAAGTTCATAGGGTGCATGGATCACTAGCAAACCTCATGGCAAAACTGAACTTAATGTGAACTGGCTGACAACAACATTATTTAGCAACTTTGGAGCAAGAATACAACAAGCTACAGCAGGCTATAAATGCAACCAGGGGCATGGATGGATATATCATGACATGTATAAAAAACATACTTAGTGATCATCTCCAGATTATGCATAGAATGACTTGTAGCAGCAGGTTTACATAGCATCATGATATAGCAGATTCAGACTAGCAAAACAGTAACGGCAAGTACCCTACTTAACAAGCTCGATGCACTTACTACAAGACCCACAAAAACACAAGGATTGCACCACTATGAAGATGGTATGATGTAGCTCAAAACACATGTAGAGCTCATGCTCATATGATGCACACATCAAATGCAACAAAAATGTCAAAACACCAAGTTCTGTTAACAGACAGCAGTTAACATCATATAGCACTCTTGCAATGATGATTAGGGCATCAAGATGGACTCAAACAAGCATGGCACAATGGATCAAAATGAAGAGCAT
Source organism: Triticum dicoccoides (assembly GCF_002162155.2). Taxonomy (NCBI): domain Eukaryota; kingdom Viridiplantae; phylum Streptophyta; class Magnoliopsida; order Poales; family Poaceae; genus Triticum; species Triticum dicoccoides. The sequence goes on from NC_041393.1 coordinate 298,821,288, forward strand.
CTCACAATGATCATTTTGATATATCATATGCATGAATCAGAGCTACATGCCTGGAGATATGGCATAGCAAAGATGCGCACATATTGTTGGAAATCTGGGACTTGGCCAAATTTCGAAAAAAACAGGGTGAGTGTAATATAACTAAGTAGCGCATGGGCGAAGGATAGTGGGCTGCTCACCAACGGGCCTGGCCCAGTTCGGAGGAGGACAAGTCGGGCCGGTGGAGCAGTTGGGCCTGCGGGTCGGCGTGCTAGGCCGTGGCCCATGCGCGAACGGGGCCGGTCTGAGCGGGCGGCGCTCATCCTCCTCCCGCTCAAACAGGAAGGAGGCGGCCATGGCAAGGGACCCGGCGGCGCCGGTCGGCAGGGGCGCGAGGAGGGGGCCGGGGCAGGTCCGGCGAGCTGTGGAACGGGCCGATCCGGCCATGGGAGACCGGATCCGGCCGCCGGAGGGGTCAGCGGCGAGGTCATGCCTTCGCAAACGGCAGGGTCGGGGCTCCTGCAGGGAGAGGGAGAGAGAGGGGTTAGCGAGAGGGAGAGACGGGGTGGAGAGGGAGGCACAGGGAGGCGGCGACCTGGGTTCGCCGGGGCGGTCGCCGGCGGGCGGCTGCGCTCCG
>NC_041393.1:298822104-298948479 GCF_002162155.2 Triticum dicoccoides
GCGATGGGCCTGCAGGGCCGCGCGGTGGCAGGAGGGGCCGGGGACAAGTGGCGGCATGTGATTGGAGGAGGGCGACGGTTGCGGCGGCGCTGGCCGATGAGGGCGCAAGAAGTGGCGGAGGTGGGTTCGGTTGGCACGGAATGCGAGGAGGGAGGCGGCTGGAGGTAGGGGAGGGACTAGGCTGCCCAAAAATGGAAGGAAGGGGTCTATATATAGCAAAAGGGGGCCAGGGTTGGGGGTTTCTATCCATTTTCAGACCCTCGGATCACGATCGGACGACTCCGGACCGAGGGGGGGCTAGGTAGGCTGCGGTGGGTTGTGCTAGAAAGGCCAAGGGGTGCGGGGTAGAAGAGAGAGAGGCCCGGCGGCAGTTTCGGAGACCGAAACGTCCGACGAATAAACCGACAACGGTGCCGCTACGGATGACGGTTGGGCTACCAAACGAACTCCCAATGCGACTAAATTTGGCAGGCGGTCTGTCTACACTATAATAAGACCTCACACCAAGTTCCAACCCATTCCGAGAACATTTGTATGCCACTCATAAAATAATATTTCGGAGGTGCCACGGGCGCGTGCGAGAGGTCTGGACTCCAAACGGACAACAGAGAGAACCGGGGGAACCCGAACGGATGCAAGTTTTGAAAAACATGTAGATGAAATGCAGCTGATAACATGGCAAAATGCAACATGCAAGCAAATGACATGGCAACGATGGCGAATAACTGGAAGACACCTGACGCATCGAATCCGGGGCGTTACATCGGCCTCCTTATGGCTTCGAGGAAGCTGCGCCACTACTTCCAAGCGCACGAGATCACAGTGGTCACCCGCCTCCCATTGCAACGGATATTACACAACCCAGATGCAATGGGGAGGATCGTGGAATGGGCCCTGGAGCTGTCGAGTTTCGGCTTAAAGTTTGAAAGTACCTCGACGATCCAGAGCAGAGTCTTGGCGGAGTTTGTTGAGGAATGGACCTCGACGCCCGACGAAGAGGTGCAAGAGACCACTCTCCCCGGCAAGGAAACAAGCCGCAACTGGATCATGTACTTTGATGGTGCTTTCTCGCTGCAAGGTGCCGGTGTTGGTGTGCTGCTTGTTGCACCCACCGGAGAGCACCTCAAGTTTGTTTTCTAGATGCACTTTCCCCGGGGGATGTCCACCATCAACACCGCCGAGTACGACGGTTTGCTTGCTGGTCTCCGGATCACGGCAGACCTCAGAGTTAAGAAGCTCATCGTCAGGGGTGATTTATAGCTCGTCGTCAAGCAGATCAATAAAGATTATCGAAGCCCATTGATGGAAGCTTACATTGATGAGGTGAGGAAACTGGAGGAGCGCTTTGACGGTATACAAGCGGAGCATGTCCCTCGGGCGGAGAACGACATTGCCGACTACCTGTCAAAGCGCGCTTCCCTCAAGCTACCTGTGGAACCAAAGAGTTGCTGGGGTCTCGGATGCTGAGGCCCAAAGAGTTGCTCACCTTCTTAACTGCTCGCTAGGGTCCTTTCCTTTCAAATATCTCGGCCTTCCGATCTCTCCCCACAAGTTGTTGGCTAAAGATTTTGCTCCGGCTGTTACTAAGGTGGGCAATCGGGTTTTGCCGTGGAGAGGTCGCTACAACACCCAAGCGGGCAAGGTTGCCCTAACCAACGCCTGCTTGTCCTCCCTCCCCATGTTCCTGATGGGTTTCTACCTCCTTTTGGTAGGGATTCACGCTGGCTTTAATAAGCACCGGGGTGCCTTTTACTGGAATTCGGCGGATAATAAGCGCAAATACAGGATGGTGAAATGGAAATACATTTACAGACCCAAAAACATGGGTGGGTTGGGTATCATTAACACGGTTGTCATGAACAAGTGCCTCATTTTAAAGTGGTTGTGGAAAATCATGTCTTCTATGGATCCCCCTTTGGCTCACCATTCTCAAGGCTAAGTACTTCCCTTCGTCGAGTCCCATGTTGGCTTCGTCCTCTAGTGCTTCCCAGTTTTGGCACCAACTTGTTAAAGTTCGGCCGGATTTTCAATCCTTGGTTAAATTTATTGTTAGTAATGGCAAATCTACTCGTTTTTGGCTTGACTAGTGGTTCAGGGAAGCCACCCTTGCGGTGTCGTTCCCTACCTTATATTCTTACTATTCTAACTCGGAGATCTTTATCTTTGAGCTCTCACTAAATAATTGGGATCTTGACCTCCGTAGAACGCTATCTCCTGAAGAGTTGGAGACTGGCATCGCCTTATTGCCTGCTTCCCTTTGCTCTCAGAGGAAGAGGACTCGATGATCTAGCCTCATTCTTCTTCAGGCCAATTTTTGGTTAAGTCTGCTTACACTAAACTCATCTCTGCCTCCCCCAATTCTAAGTTCAAATGCATTTGGAGTGCCCGGATCCCCCTTAAGATCAAAATTTTCATGTGGCAAGATTTTCGTGGGAAGCTTCCTGCGGAGGAACAAATCAGGAAAAGGAAACGCCCGGGTTCGGATAGATGTCCCTTATGTGGGGCTATTGAAAATACTGATCATATCTTCTTTCGATGCTCTTTGGCTAAGTTTGTGTGGTGCTGCATTCGCTATTGGTTGCAAGTGAATTGGAATCCTTCGTCGTTTTTGGATGTGAGGAGACTAGCCAGCGGCTTATCTGGGGCTTCTAAAAGGATATTCTGGGTTGGGTTTGCAGCGATCTGTTGGTCGCTGTGGACCACTAGAAACAACTTCACCATTGATCATATCTTCCCAGCTAATCTTGTTGGTTGCTTATTTAAAACTGGTGTATTCTTGCAGCAGTGGAGATCATTGATTAAAGAAGCAAACCACGAGGGCTTCGATGCTATACTGTCCAAGATTCGGATGAAAGCTTCCTCCTTGGCGCGCTCGCATCGGGAGGCGACTTAATCTTGTCTCTTTCTTCTTACCTGTTTAGGGATAGCCTGCGTGCCATGACTGGCTGGGTTGCCATGTATGCGAACCTATTCTTTTGCTGTTCTGCTACTGTGTTTGGTTGGTGTTGGTTGTGCTAATCATCCTAGTGGCTTTATTTATAAAGTCGGGCGTATGCCTTTTTTTGTAAAAAAAGTAACACACTGATGACAAAGGGAACAACATATGTTGTTATGCGGTTTGACCGATAAAGATCTTCGCAGAATATGTAGGAGCCAATTTGAGCATCCAGGTTCCGCTATAGGTTATTGATCGGAGATATGTCTCGGTCATATCTACATAGTTCTCGAACCCGTAAGGTCCGCATGCTTAACGTTCGATGAGGATTTGTATTAGGAGTTATGTGTTTTGATAACCGAAGTTTGTTCGGAGTCCCGAATGAGATCACGGACATGACGAGGAGTCTCGAAATGGTTGAGACATAAATATTGATATATTGGAAGGCTATATTCGGACATCGGAATGGTTTCGAAGAAGTTCGGGTATTTTCTGGAGTATCGGGAGGTTACCGGAACCCCCCGGGGAGTTGTTGTCCCTTAATGGGCTTTAGGGGAAAGGAGACAAGTGCCTCAAGGGGTGGCCGCGCGCCCCACAAGGGCTGGTCCGAATTGCACTAGGAGGGGGCGGCGCTCCCCTCCTTCCTTCTCCCCTCTTCCCCCTTCCCTCCTTCTTCTAGTTGGAATAGGAAAGGGGGGATCGAATCCTACTTGGACCGGGAGTCCAAGTAGGACTCCCCCTTGGCTCCCTCCCTCTAGGGCCGGCATCCTCCTCGCCCCTCCTTTATATATGGGGGTAGGGGGCACCCTAGAACACACCAAGTTTTTCCATAGCCGTGTGCGGTGCCCCCTCCACAGTTACACACCTCGATCATACCGTCGTAGTGCTTAGGCGAAGCCCTGCGCCGGTAACATCATCATCATCGTCGCCACACCATCGTGCTGATGGAACTCACCCTCGTCCTCAAAGGGATCAAGAGCATGAGGGACGTCATTGACCTGAACATGTGCTGAATGCAGAGGTGTCATACGTTTGGTACATGGATCGGTTGGATCGCGAAGATGTTCGACTACATCAACCGCGTTACTAAACGCTTCCGCTTTTGGTCTATGAGGGTACGTGTATACACTCTCCCCTCTTGTTGCTATGCATCTCCTAGATAGATCTTGCGTGATCGTAGGAGAATTTTGAAATTACTATGTTCCCAACAAATTTGTCAGCGGAATTAGGAGCATTGATGTCTACTACGCAACCTTCTTCTTGTAGACGTTGTTGGGCCTCCAAGTGCAGAGGTTTGTAGGACAGTAGCAAATTTCCCTCAAGTGGATGACCTAAGGTTGATCAATCCGTGGGAGGCGTAGGATGAAGATGGTCTCTCTCAAACAACCCTGCAACCATATAACAAAGAGTCTCTTGTGTCCCCAACACACCCAATACAATGGTAAATTGTATAGTTGCACTAGTTCGGTGAAGAGATGGTGATACAAGTGCAATATGGATGGTAGATATAGGTTTTTGTAATCTGAAAATATAAAAACAGCAAGGTAACTAATGATAAAAGTCAGCACAAATGGTGTTGCAATGTTTCGAAACAAGGACTAGGGTTCATACTTTCACTAGTGCAAGTTCTCTAAACAATAATAACATAATTGGATCATATAACTATCCCTCAACATGCAAAAAAGAATCACTCCAAAGTCACTAATAGCGGAGAACAAACAAAGAGATTATTGTAGGGTACGAAACCACCTCAAAATTATTCTTTTCGATCAATCCATTGGGCTATTCCTATAAGTGCCACAAACAGCCCTAGAGTTCGTAGTAAAATAACACATTAAGACACACATCAACCAAAACCCTAATGTCACCTAGATACTCCAATGTCACCTTGAGTATTAGTGGGTTTGATTATACGATATGCATCACACAATCTAAGATTCATCTATTCAACCAACACAAATAACTTCAAAGAGTGCCCCAAAGTTTCTACCGGAGAGTCAAGACGAAAACGTGTGACAACCCCTATGCATAAGTTCACAAGGTCACGGAACCCGCAAGTTGATCACCATAACATACATCAAGTAGATCACGTGAATATCCCATTTTTACCATAGATAAGGACGTGCAAGACATACATCAAGTGTTCTCAAATCCTTAAAGACTCTAACTGATAAGATAACTTCAAAGGGAAAACTAAATCCATTACAAGAGAGTAGAGGGGGAGAAGCATCATAAGATCCAACTATAATAGCAAATCTCGCGGTACATCAAGATCATGCCACATCAAGAACACAAGAGAGAGAGAGAGAGATCAAACACATAGCTACTGGTACATACCCTCAGCCCCGAGGATGAACTACTCCCTGCTCGTCATGGAGAGCGCCGGGATGATGAAGATGGCCACCGGTGATGATTCCCCCATCCGGCCGGGTGCAGAACAGGTTCCCGATTGTTTTTTGGTGGCTACATAGGCTTGTGGCGGCGGAACTCCCGATCTAGGTTATGTTTCGGGGGTTTCTGTATTTATAGGAATTTTTGGTGTCGGTCTCACGCCAGGGGGGGGGGTCTCCGAGTCGTCCACGAGATAGGGGGGCGTGCCCAGGGGGGTAGGGCGCGCCCTCCACCCTCGTGGACGGCTCGGGACTCTTCTAGCCCAATTCTTTTACTTCGGGGGCTTCTTTTGGTCCATAAAAAATCATCAAAAATTGGCACGTCAATTGGACTCCGTTTGGTATTCCTTTTCTATAAAACTCAAAAACAAGGAAAAAACAGAAATTGGCACTTGGCTCTAGGTTAATAGGTTAGTAACAAAATCATATAAAATAGCATATAAATGAATATAAAACATCTAAGATGGATAATATAATAGCATGGAACAATCAAAAATTATAGATACGTTGGAGACGTATCAAGCATCCCCAAGCTTAATTCCTGCTCGTCCTCGAGTAAGATAAAAACAAAATTTTTGATGTGGAATGCTACCTAACATATTTATCAATGTAATCTCTCTTTATTTTGGCAAGAATATTAAGATCCATAAGTTTCAAAACAAAAGTTTAATATTGACATAAAAACAATAATACTTCAAGCATACTAACAAAGCAACCATGTCTTCTCAAAATAACATGGCCAAAGAAAGCTATCCCTAGAAAATCATATAGTCTGGCTATACTCTATCTTCATCACACAAAAGATTTAAATCATGCACAACGCTAGAAAATCATATAGTCTGGCTATACTCTATATTCATCACACTAAAGATTTAAATCATGCACAACCCCAATGACAAGCCAAGTAATTGTTTCATACTTTTGATGTTCTCAAACTTTTTCAATCTTCACACAGTACATGAGCGTGGGCCATGGACATAGCACTATAGGTGGAATAGAATGGTGGTGGTGGAGAAGACAAAAACAGGGAGATAGTCTCACATCAACTAGTTGTATCAACGGGTTGTGGGGATGCCCATCAATAGATATCAATATGAGTGAGTAGGGATTGCCATGCAACAGATGCACTAGAGCTATAAATGTATGAAAGATCAAAAAGAAACTAAGTGGGTGTGCATCCAACTTGCTTGCTCATGAAGACCTAGGGCATTTTGAGGAAGCCCATCATTGGAATATACAAGCCAAGTTCTATAATAAAAAATTCCCACTAGTATATGAAAGTGACAACATAGGAGACTCTCTATCATGAAGATCATGTTGCTACTTTGAAGCACAAGTGTGGTAAAAGGATAGTAGCATTGCCCCCTCTCTTTTTCTCTATTTTTTTGTTTTTTGGACTTCTCTTTTTTTTTGGCCTCTTCTTTTTCGTCCAGAGTCCCATCCCGACTTGTGGGGGAATCATAGTCTCCATCGTCCTTTCCTCACTAGGACAATGCTCTAATAATGATGATACTCACACTTTTATTTACTTACAACTCAAGAATTACAACACGATACTTAGAACAAAATATGACTCTATGTGAATGCCTCCGGCGGTGTACCGGGATGTGCAATGACTCATGAGTGACATGTATGAAAGAATTATGAATGGTGGTTTTGCCACAAATACAATGTCAACTACATGATCATGCAAAGCAATATGACAATGATGAAGCGTGTCATAATAAGCAGAACGATGGAAAGTTGCATGGCAATATATCTCGGAATGGCTATGGAAATGCCATAATAGGTAGGTATGGTGGCTGTTTTGAGGAAGGTATATGGTGGGTGTATGGTACTGGTGAAAGTTGCGCGGTACTAGAGAGGCTAGCAATGGTGGAAGGGTGAGAGTGCGTATAATCCATGGACTCAACATTAGTCATAAAGCACTCACATACTTATTGCAAAAATCTATTAGTTATCAAAACTAAGTACTATGCACATGCTCCTAGGCGTATAGATTGGTAGGAAAAGACCATCGCTCGTCCCCGACCACCACTCATAAGGAAGACAATCAATAAATAAACCATGCTCCAACTTCATCACATAACGGTTCACCATATGTGCATGCTACGGGAATCACAAACATTAACACAACTATCTCTCAAATTCACGATTACTCCACTAGCATGACTCTAATATCACCATCTTCATATCTCAAAACAATCATAAAAAATCAAACTTCTCATAGTATTCAACGCACTTTATATGAAAGTTTTTGTTATATCCCTCTTGGATGCCTATCATATTAGGACTAAAATCATAACCAAAGAAAATTACCATGCTTTTCAAGAATCTCGAAATAATATAAGTGAAGCATGAGAGTTCATCTATTTCTTCAAAATAAAACCACCATCGTGCTCTAAAAATATATAAGTGAAGCACTAGAGCGAACAACTCCAAAAGATATAAGTGAAGATCAATGAGTAGTTGAATAATTATGTAACTATGTGAAGACTCTCTAACATTTAAGAATTTAAGATCTTGGTATTTTATTCAAACAGCAAGAAAAACCTAATAAAATAAAATGACTCTCCAAGCAAAACACATATCATGTGGTGAATAAAAATATAGCTCCAAGTAAAGTTACCGATGAATGAAGACGAAAGAGGGGATGCCTTCCGGGGCATCCCCAAGCTTAGGCTCTTGTTTGTACTTGAATATTACCTTGGGGTGCCTTGAGAATCCCCAAGCTTAGGCTCTTGCCACTCCTTATTCCATAGTCCATTGAATCTTTACCCAAAACTTGAAAACTTCACAACACAAAACTCGACAGAAAACTCATAACCTCTGTTAGTATAAGAAATAAATCACCACTTTTGGTAGTGTTGTGAACTCATTCTTAATTCATATTGGTGTAATACCTACTGTATTCCAACTTCTCTATGGTTCATACCCTCCTATACTACTCATAGATTCATCAAAATAAGCAAACAACACATAGAAAACATATTCTTTTAAAAACAGAACAGACGGTAGTAATCTGTAAGTCTCAAATACTTCTGTAACTACAAAAATTCTTAAATAAAATGCTGGACATGAGGATTTTGTCTATTAATAATCTTCAAAAAGAATCAACCTAAAATCACTCTTATGTTAAAAATGACAATTATTCTCCTGAGCACAAAGTTTCTGTTTTCATAGAAAGATCGCATTAACTTTCACCCAAGTCTTCCCAAAGGTCTTACTTGGAACTTTATTGAAAAAAGCTATAAAACATGATTACTACAGTAGCTTAATCATGTGAACACACAAAAACCATAGGGGTAAATATTGGGTTGCCTCCCAACAAGCGCTTTCCTTTAATGCCTTTTTATCTAGGCATGATGATGACAATGATGCTCACATAAAAGATAAGAATTGAAACATAACGGGAGCATCATGAAGCATATGACTAGAACATTTAAGTCTAACCAACTTCCTATTGATGAGGAGCATCCTACGAGCATCACCATGTCAAGAGTCCGTTTGGCAAGTGACACGTGCGACCTCTACTTCTCATACATAAAGGTGAATCTTCTCCTTTACACGTGTTCACTTGACCCCTTCGAGGATGGTATACTACTTGACACCCCTCTTGTGTGCATGCATAGGTATTGTCAGAACGCTACGGATGACGAGGAGGAGTGCAAGCGCCAAGGAACAACTACAACATCTGCGAGGGAAGCATGGAAGAGAAGACGGAGCTGCGGATTCTATAGCGGCCGGACGTCCTACGTGCCACCGGACATCTGACACTCTATAGCGCCCGGACGACCAACGTCCACCGGACGTGCGACACGACCACGCCAGGACCAGCCAGGAGATTTACAATGGCCGGACGACCGACATCCTCCGGACGACCGACAAGTCCCAGCGCACGGACAACCGACGCCGACAGGACGACCGGTGCCACCAGTCCAGAGAAGAAACGTTGGAAGTCCGATGCCCTCCGGACGTCCGGACCCCCGCGAGCGACAGGGCATCCGACCCTGACCGGACGTCCGACACTGCCTGTGCGCAGTCTGGCCTTTGGCCTTGTATCCCTCTCTCACTTACCCCTTCGTGGCTTAGACTATAAATAGACCTCCCCCTCATCCTTTCTAGGGATAGAAAATATGATAGCTCATTCTTAGGTGAGCTTTTCTCCTACCTCTACTCTTGAGAGAGAGAGAGAGACTACCACTCCCATGGAGTTTAAGACCTCCATGTGAGAAGATCCTGCGGGTTATCATCAAGACCCCCTCGCGGGAAGATCCGTCTAGGATAGCATCAAGACCTCCTCTTGGAGATGAACCTTACCTTGTATCTTTCCCTTTGTTGTTCATGTAACTTGTGATCTTGTGTGTTTGATTGTCTAGTGGATGTGTGATTGGACTTGTTCTTGAGTGTTTTCCCTTGTGATTTCTTCCCGTTCTTTCCCGTGTTCTTCGTGTTTTTCGTGGGATCCCACTCCAATCGTGAAAGATCGGCCTACACCGGGTTAGCCCCGTATCATATGGTATCATGAGCCACGTTGATCACGTATTTGGAGTCCTTCCCACCGTTTTCTAGCCTTCTTTTGCTTGATTTCGTCCTAAATTTCGAAAATCCCCACCAAAAATTGCCCTAGTTTTTTTGTGATTTGTTGGTTTGATGATGTTTTGTTGACTTTGATCCACGGATTCACTTGGTTTCGAGTGGATCTAGCATTTCTCCAAGTTTCCCCATCTTTCATCCACGAAATCTCATCAATTTTGACCCCCAAATCCCCAAATTCCGCCCAAAATCGCATCACGAAATTCGCATCTCGCGTTGACCCCGACCCACGGACAACCGACGTTTTTTCGGACGTCCAGACCCCCCCCCCCCCCGAACCATCGGACGACCGACCATCACCGGACATCCAACACCCCTGATCCAGTACCAAAACAGCGGATATCCAGCCATTTCCGGACGTCCGTCCCGCGCTCCAGCCACCGGTTGTCCGACCATCATCAGACGTCCGACAGCTGTAGATATCAACTATAGCTAATTTTTGTTTTGTCCATAACTAATTCATCCGAACTCCGATTTTGACGTTCTTTAGCTTGTTTTCAAGCTATTGACATCTCCCGTCACACAAAAATACTACTAATATCATTTGACTCCATCAAGTTTTTGGAATTTTGGCATCTTTGCCTAGGGCTTCCACCACATCATCCGCTACATCACCACCGACTTCCGCCACCTAACCCTTTTTGCTTGCCATAGCATTAGTGGTTGCTTGAGTAGTGATTCAAGTCTCCTAAGGTGTTTTGGCTACTTAGGGACGGTTGCTTCTTCATCAACCACCACCACCATTTCCGCATAACCTTGTCCACCATACATTTCGTCGCCCCAACTTAACCCAATCTTGTTTGAGCTTGTTTGAGTTGTGGCTTGTGTCTCCTAAGGTGTTTCGGCTACTTAGGGACGACAACTTTAACTCCGACACGTGTATAGCCCATCATTCCACTTCTGCATTGCCAAGTGCAAACCACCACTGCTTTTTGCTACCACCATTTGCCATTCGCCTTTGGAGATTTTGAGTTTGCTATTTTTCCGTTTCCTAAGGTGTTTCAGCTAACTAGGAACGGGTCGACATTGGCAACACCGCCTCTCATCATCGCCAAGGATGGTAACCTCGACGACATCATTGTATTTTCCCCTTGCAAATTGCATTGGTAACCCCTAGCCCATTTTGCGCTACTTGCCTATAGAGACTAGCCATTTGAGTATTGCCGGCAATGTTACTTGTGCACATTAGTGATCTACACCTCCCATTGCATACATACCATCTCATTGTGGTGCATATCTTGGTGTCATATCTTGTGTCACAAGTTTGTTCCCGCATATACACTATTGCTATCTTGGTTTGTGCATTGTTCAAAAGTGGCCATACAAAAAAAGAGAATAAAGCTTTTAAGCAAAAGAGAAAGAGCAAAGAGCTTGTAAGCAAGTGCCATAGCATCATACCACATTGCATGTAAGATTGGCATATCCGATAATCTTGGATCATCTTGAGAGAAACACGGAGAACCATACATACATAGCATACTTGGGATAGAAAGTTTATCCATTTTGCATCTTATAGGTTGTGCACAAGTGTCGTATCCGCCTATTGAGCAATCGTGCTAGCGTCTCTCTTGAGTTGTGCAACACGAGCGTTTTTCATGGATTCCACATTTTGTGCTCATTCCTTGGTTGCACGACACCATTTATCTATCCGTGTGTGTGTTTCTGTGTGTCATTCTTTGCTATTGGTCTACTTGTTTCACTTGCAAATTTGTGAATCTCTTTCAACATTATTGACTGTTGCTAACATTTTGCATCAAACTTTTGTGCCACTATACTCACCGAGCTCCACCATAAGCTTTACTTGATAGGTGTGAGTGATCAAGTCCGGTACCAATTCCACTATTGTTTCATCTCACATTGAAGTAAACAGGATACATCCTCAACTTTGGGAAAAGGTAACTTGGTATTGTTTATCTCATTTCCTACTCACCTCTACTCGAGTCTTGTGATGGATAGGCAAGGCATTTCACCTTCGGTCTACAACAACGACAAGTTCGATGCCACGAAAAACAACTCCGGCGCCAAGATGCAAGCTCAAATGGAGGAGATCAAAGCCCTCATCAAGTCCTATAAGAGATCTTCCTCATCTTCGAGAAGACGCTCAAGAGCACATACTTCCGAGCTACCATCTCCAGCAAGGTCATATCGGCATCGACACCATCACCAACAAGAACGTGAAGGTCAAGAGCTCAACACCAACAACCGCTCAACAACTTCACCATCTCCCTTGGCATCTTCACCAAGTGACTTCAAGGCATCTTCGCCTATGGACATATGGCATCTTCGCAAACAAGCACCCCAAGACTACGCTCAAGAGAACCTCCCCAAGCTCATGTCCGCGACTTCCGCGAGCTACTACGACATCGACATCGACCACGAGATTCCTTTCTATGGGACTCTAGAACCCGAGGAGTATCTTGAGTGGGAGCACCTAATGGAGGACTACCTCAAGCTACATCATGTCCCTCCTGAAGATCAAGTGAAGTGCGCCACAAGAAACTTCCACGACTATGCCTCAACCTGGTGGCTTCACACACCTTCGGAGAGCTACGAGATGAGTTGGCACAAGACGAAGAGAGCTTTGTGGCGAGAATTCGTGCCTCCAACCTACACGGAACAACTTCAATGCCAATTGGAGAACACCATCCAAGGATCCAAGTCCATCGACAAGTACCTCAAGGAGATGAAGATTGCCTTGCGATGAACCAGCATGGACGACCCCATTTCGATGAAATTCCACTTCATGATGGGATTAAACAACGACATCTCCAAGACTATCTTCCTCGAGAACTACAAGTCCCTCGACGACTACTACATTGGTGCTCTCAAGGCAGAACAAAAACTCATGAAGGCCAAGGCTTCTTTACCCCAAGAACACTTCACAGCGACCAAGCTCTACGACTACGAGCATGACGATAGTACCACCAAGATATCCAAGCCCGACGAACTCCAAGACGATGCTCCCAAGTTCGACTTCACCGCCATCCCTCTTTGTGGCATTGATGATGCTAAGTCTACCTTGACTCCTTTTCAAGATGGTGCGGCGACGAGTACGACTACGGAGACCTTGAAGGACCAAGCTTTGGAGGCGAGCGAAAAGGTGACAAGCAAGGATGATGCTTCCATCTTAGGAGGCGAGAGTGATGATGTGCCATCTTCGGCCTTCATCCACGGCGAAAGTGACGAGATGATCGAGCATGGGATTTTCCCTTTGGTCATGGAGGAGATTGATGATGTGCCATCTTCAGCCTTCATCCACGGCGACAACGACGAGATGGTTGAGCATGGGATTCTCCCTTCAACCATGGAGACGTATGATGACTTGAGTGATTTTTGCCACCATATTGAGAGTGAGAGTGACTTCACCACTAGCCCCATATATGATGAGTTGCCCCACTTTCCACGTGAGGAGAGCCACAACCCGCACCACTTGAGTGAGACGAGTGACTCCACCATACGTGAGATTGAGTGCACCTACTTTGAGGGAGTGAGTGAACCACCACATAGAGAGAGTGTGATAGTTGATAGGTCTCGTGAGGCCATTTGCATTTCTAACAACTTGACCTCTACCTCTATTGTGTCTCATTTGGTGCTAGGTCCTATATATGATGACGCACCGATCCTCGATGACTTCGTCGTCCCTTTGGACAAGACGATGGCCATGGTGGAATATGATGCACCCCCCACATGGTTCCATCAAGATGAAGATGACCACCATTTGGTATTTCCCACCTCACCTACAACACTTGAGTGGAATGAACAAGGTAACATAGGTGAAGGTGATGGTCTGGTCCCACTAGTGGACATTCTTTACATTGATTGCTTGCATGATGTTGATCCACCTAGTACCATGCCTCATGCTAGTATGATTTCCCTATGCGATGATTTGCCCATTTATGTTGAGTACGATGATTCTCACGTGGAGTCTATTAGTTGTGATGCCATGTTACATAGGATTTCTTGTGACAATTCTTTAGGTCACATCATGTTTGATAATCCGCTTGACTTGTCATATGCTATGCATGACATCCATCATATGTCATATTTGCAATCTCATCGTAGTGACTATTCATATGCCATTAAAATAAACCCAATTTGCACTTATGGCATAGATGACAAGCCCATGGTTATTGGCATTTGTTTTTCTTGTGATGATATTGATATGATCCCTTTGCATCATTTATCTCATATGCCATGCCATGACCACATACCTTCGGATATGCATTGTTTTGGATGTTGTCCATTTTCTACATATGATGTTTCCAATCTTGCTCATGAGGATACCCCCATAGTTCCCTCATACATGTTAGGAGAATTTGATCCATCCCATTCATTGCATGATCCCAATAATTATGTGCACCATATGTTTCCCTTGAATGAAAATGCTATTGATGTGCCATATAATTGTATGCTCAATTTGCATCCCCATCGTGTTATACATAACAACTATTCTTTCATGATGGATGACATGTTCTTATACCATGCATCAAATTTCTTTGTGCATTTCTTATCTTGTGCTAACTAACATGTGCACATACACATCATGATGGATGATGTGTACATTTACCATGCACACAATTTTTTGGTTTGTGTCTCTTTTGTGTAGGTACCCATGAATACTTGTCTACCTCGCAATCCCACGAGTTGAAAAAACAAGCTCTAGAGAGCAATAATGACATGGGATCCCATGGATTGTCTTTCCCACCGCTCTCTTCGCGCATTTCTTCTACATGGCCCTCACTTAGCTATGGGTTATTCTCCATTATATATCCTTTGCCCATATTGCCATGTTCACTTTGCATGATATGCCCATTCCTATGCCCTTGTGACCCATGCTTTGCATTACACATGATGATTGATTCTCATACTTTTATGTGTATTTGCAAGCTTGGTTGAGATATTGCTTATTATTGTCATGTTTGCTTTGTGCACCATTCCTATAATGTTTCTTTCATCTTGCTTTGTGTTCGTACTTGCAATATGTCATGTGCATTGTCTATGCCTAGTATTTGCTCACATGACATGATTGCCATGATTTACTCTAGTGTTTTGCATCTTCGCTCCACTAGTTGGCACGACTTGATCTCTATGCTTGCTCATGTCGCATCACCCACGATTCATACTTGCTCCTTTCATGCGGTTGATGACAACCATCAATATGCTTGGCACATGATTCATATTGTTTCTTGTCATATATCTCCATGTGTTGCCTCTCTCATGCTAGATGATTTTCCATGTCTTGAGTGCAACAATGATTCTCTTCTTGCTCATGAGATTGCTCCCATAGAATTCTCACATATGATTGGAGATTTTGACATAATTCTTGTGAAGCATGCTTGCCTTCCTTCTTTGCACCATATGCCTAGTGCCATGAATATAGCCATTGTTGCATCATATTTTTCATGCACTTGTGCTACTAAAGGATATGTGCAAGAGATGAGAACCATCATGATGTACGATGTGCTTGTCCACCATGCGCATACTTTCTTTGTTTTGTTTTGTGCATGTGTAGGATACTTCGACTTCGTGTCGACTTCCACTTCACGTGAGTTGACCATTCTAGTTCTTGAGAGCGAGCCTCATATATTCTACCACGACTTGCTTCTACACCGCATTCCCTACCACTCCGACATTGTGAAGAATGCGCTAGGACACACTTTCAAGGTGACATCCTTCTTGAGCTTGGATATTGTGGATCATACTTCATGTGTTGCTTGCACCATTTGCACGCATGTTCGAGATATTGCTTTCACCCATGATTGCCACATTTCCATGCTTCATGACATATATACCTTGTGTGTTGCATCCAATTCTTAGATTACTTGCTCCTATCATATGTTTGGTTGCAACAATGTCACTTCTTCACATATGCCATGTCCCATTGCTTATCACATGATTGACTTGATTGCCTCACACATGTTGAACAATTGCTCTTTATATTGTGTTGAGTGCCACACTATATTCACTACAAAATATGCACATTATGCTTGGATTGTCTTGCACTTGACCCATGTGTTTAGACACTTCATTTTCTTTGGTGTTGTGAAAGATTCTTATGCCTACCATAGACATTTCATTGAGCAATTTGTGAATACTTGCTATGCACTTGAGGTAGATGCTTATTGTCTTGTTACACATATTTGCATCTCTACCTCACATTTACATGCTTGTTTACATGATGACCTTGATTTTACTTAATTCATATGCTTACATGTCATGTCACAATCCTTTGTCACACCCTATGCTATGCTTGATGACGACACTTGTTTGATGAGTCACCTCTTGAATGCTTGGGTTTGCACTAACACTAACCATATTTGTTTTTCCAAGTGTTTGTTCTATTTGCTCCTTTTGAAGGAATCACAAGACGGTGCGACATTGGAGAGTGCTCATTTCGAGCTTCTAGATGATGAGTTCTTGGTGACTGACCACTTCGACACAGCACCGCCATCTCTTTCCCATGGTGATTTGGTTTTTGATCCAAGGTCGGATCTTTTCCAAGGGGGAGGGGACGATGCGAAGCATCCTACGAGCATCACCATGTCAAGAGTCCATTTGGAAAGTGACACGTGTGACCTCTACTTCTCATACATAAAGGCGAATCTTCTCCAATACACATGTTCACTTGACCTCTTCGAGGATGGTATACTACTTGACATCCCTCTTATGTGCATGCATAGGTATTGTTGGAACGCTACGAACGAGGAGGAGGAGTGCAAGCGTCAAGGAACAACAACTCCATCTGCGAGGGAAGCATGGAAGAGAAGACGGAAGAAGACATTGTTGTGGAGTCTACAGCGGCCGGACGTCCGACGTGCCATGGGACGTCCGACACTCTACAGCGCCCGAACGACCGACGTCCACCGGACGTCCGACA
The DNA here is from genome assembly GCF_002162155.2 of Triticum dicoccoides. Classification (NCBI taxonomy): domain Eukaryota; kingdom Viridiplantae; phylum Streptophyta; class Magnoliopsida; order Poales; family Poaceae; genus Triticum; species Triticum dicoccoides. The sequence continues at coordinate 298,838,903 of NC_041393.1, forward strand.
CGACAACGCCAGGACCGGCCAGGAGATCTAGAGCGGCCAGATGACCAACATCCTCCGGACGACCAACAAGTCCCAGCGCACGGATGACTGACGCCGACCGGACGACCGGTGCCACTAGTCTAGAGAAGAAACATTGGAAGTCCCATGCCCTCCGGACGTCTGGACCCCCGCGAGCGACCGGACGTCTGACCCCGACCGGACGTCCGACATTGCCTGTGCGCAGCCGGGCCTTTGGCCTTGTATCCCTCTCTCACTTACCCCTTCGTGGCTTAAACTATAAATAGACCTCCCCCTAATCCTTTCTAGGGTTAGCAAATATGATAGCTCATTCTTAGGTAATTTTGCTCCTACCTCTACTCTTGAGAGTGAGAGACTACCACTCCCATGGAGGGTTCAAGAACTCCATGTGAGAAGATCCTACGGGATATCATCAAGACCCCCTCGCGGGAAGATCCGTCTAGGATACCATCAAGACCCCCTCTTGGAGATGAAGCTTACCTTGTATCTTTCCCTTTGTTGTTCATGTACCTTGTGATCTTGTGTGTTTGATTGTCTAGTGGATGTGTGATTGGACTTGTTCTTTAGTGTTTCCCGTTGTGATTTCTCCCCGTTCTTCCCCGTGTTGTTTGTGTTCTTCGAGGGATCCCACTCCAATCCTGAAAGATTGACCTACACCGGGTTAGCCCCGTATCACCTATGCATAAGGATTTTGTGAGCAAACAACTTATGGGAACAATAATTAACTAGCATAGGAAAGCAAAACAAGCATAGCTTCAAGATTTTCAACAAATAGAGAGGAAACTTGATATTATTGCAATCTCTACAAGCATAATGTCAGGACCCCGACTCGATGCCACATCGATCTAGCATGTAACAACTCATATCACTTTGCGGCCTCACGCACGGTATTCCCACGGGTGTCGTCTTACCTTTGCCCGGGACCGTTTGCGCCTTTTGGCACACGTATATGATAGTGTTGCTAGCATCCATATGGTAAAGAGCCCGGGCTGACATGGCTAGTCGTAAACCCAAAGTGGCACAGACTTACAGGGACAGGCATCCATGACCCAGCATCGAACGTGTCGGTCATCAGCAAGTGAATCCGGGCTGTAGCACTGGGCTAGCAGTACTCCGGTAAACCGGGCTTTAGCGGGCTAACAGGACTCCGGTATCCATCGCGTGACATTTCCCCGAAGGGACAGACACAGGAACGAAGAAGGACACATGCCAGCCAACCTAAGTGTTTCGGAGCAGTAGCAAGCTACCAAGGCTCAGTGGAAACACTAGGAGACATTTCCCGGTAAGAGAGGCTACTAAGAATAAACAACTAGATAGTCAGATCCCACACATACCAAGCATTTCAATCATACACACAATATGCTCGATATGTGCAGATACAACAAGGCATCACAACATGACTCTACAACACAAGTACTTTATTTAAGGCTCAGAGATCCATACATAGCATACACACAAGTACGGGTCACACGACCCAGCATTCAAGTCATACAGACATACAAGCCAACAGCGGAAGTAACTTGTCTGAGTACAGACAACTAGTAAAATAAAAGAGGCTTGGGAAAGCCTGGTTATACTACGTGGTCCTTCACACGCTCAGGATCACCACCTGGGCCTCGGTCTACTCATCGATGTCAACGTCTACGAAGAACCCATCAGAAGGGGTTGCAGCGTCTTCTGAAAAAATGTAAATTAAAGCAACATGAGTACAAAGGTACTCAGCAAGACTTACATCAGATCCTACATACATGCACATTATCAAGGGGGGCTTGGTGGGGTTATTGCAGCAAGCCAACTTTGACTCTTGGCTAAGCTATCCTATGATGCACCAACTTGAAATGGTTTTGCGCACACGAGTCCACTACTCACCACTTCAATACACCACCGAGGATCCACCTCCATCATCCTACGGAAAAACCATCCTCGGCACTCACGCTTATCTTGAGATTTTTAGTAGTATCCATTTACTTGTCTATGAACTGTATAGGCAACCAAGTAGTCCTTTACCGCGGACGCGGCTATTCGAATAGATAATGTTGACCCTGTAGGGGTGTACTTCTTCATACATGTTTCCACCACTTAGCGTCTGCACACGACATGTGCTCGGCAGACTTCAAGCGAAAGCCGACGTGGGTGTAGACCACGACCTACCTAAACACCTAAGTCTCTAGTCCATGTTTATTGCCTATCCAGGTTCCATCCGCAGGGAGTCCAGCTGAGGTTTCCACATACGGCCCCGAACGATGTGTACAGGGTTCCCGAGATACCTAACGGGTATCCGGTACACCGTGCCATGTACCTACTACATCACAGCCCACCCCTACGGTCAGCGCTGTCCACGGCCTCCAGTAGGCTACAAACACCAGAAACTACTTGCAACTCCTGGACAGAGGACTAGGGTGAATAAGAAGTCGAGCGGGGTCATATTTCAGGGCCCAATGCATGGTAGTAGCTGTATCTTAAATCAGGCATACAGATCTCAGTGCTTAAGGTCAGCTTCAATGAAACAACCCACCATGTACTCCTACATGGCCTTTCATCGATACCTTTACCAAATCGTGTTCACCACATCACTCTCATTACCGGCATGATCATTTCACTCTAGCCCATCACCCAGATGAACCAGACCTGACATGACTCTAAGCATAGCAGGCATAGCAAGGTAGAAACAACACATACATATGGCTCAAGCAACTCCTACACATGCTAGTGGGTTTCATCTAGTTACTGTGGCAATGATAGGTCATGCAGAGGAAATGGGTTCAACTACCATAGCACACAAGAGTTTGAAACACGTTGTCTTAATGCAGTAAAAGAGAGCAGGAGCGAGAACATGGGATTGTATCGATATGATCAAATGGTTGGTTGCTTGCCTGATGGGTCGATGCACTGATATTGTTCTTCGTTGGGGTAATCACGATACTCCTCAGGGGCAGGACCTGCCATAGAGAGCACCGATACACAACATCACCAAAGAATATGCAACAATATGATGCATGCATGAAACATGGCAATATGGGTGTGTTGGGCTAATGCAACTAAAACCAGATGGGTTTGAACCATTTTGAATCAAAAATTCAAGTTTCAAACTCATACATGGCCCTTATAAGTGCTTAATCTAGTTCTGATCTAAACATCAGGTTAGCTTGCTTAAACATGCATGAAACCAGTACAGATGGATAGATTGGATTTGTCTGATCATTTTTCATATATAAAACTTTGCATTAGGAGTTACAGATGATTTACTATGAATTTTTGAAGTTTGGGGGATTTTCTGGAATTTATAAATCATTCTGGATTTATTTTAATTCCAGAAAAGGATTACTGCGTCAGCATGATGTCATGCTGACCTCAGCAGGTCAACAGGCCGGTCCAGGTCAAACTAACCAGTGGGTACCGCATGTCAGTAGTTAATTAACTAATTAAATTTAGTTTAAACTAATCTGGGTTAATTAGCAGAGGGGGGGCCCACTTGTCATAGACTCAAGGGAGTCAACCTGGACCCACCCTAGTCAAAGTCAAGGTCAAACACGCCGGCGTCTAGCCGCCGGCGAGGCCGAACGCAGCGGCGAGAGTGGTTTTGTGCACTCCGGCGACCAAATGGGCGGTGGAGAGCATCTACAGGTAGCTGGGACCGAGCCGCAGCTCTTGGTGGCGATGGTTGAGCTCAGGGTGGCCGGAGACGTCGCCGGCGACGACTTTGGCGGTCGCCGGAGTCGGGTGAAGACGAATCCGAGGCTACAGGGCACAGTGAGGCATGTGGTGAGGTGCGTTGGGCTCCTGGGAACACGATGAGGGCGTTAGACAAGGTGGGGTGGCCGGTGGTTAGCCGAAGACACGTCGGCGACGAGCTCCGCGGCGGCGCGTGCGGGTGAACTTCGTGTGCTCATGGTGGTGCACGAGAGCGACAAAGGGAAGGGGGAGAAGGTAGCCAGGCTCACAGCACTCTTGAGGAAGCAGACGATGCGGTCGGAGATGAGCTGGTGCGGCAGCGACGGCGAAGGGGATCTCCGACGGTGGCGAGGTCGAACGAGGTCGGGGCAGTGGCTTCAGGGCAAGCGAGCGCTCGGGGCTCGGCTTGTTCGAAGGAGCAGAGGGCGACGAAGCTCCTGGACAGGGTGGCGCAGCGCGAGGTTGACGGAGAGCGCGACTACGGCGAGGGTGCGGCGGTGGTGGCGTCGGCTATGGCGCGGGAGAGCGAGGGAGAGGTGCTGGGGGGAGGAGCTGGTGTCTGCGGGGTCGGGGAGAGGGAGAGGGGTCGATCCCTGTTATCAGCTGGGCTAGGGGAGCGGCGAGGCGGCGGGCAGCTGCGTGGCACGCATGCTGTGCTCGCCGTCGAGCAGCTGCCTTCCTGCCTGGCCAAGCCAAGCAGCTCACTGGAGCGGTGGCTAGGCTGGGCCGGCAGGTGGGCCTACTAGGTGGCGCCAGGTAAAACTTTCCCTACTTCCTGTTTTTATATATATATTCTGTAGGTTTGTTGCATTTTTAAAAATACCTAAGAAATTCCAAAAAATCACCAAACTGCACCTGGTCCTTAGTTGGAATAATTCCAGCATGGAACATTTTAGTTTGGGAATATTTGAGAATTTGAGATATTTTATAAATTTTAAATTCCCAAATTCAAATATTTATGTCTTAATTCAAAGACCTTAGGATGACCTAGAAAATTGTGCATCAGTTTTGGCAGAGGTTCTGAACCATGACAAAAATGATGGACATTTTGGAAGGGCATTTCAGGTTCATTGAAAATATTTTTAGTAAACCCTAGTTGGATTCAAAGGGGGCTGGGGGTTCTGTCATCCCCATTTCAAGTTTCTGTTGATAAAATTAGGCATGATGCAATCACTCTAATGCATGAACTAGCTAGGGTGTGACAACTCACCCCCACTCAAAAGAATCTCGTCCCGAGATTTAGGTTCCTCCGGAAAGAAGGCGGGGTACTCAAGTCGAAGATGATCCTTCCTTTCCCAAGTTGCTTCCTTCTAAGAATGGTGCGACCATTGAACCTTGAGAAACTTGATATTATGACGTCGAGTGGTACTCTCGGCTTGATCGAGGATACGAACGGGGTACTCTCGATACGTGAGGTTATCTTGAAAATCAAGCGTTTCGTGGTCCACTCCACGGATAGGATCCGAGAAGCAACGCCTGAGTTGAGAAACGTGGAAGACGTCGTGGACTCTGGAGAGATGCGGAGGTAGTTCCAATTGGTAGGCAACTTCTCCTTGTTTAGCGAGAATGCGAAAGGGTCCAATGTAGCGAGGAGCCAATTTGCCCTTGATACCGAAACGATGGGTTTCCTTCAGAGGAGTAACCCAAAGGTAAGCCTTCTCATCAACCTCAAAAGTAATATCCTTATGTTTTCGGTCGTATTGACTCTTTTGACGAGAGTGGGCTGTTTTCAACTTGCCACGAACAATGCGAACTTGCTCTTCTGCTTCCTAGATCATGTCCAGGCCAGAGAATTGTCTTTCCCCGGTTTCTGACCAGTTAAGAGGCGTTCGACACCTTCGTCCATAGAGAACTTCAAAAGGGGCCTTACGCAAACTAGATTGATAGCTGTTGTTATAAGCAAATTCGGCAAATGGAAGGCATTTCTCCCAATCCATTCCGAATGAGATAACAGAAGCTTGAAGCATGTCTTCTAGAATCTGGTTGACACGTTCTACTGAACCACTTGATTGAGGGTGGAAAGCAGTGCTAAAGGAAAGGCGGGATCCCATAGCATTTTGGAAACTTTCCCAAAATTGAGAGGTAAAGAGACTTCCTCGATCCGAGTTAATTTCCAGTGGAAGACCATGGAGAGACACTATTCGGGAGATGTACAAGTCTGCTAATTGACTAGCGGTTATACTCTCGCGAACAGGTAAGAAATGGGCTACTTTGGAAAGACGATCGACAACGACGAATATAGCGTTATTCCCTCTCTTGGTCCTGGGAAAACCGGTAATGAAATCCATACCAATTTTGTCCCATTTCCATTCAGGAATAGCTAAGGGTTGAAGGGTGCCAGCAGGCCGTTGATGCTCTGCTTTTACACGACGACAGACATCGCAACTAGCAACAAACTGAGCAATGTCTCTCTTCATCCTAGTCCACCAGAACCTCTCGCGTAGGTCCTGATACATCTTAGTACTATCGGGATGAATGGTGAGAGGAGATTCATGAGCCTCCTTAAGGATCAACTGCCGTAGATGCTGGTTCTTGGGAACCACTAAACGGTTCTCAAAGTACACAACACCATGATCATTTGTGGAGAAACATCTAGCACCTCCGCTAGCAATGTTCTCCTTGATCCTAGATATCCCTTTATCTCGCTTTTGGGCAGCGACAATTTGATCCGTAAGAGTAGCTTTCGCCACCAAGGTGGAAAGAAAGCCTTGAGGAACAAGGTGAAGGTTAAGTTTCCGGAATTCCTCATGGAGAAGCGGTTGACCTTGTTGTAACATTAGATTGTTACAATAAGATTTACGACTTAGTGCATCAGCCATGACGTTGGCCTTTCCTGGGGTGTAAGTTATTCCTAAGTCGAAATCCGTAATCAACTCAACCCAACGTCTTTGCCTGAGATTCAAATCCGGTTGGGTGAAGATGTACATCAGACTTTGGTGATCGGTGAAGATTTCGCAACAATTACCGAGGAGGTAATGTCGCCAGGTTTTAAGTGCATAGACTACAGCTGCAAGCTCTAGATCATGAGTAGGATAATTCTCCTCATGTGGGTGCAATTGCCGTGAAGCGTAAGCAATTACGTGACAATCCTGCATGACAATGCAACCTAGTCCTTGTCGCGAGGCGTCGCAATAGATAACAAAGTCCTTAGAGAAATCTGGTGGTACCAATACGGGAGCAGATGTCAGGCGTCTTTTCAGCTCCTGAAAGCTGTGCTCACATTGTGGAGTCCACTCGAACTTTTTATCTTTCTTGAGGAGTTCAGTTAGGGGTTTGGCAACTTTGTAGAAGTTCTCGACAAAGCGGCGACAATAGCTCGCTAAGCCCAGGAAACTCCGAACTTGCTTGACCGATTCAGGTGGAGTCCAATTAAGGACGGCTTGAACTCGCTCGGGATTAACAGCAATACCTTTACCAGAAATTACATGCCCTAGATAGGTCACTTCTGGCAACCAAAATTCGCATTTGGAGAACTTGGCATAAAGGCGATGCTCTCGAAGTTTCATCAACACTAGCCTTATTTGTTCGGCATGTTCTTCCTCGTTCTTGGAGTAGATGAGTATATCATCGAGGTAAACCACGACGAATTTATCCAAATACTCCATGAAGATTGAGTTCATTAAACGAGAGAAAGTGGCTGGAGCGTTGGTTAAACCGAAGGACATGACGGTGTACTCGTATTGGCCATAACGTGTAACAAAGGCCATTTTAGGAATGTCCTCGTTCCGGATTTTGATTTGATGGTAGCCCAACCTCAAATCCATTTTAGAGAAGACTAAGGATCCAGCGAGCTGATCATACAGGTTGTTGATCCTGGGGAGCGGATACTTGTTCTTGATTGTGACCAGGTTGACTGGTCGATAATCTACAACCATCCGGTCCGTACTATCCTTCTTCTTGACGAAGAGGATGGGGCAAGCCCATGGAGATGAACTAGGATGGATGAAACCCTTTTTCAAGGACTCATCGAGTTGTTTCTTAAGTTCGGCTAGTTCAAAAGGTGCCATCTTATAGGGTCTTCTAGAAATTGGGACAGTTCCAGGAATGATATCTATCACGAACTCAACATCTCTGTCAGGTGGAACACCTGGCAATTCCTCTGGGAAGACATCCGGGAAGTCACGGACTACCGGAACGTCTTCGAGGTCTGGCAACGGACTGGCGTTAAGAGAATATAGCTGTCGCTTAGCTACTCGGGTCAAGACATTGACTATCTTTCCCGAAGGATGTGTGAGTTGAACAGTCCTAGAGAAACAATCAATTTTAGCATGATGGGCTGATATCCAGTCCATGCCCAAAATGATATTAATATCCGAAGATTTGAGAGCTATCAAAGATGCGAGACAAACAAGTTGTCGACTTGAATTTCATTTCCATGGCTTACTCTAGAGGTTTGCCATTTGGATCCCGAGGTTTGAATTACCATAGAGGTGGGCATCTCACAGAATGTGGTGTTATGCAGACGAGCATAGCTCTCAGATATAAATGAATGAGATGCTCCTGTACCGAAAAGAACAGATGCCAGGTGGCAATTAAGAAGGAGCATACCGAGAATGACGTTGGGATCCTCTTGAGATTCCTCAGCAGAGATACAGTTGACATGGCCACGTGCAGCGGTGGCCGGCTTGGCGTAGAACACTTTCCCTGTCGGCTTGCCACGGCCAACAGCTTTTCCAGACTGGTTGGGGTTGGTCTGGGGACACTCGCGCAGGTAGTGGCCCGATTCACCACACTTAAAACAAGTCACGGAGCTGGCACGTGGAGGAGCATTGTTGGTTGGACCACCATAGGGCTTGGCTGGTGCAAACTGTTGAGCGGGGCGAGGCGCCTGAAAGGACGGCCTCGGTGTGAACTTGGGTGGCAGGGCAGTGTTAGGCACCCACACGCGGCGCTTCTGAGGACCAGCACCGGATAAGGAACCCATGTCACGGCCATTCTTGCGTGTTGCTTCATAATCAGTTTGACCAGACTCAGCACTGATGGCTTTGTTAACAAGCTTCTAAAAAGATGTGCACTCATGCAGACGGAGGTCGCGGCGAAGCTCAGGGCTAAGTCCCTTGCGGAACCTTGCTTGCTTCTTTGCATCAGTAGAGACTTCCTCACTTGCATACCGTGTAGGTTACCGAACTCCCTGCTGTAAGCATCCACAGAGAGTCGACCTTGAGTGAAACTGCAGAACTCCTCACGTTTACGGTCCATGAGACCCTCCGGAATGTGATGTTCACGGAAAGCCTCGCTGAATTCAGCCCAAGTAGTGACATGGCCCGCTGGGCGCATAGCTCCATAGTTCTCCCACCATAGACTGGCGGGGCCTTCAAGATGATATGCAGCAAAGGTGACCTTATCAGCCTCAGCTACTAGCGCGGAACGCAGTTTGTGAGTAATACTGCGAAGCCAGTCATCGGCGTCGAGAGGCTCGACGGAGTGGTGGAAGGTGGGTGGATGTAACTTGATGAAATCACTGAGTGACACCAAGTTATTCCTCTGATGGTGTGCTGTGTTTTGCTCGATGCGCTCCAACAAACGGTTAGTCTCCCGCTTGTTTCTCTCGGCTTCTAGCATAACTTCGGCCAGAGAGGGAGGGTGAGGCAGGTTTGTTCCCCCAACTCTGCTGCCTTCGGCCTGCTCTGGGGGAGCAGGGTTGGTGTGGGTGTTAACCATCCTAGGAAAACAAAACAATAGTTTAGTCCAGGATGATAGGATTCTGACATAGAATGTAGAATGTAATGGATAACTTGGAATGTAAGATGATCATCCGTATGACATGGTAGATACAGAAACTGCTTCTTTTATTCCATCGTCATACACACCATACAAGGTTTAGTACATAACCAAACAAAGTACTACTACGGTGAAAAGAGGATTACATCTCATCGGAGGCATTCCGAGCTCCTATACATTATTTTTCTACACCTCCGGAATGTGGTACAAGCTAAGGCATATCCCACGAGTCACGCAGGATGGTGGACGATACAGCTAGTACGATACTAGTGATACTACTACTAACTCAGACAGCTCCGTAGTAGTCTTCATAGAAGTCACCTCCATAGCTTGGAAGCTCAACGTGATCATCCGGAAACAGCCGGTCCCGTGGAGCTTGTGGACCATAGGGGCTAGGATGAGGTCTTGGGGCAATAAACGGTGGCCTACGGGGACCACGAGGTGGGGTGATGCCTCCTACATCACGCCAATCCATCACGTCTGGCAGAGCAGATCTCACAGGATAGAGATCTCGCATATCCATGTATCCAGCGTGCACAGCCGGTGCAAACCGAGTCAAAGTGGCCCAATGATCAGCACGAGTATTGAAAAGCTCTAGTCTCAAGGCCCGATTTTCACGGTCTTTGTCTTCAAGCAACTGTGCAGTGGTGCAGGTCCGTGAATCCTCCTGAGTGGAGTCAGCATAGATAGCCTGGAGATAACCTTGTGCTCCTGGAAGTGATGCTGGCATATACCGGAAGTCAGAGTCCCGAAATAAGCCAGTCCTGACTCGCATGATGGTCATCATAGCGTAGGCAGCATCCTGCACAACCATCTCAATAGTAACCCCGAGTCCATAGGAGCAGTGGAGGGGCTCGGTAGATCCAGGATAAGATGGAAATATCCTGATAGTACAAAAATATTGACTTTGATTAAAGTCTCGGAATTGCTCTTCGACCGTGTACTCAGGATACCAACGGTACCCTGCCTCAGTCATTACCCAGACCAACATAGCAGTATGGCCGGGTACATCTAGACATCGAGTCAAACGAACCACTTGATTCTGGGGATGGGTCGCCATCTGGAACATGATAAACACAAGACATTAAGATTCCTAGCAGAAATTGGACAGCATAACGGCTGTAAATGCTCAAAAAGGATTTTGAGGCATTTGACAAAGAATTGCATAGACACTCAACAACATCATATCAAGGTTCTGGGTCCATCTTAGCACATATTAGGTAGTAGAACTGAACTAGGCTTGTATCCATCAAACCTATAAGGTACTACTGATTAGTAACACGTGAACCTGATAGAGAGAAGAGATCCTAATTCCTTAACCCCCAGTGGAAGAATAGACTGACTCAGATCAGAATTTCATGAGATAGAGGAGTAAAAAGAGCCTTACGTTCCATCCCACAATCAATTCCCCTACATATAACTAAAGAATTTCTAGACTCAACATCGACCAGTTTGGCTTGGAGAACCTACAGGCAGTCCGGCTCTAATACCAACGCTGTCAGGACCCAGACTCGATGCCACATCGATCTAGCATGTAACACCTCATATCACTTTGCGGCCTCACGCATGGTATTCCCACGGGTGTCGTCTTACCTTTGCCCGGGACCGTTTGCGCCTTTTGGCACACGTATATGATAGTGTCGCTAGCATCCATATGGTAAAGAGCCCGGGCTGACATGGCTAGTCGTAAACCCAAAGTGGCACAAACTTACAAGGACAGGCATCCATGACCCAGCATCGAACGTGTCGGTCATCAGCAAGTGAATCCGAGCTGTAGCACTGGGCTAGCAGGACTCTGGTAAACCGGGCTGTAGCGGGCTAACAGTACTCCGGTATCCATCGCGTGACATTTCCCCGAAGGGACAGACACAGGAACGAAGAAGGACACATGCCGGCCAACCTAAGTGTTCCGGAGCAGTAGCAAGCTACCAAGGCTCAGTGAAAACACTAGGAGACATTTCCCGGTAAGAGAGGCTACTAAGAATAAACAACTAGATAGTCAGATCCCACACATACCAAGCATTTCAATCATACACACAATATGCTCGATATGTGCAAATACAACAAGGCATCACGACATGACTCTACAACACAAGTACTTTATTTAAGGCTCAGAGAGCCATACATAGCATACACACACAGTACGGGTCACACGACCCAGCATTCAAGTCATACAGACATACAAGCCAACAGCGGAAGTAACTTGTCTGAGTACAGACAACTAGTAAAATAAAAGAGGCTTGGGAAAGCCTGGCTATACTACGTGGTCCTTCACATGCTCAGGATCACCACCTGTGCCTCGGTCTACTCATCGATGTCAACGTCTACGAAGAACCCATCAGAAGGGGTTGCAGCATCTTCTGAAAAAATGTAAATTAAAGAAACATGAGTACAAAGGTACTCAGCAAGACTTACATCAGATCCTACATACATGCACATTATCAAGGGGAGGTTGGTGGGGTTATTGCACCAAGCCAGCTTTGACTCTTGGCTAAGCTATCCTACGATAAACCAACTTGAAATGGTTTTGCGCACACGAGTCCACTAATCACCACTTCAATACACCACCGAGGATCCACCTCCGTCATCCTACAGAAAAACCATCCTCGGCACTCACGCTTATCTTGAGATTTTTAGTTGTATCCATTTACTTGTCTATGAACTGTATAGGCAACCAAGTAGTCCTTTACCGCGGACGCGGCTATTCGAATAGATAATGTTGACCCTGCAGGGGTGTACTTCTTCATACATGTTTCCACCACTTAGCCCCTGCACACGACATGTGCTCGGCAGACTTCAAGTGAAAGTTGACGTGGGTGTAGACCACGACCTACCTAAACACCTAAGTCTCTAGTCAAGGTTTATCGCCTATCCAGGTTCCATCCGCAGGGAGTCCGGCTGAGGTTTCCACATACGGCCCCGAACGATGTGTACAGGGTTCCCGAGATACCTAACGGGTATCCGGTACACCGTGCCACGTACCTACCGCATGACAGCCCACCCCTACGGTCAGCGCTGTCCACGGCCTCCAGTAGGCTACAAACACCAGAAACTACTTGCAACTCCTGGACAGAGGACTAGGGTGAATAAGAAGTCGAGCGGGGTCATATTTCAGGGCCCAATGCATGGTAGTAGTTGTATCTTAAATCACACATACAGATCTCAGTGCTTAAGGTCGGCTTCAATGAAACAACCCACCATGTACTCCTACATGGCCTTTCATCGATACCTTTACCAAATCGTGTTCACCACATCACTCTCATTACCGGCACGATCATTTCACTCTAGCCCATCACCCAGATGAACCAGACCTGACATGACTCTAAGCATAGCAGGCATAGCAAGGTAGGAACAACACATACATATGGCTCAAACAACTCCTACACATGCTAGTGGGTTTCATCTAGTTACTGTGGCAATGACAGGTCATGCAGAGGTAATGGGTTCAACTACCGTAGCACACAACAGTTTGAAACACGTTGTCTTAATGCAGTAAAAGTGAGCAGGAGCGAGAACATGGGATTGTATCGATATGATCAAATGGTTGGTTGCTTGCCTGATGGGTCGATGCACTGATATTGTTCTTCGTTGGGGTAATCACGATACTCCTCAGGGGCAGGACCTGCCGTAGAGAGCACCGATACACAACATCACCAAAGAATATGCAACAATATGATGCATGCATGAAACATGGCAATATGGGTGTGTTGGGCTAATGCAACTAAAACCAGATGGGTTTGAACCATTTTGAATCAAAGATTCAAGTTTCAAACTCATACATGGCCCTTATACGTGCTTAATCTAGTTCTGATCTAAACATCAGGTTAGCTTGCTTAAACATGCATGAAACCAGTACAGATGGATAGATTGGATTTGTCTGATCATTTTTCATATATAAAACTTTGCATTTGGAGTTACAGATGATTTACTATGAATTTTTGAAGTTTGGGGGATTTTCTGGAATTTATAAATCATTCTGGATTTATTTTAATTCCAGAAAAGGATTACTACGTCAGCATGATGTCATGCTGACCTTAGCAGGTCAACAGGCCGGTCCAGGTCGAACTGACCAGTCGGTCCCGCATGTCAGTAGTTAATTAACTAATTAAATTTAGTTTAAACTAATCTGGGTTAATTAGCAGAGGGGGGGCCCCACTTGTCATAGACTCAGGGGAGTCAACCTGGACCCACCCTAGTCAAAGTCAAGGTTAAACACGCCGGCGTCTAGCCGTCGGCGAGGCCGAACGCGGCGCCGAGAGTGGTTTTGTGCACTCCGGCGACCAAATGGGTGGCGGAGAGCATCTACAGGTAGCTGGGACCGAGCCGCAGCTCTTGGTGGCAGTGGTTGAGCTCAGGGTGGCCGGAGACGTCGCCGGCGACGACTTTGGCGGTCGCCGGAGTCGGGTGAAGACGAATCCGAGGCTACGGGGCACGGCGAGGCACATGGTGAGGTGCGTTGGGCCCCTGGGAACGCGGTGAGGGCGTTAGACAAGGTGGGGTGGCCGGTGGTTAGCCGGAGACACGTCGGCGACGAGCTCTGCGGCGGCGCGTGCGGGTGAACTTTGTGTCCTCACGGTGGTGCACGAGAGCGAGAAAGGGAAGGGGGAGAAGGTAGCGAGGCTCACAGCGCTCTTGAGGAAGAAGACGATGCGGTCGGAGATGAGCTGGTGCGGCAGCGATCGCGAAGGGGATCTCCGGCGGTGGCGGGGTCGAACGAGGTCGGGGAAGTGGCTTCAGGGCAAGCGAGCGCTCGGGGCTCGGCTTGTTCGAAGGAGCAGAGGGCGACGAAGCTCCTGGACACGGTGGCGCAGCGCGGGGTTGACGGAGAGCACGACTACGGCGAGGGTGCGGCGGCGGTGGCGTCGGCCATGGCGCGGGAGAGCGAGGGAGAGGTGCTGGGGGGAGGAGCTGGTGTCTGCGGTGTCGGGGAGAGGGAGAGGGGTCGATCGCCGTCATCAGCTGGGCGAGGGGAGCGGCGAGGCAGCGGGCAGCTGCGTGGCATGCATGCTGTGCTCGCCATCGAGCAGCTGCCTGCCTGCCTGGCCAAGCCAAGCAGCTCGCTGGAGCGGTGGCTGGGCTGGGCCGGCAGGTGGGCCTGCTAGGTGGCGCCAGGTAAAACTTTCCCTACTTCCTGTTTTTTATATATATATTCTGCAGGTTTGTTGCATTTTTAAAAATACCTAAGAAATTCCAAAAATCACCAAACTGCACCTGGTCCTTAGTTGGAATAATTCCAGCATGGAACATTTTAGTTTGGGAATATTTGAGCATTTGAGATATTTTATAAATTTTAAATGCCCAAATTCAAATATTTATGACTTAATTCAAAGACCTTAGGATGACCTAGAAAATTGTGCATCACTTTTGGCAGAGGTTCTGAACCAAGACAAAAATGATGGACATTTTGGAAGGGCATTTCAGGTTCATTGAAAATATTTTTAGTAAACCCTAGTTGGATTCAGAGGGGGCTGGGGGTTCTGTCATCCCCATTTCAAGTTTCTGTCGAGAAAATTAGACATGATGCAATCACTCTAATGCATGAACTAGCTAGGGTGTGACACATAAATTCCTCCCTCATAATAATTTTCAGTAGCATCATGAATGAATTCAACAATATAACTATCACATAAAGCATTATTTTCATGATGGACAAGAATAGAATTTTTATTAATCTCCACATAAGAAAATTTCTTCTCATGAATTATAGTGGGAGCAAACTCAACAAAATAACTATCATGTGAGGCATAATCCAATTGAAAATTAAAATCATAATGAAAAGTTTCATGGTTATCATTATTCTTTATAGCATACGTGTCATCACAATAATCATCATATATAGCAACTTGGTTCTCATAATCATTTGGAACCTGTTCCGAAATAGTGGATTCATCACTAAATAAAGTCATGACCTATCCAAATCTACTTTCATCAATATAATCATCATAAATAGGAGGCATGCTATCATCATAATAAATTTGCTCATCAAAACTTGGGGGACAAAAAATATCATCTTCATCAAACATAGCATCCCCAACTTGTGGCTTTGCATATCATTAGCATCACGGATATTCAAATAATCCATACTAATAAAATTGCAATCATGCTCATCATTCAAATATGTAGTGCCAAACATTTTAATGCATTCTTCTTCTAACACTTGAGCACAATATTCCTTTCCATCATTCTCACGAAAGATATTAAAAAGATGAAGCATATGAGGCAACCTCAATTCCATTTTTGTAGTTTTCTTTTATAAACTAAACTAGTGATAAAACAAGAAACTAAAAGATTCGATTGCAAGATCTAAAGATATACCTTCAAGCACTAACCTCCCCGGCAATGGCGCCAGAAAAGAGCTTGATGTCTACTGCGCAACCTTCTTCTTGTAGACGTTGTTGGGCCTCCAAGTGCAGAGGTTTGTAGGATAGTAGCAAATTTCCCTCAAGTGGATGACCTAAGGTTTATCAATCCATGGGAGGCATAGGATGAAGATGGTCTCTCTCAAACAACCCTGCAGCCAAATAACAAAGAGTCTCTTGTGTCCACAACACACCCAATACAATGGTAAATTGTATAGGTGCACTAGTTCGGCGAAGAGATGGTGATACAAGTGCAATATGGATGGTAGATATAGGTTTTTGTAATCTAAAAAGATAAAAACAGCAGGTAACTGGTGATAAAAGTGCGCACAAACAATATTGCAATGTTTCGAAACAAGGCCTAGGGTTCATACTTTCACTAGTGCAAGTTCTCTCAACAATAATAACATAATTGGATCATATAACGATCCCTCAACATGCAACAAAGAATCACTCCAAAGTCACTAATAGCGGAGAACAAAAGAAGAGATTATTGTAGGGTACGAAACCACCTCAAAGTTATTCTTTTCGATCAATCCATTGGGCTATTCCTATAGGTGTCACAAACAACCCTAGAGTTCATAGTAAAATAACACCCTAAGACACACATCAACCAAAACCCTAATGTCACCTAGATACTCCAATGTCACCTCATGTATCAGTGGGTTTGATTATACGATATGCATCACACAATCTTAGATTCATCTATTCAACCAACACAAAGAACTTTCAAGAGTGCCCCAAATTTTCTATCGGAGAGTCAAGAAGAAAACGTGTGCCAACCCCTATGCATAAGTTCACAAGGTCGCGGAACCCACAAGTTGATCACCAAAACATACATCAAGTAGATCACGTGAATATCCCATTGTCACCACAGAGCACATGCAAGACATACATCAAGTTTTCTCAAATCCTTAAAGACTCAATCCAATAAGATAACTTCAAAGGGAAAACTCAATCCATTACAACAGAGTAGAGTGGGAGATGCATTCTAAGATCCAACTATAATAGCAAAGCTCGCGGTACATCAAGATCGTGCCACATCAAGTACACGAGAGAGAGAGAGAGAGAGAGATCAAACACATAGCTACTTGGACATACCCTCAGCCCCGAGGGTGAACTACTCCCTCCTCGTCATGGAGAGGAACGGGATGATGAAGATGGCCACCAGTGATGATTCCCCCCTTTGGCAGGGTGCCAGAACAAGGTCCCAATTGGTTTTTGGTGGCTACAAAGGCTTGCGGCGGCGGAACTCCTGATCTAGGTTATGTTTCGGGGATTTCTGTATTTATAGGGATTTTTGGTGTTTGTCTCACGTCAGGGGGGTCTCCGAGTCGTCCACGAGATAGGGGGCGCGCCCAGGGGGGTAGGGCACGCCCTCCACTCTCATGGACGGCTCGGGACTCTTCTGGCCCAACTCTTTTACTTTTGGGGCTTCTTTTGGTCCATAAAAGATCATCAAAAATTGGCACATCAATTGGACTCCGTTTGATATCCCTTTTTCGTAAAACTCAAAAACAAGTAAAAACAGAAACTGGCACTGGGCTCTAGGTTAATAGGTTAGTCCCAAAAATCATATAAAATAGCATATAAATGCATATAAAACATCTAAGATGGATAATATAATAGCATGGAACAATCTTAAATTATAGATACATTGGAGACGTATCAAGCATCAAGTTGCTGGATGGTGTATCTGTTTTCCACAATCTCTATGTTGATGGCTTGAATTCTGATTCTCATTCTTTCTTTCTAGTAGAGATAGTCCTTTCCATCAAAGGTAGGAAACCTTTCAGAGTGCGAGGATCTAGCTGCATACGACATACTCAAAACTCCAAGGTTGTTAGACCTTTCATATACAGAGACAAGGAGTACTCAATCTGATACCAATTATTAGGACCAAGAGTATATCGACTAGGGGGGGTGATATGTCTCCAACATATCTATAATTTTTGCTTGTTCCATGCTATTATATTATCATTCTTGGATGTTTAACCGCCATTTTATGGCAACTTTATATCATTTTTTGGGACTAACCTTAGTGCCCAGTGCGAGTTGCTATTTTTTGCTTGTCTTTTACTTCACAGAATATCCCAACCAAACGGAGTCCAGACGCAGCGAAACTTTTTGGAATTTTTTTTGCACCAGAAGACAACTTGTGAAGCAAGAAAGCACCAGGGGGAGGTCCGTGGGAACCACAACCCACCAGGGTGAGCACAGATGGGTTGTGGTCCCCACAGGGATCTCCTTGACCGCCTCTTCACCCTGTAAATTCACAAATATTCCAGAAACCCTAGAGGAGTCGACGAAAAACAATTCGAGCCACCGCAAGTTCCAGAACCACGAGATCCAATCTAGAGCCCTATTCCGGCACCTTGCCGGAGCGGAACACGATCAGAGAGGGGTTCATCATCCTCATTGGTGCCTCTCCGATGATGCGCGAGTAGTTCACCACAAACCTCCGGGTCCGTAGGCAGTAGCTATTTGGCTTCTTCTTTCTTTTTGATTCTCAATACAATGGTCTCTTGGAGAAATATTTGATGTAATGAATTTTTTTGGTGTGTTTGTTGGGATCCGATGAAGTTTGAGTTTATGACCAGATTTTTACCCATGAATATTATTAGAGTCTTCTTTGATCTGTTATATGCATGATTATTTATAGCCTCATATTTCTTCTCTAAATCTTTTGCTTAGTTAGGCCAACTAGATTGATTTTTCTTGCCATGGGAAGAGGTGCTTTGTCATGGGTTCCATCTTGCGGTGCCCTGTCCCGGTGATAGAAGGGGCAGCAAGGCACGCAAGTATAGTTGCTATTAAGGATAACAAGATGGGGCTATTCCTACATGAATAGATCTCGTCTACATCATGTCATCATTCTTATTGCATTACTCCGTTTCTCCATGAACTTAATACATTGTATGCATGTTCGATAGCGGTCAGTGTGTGGAGTAATAGTAGTAGATGCAGGCAGGAGTCGGTATACTAATCTTGGACGTGATGCCTATATATTGATCATTGCCTTGGATATCGTCATAATTATTTGATTTTCTATCAATTTCCCAACAGTAATTTGTTTACCCATCATGTGCTATTTCTTGAGAGAAGCCACTAGTGAAATCTATGCCCCCCGGGTCTATCCTTTATCATATTTTCTTTTCTATCTATTATTTGCCACTTTTATTTTCAGATCTATTATTCCAAAAATCCAAAAATACCTTGCTGCACTTTTTTATTAATTATTTTATTTCACGTTTTATCGAGATATATTTACCCAAACTACCACAAATTTATCTATCTTTTTACCGTGGAGGGATTGACAACCCTCTTACGTGACGGGTTGCAAGTATTTGTTCTTTGTGTCTAGGTACCATCTACATAGTATTGCTTGGTTCTCCTACTAGATTGATACCTTGGTTTCACAACTGAGGGAAATACCTACTATAGTTGTGCTGCATCATCCCTCCCTCTTTGGGGAAATACCAGCGCAATTTCAAGCTGCATCAAAAGGAATATCTGGCACCGTTGCTGGGGAGACATCATCAACATCTATCAGGTTCCTAATCACAAATCTCATCTCCTTGCAATTTACATTATTTTCCATTTGCCTCTCATTTTCATCTCCCCCAGTTCACAAAAAATTGCCTTTTTCTTTGCCCTCTTTTTCATTCGCCATTTTCTCGTCAGATCTATCTTTTCTTGCATTCTTATTTGTGTAGTTATGTTGTCTCAAGAAAATACCAAATTGTGTGATTTTTTCAATACTAATGATAATGATTTTATTAGCACTCTGATTGCTCCTCCCGCCACTAGTGCGGAATCTTGTGATATTAATGACACTTTGTTGAATCTTGTGAATAAAGATCATATGTCTGGTACTCCTAATGAGGACGCCGCGTCCCATCTAAACACATTCATAGAATTGTGTGATATGCAGAATAAGAAAGATGTGGACAATGATATTTTGTAGTTGAAATTATTTCCTTTCTCTTTGAGGGATCGTGCAAAAATTTGGTTTTCTTCTTTGCCTCGCAATAGTATCGATTCTTAGGATAAGTGGGAAGATGCTTTTATTACTAAGTATTTTCTGCGTGCAAAAATTATTTGTCTTAGAACTCAGATCATGAATTTTAAGCACCTTGAGCATGAACATGTTGCAAAATCTTGGGAAAGAATGAAATTAATGCTAAGAAATTATCCTACACATGGTTTAAATCTTTGGATGATCATACAAAAGTTTTATGCGGGGTTGAATTTTGTTTCTAGAAATCTTTTAGATTCCGCCATGGGTGGTACTTTTATGGAAATTACTTTGGGTGAAGCTACTAAATTACTTGATAATATTATGGCAAATTATTCCCAATGGCATATAGAAAGAGCTCCTACTAGTAAAAAAGTTAATTTGGTTGAAGAAATTAGTGCTTTGAGTGAAAAAGTTGATGCTCTTATGAAATTGCTTGCTAGTAAAAGTGCTCATATTGATCTTAATGATGTGCCTTTGTCTCCTTTGATTGAGCAAAATAGTGATTTCGTAGATGTGAATTTTGTCTCACGAAACAATTTCAATAACAATGCTTATAGAGGTAATTTTAATCCTAGGCCTTGTGGGCACACCAACTCATAAGTCGTGATCATGAAATGCACGTGTACAGTGATCCCAGAGATCAATGCTCACTGAACACACAAATGTTGAATAACAAGAGTCTTACATCCATACATACCGTCTCACTCAAATTTTGACCATTATGGTCAAGTCTTGAGTATATCATCGCAACAGAAATCTCTATCGATAGCTTGGACCCATGCCATCTGCCTTAACCCCACAGACATTCTGACTGGGACATCATCCTAGCACGCATGATCATCACCAAAGAACTCTTCACCAAATTCTTATTCCTCCAAGACCGGCCAAGTAAATAGATAGGGACAAGCCAGTGAGTATGTTTGAATGTACTCGCAAGCAATCCGAGAGTGATAACAGAATAATTATGCAAGGCTATACCTCTAAATTGGCATTTTTGCGGAAAGCTAGTTTTTCTCATGCAAGTATGATCAACATTTATAAAGAACATGAATGCATCTGCATCAAGTATCAGGAGGTTACAACCAGCAATATCAAGAGAGAGAGAGTTATAAATAACTCATGCTCAAGCTCATCATTACTTCCTCATGAATCACATCAACAATATTACCAAACCGTGTTGTTTGTATGAAAAATATGGACATAGTCTAAGCAGCACCACCCAAATGTCCTTTACCATGGACATGGCTATTCGATTAGTTTGACACTCTGGAAAGGTTGCACACTTTACCCACAAGATCCGGGAAGATTCCGTGTCATCCATGACCCGCGGTACCTCAAGCATCTGGGGTAAGCACCCAATCGCTACCTTTCCCTAGCCGTGACTAACATAGAGTCCACTCGATTGGCAACAACCCCCGTCCCACAATCATGTTGTAGTTCAGTGGAGCCACGCTCCCATATCTATCACATAATGCAAGCACGGGGGTACCAATGGTGTGTCGGTGCCTTGTGAAAATAGTCATGGCCGCCTATGCAAGCACGACCCCGTCCCGAGAGTGACCATGCTAATGTGGGCATCCATGCTATCATGAACTAGGTAATCAATAATGTCCCGTCCCATAAGGGGTAGTGTGGTTGTAAATGTTTGGTTGGGACGGTAGACAATCTTAAATCTCATCCATCTCTAGAAACAACACTTTCATCAAACCTTGGTACACTACTTCTCCACCAAGTAGTGACCTAGCTCATCATCATCTCCCAAGGGCATTAGTGGCGCCCATTGGGCTTTCGAGGGATTTCTCTCAAGGTGATTTTCACGGAATTTATGCAAGTCCATGCATCAACAACTATGGTTTCACCATCATGTCTCTAAGCACAAAATAGATCTAAGAATTATGCAAGTATCAATGGACCGTGCATCAAAGCAACATGCATAATAAGCTCATCATCAACACCATCATAATGCATACAGAATTTATCGATGAACAAAAGGGGGATATCATGGTCAAAGGGTTGCTTGCCTGGTTCATCAGAGTCTTCAAATCTTTTTATCCCTCTCCAACTACTCCATCTACTTCATCAACTACCGTTGGAAACAATCAAAATAAGCAATATAACAAGACAAAACTAAAAGTGCTCTAAACATAGGAGTTGGACTTTTCTAGGATACCTCTGGTCATATGAGGAATGACCAAAGTGGTTTCATTAAAAGTGGATCAATGGATTCTTTTGAACATTTCTATATGATGGAATCAAGAGAGTAGTGGATTTGCAGGAAGTGCACAAAAGAATTATTTTTAAAAATTAGCAAAGGCACCCATTTAACAAGGAATGATTTTAGAAGCATCTAGGAGTTGGTTTCACTGGATTTGGGGTTGCAATGATTCCCCTAGGGATTTACAAAGTTGGCAATATATGGAGAAATGGATCAATATTATATTTTGCAAAGGAAGTATTGGAAAAAATGTTCAAAAACAAAGTTATGATCATATAAGCATCTAGGAATTTGAATCAATGGATTTGGATCAAATATGGGCTCTCTATGATTTTCTAAACTTTATCACAGAAATGGAAAAATAGGATTTTGATAAATATTTGTGAAGAAACTTTTTCTAGAAAAATGTGCAAGTTGCACCATCTGATGGATCATGAATTTATGAACTACTAGAAATTTGAATCATCAAATTTGGAGTCCATCTGAACATTTGGGAGATTTTTCAAATATCTGGTAAAAAGAAAAAAGAAGAAGGAAAAGGATTTGGAGTTATACCTAATCATGCCCTCTAGACGTAGAATAACTGCTGGGCCGGCCCAACAACTCAGCCACGCACAGAAAAAGGGGTGACGTTGAAGGCGCCTCCGCTGAGTGCGCCTCCATAGGAGAGAGGCGGAAACTCCCGTGGGTGTTTCCACTTAAACTGGGTGGACCCAGCCGACAGTCGCTTAAAGACGGGGCCCGCTTGGCAGGTTCATCTCCAACATCCCGCGCGGGCATGACGGGAGACAGAGGAGCGAGGTCGATCAGCGCCGGCACTCTCCCCGGCAGCTTGGTCCATCCCGGGCGAGGCTCCGGCCACCGGAATGACCAGCACGGCGGGGCGCAACCGCAGGGAGGCAGTACTCCGTCGGCGGGCTCTAGAACAGGTAGAGCCGCGGCCATTGTGGAAAGCTGCTTCGGACGAAGCTGGGCACGACATCACGGGTCGCTGGAGGGGGAGAGAGACTATGGGGGAGGATCCAGGGGGCTTGTGAGGGCCTTTGGTGGTGGTTGGAAGGCGAGGAAGAGGGTAGGGCGCCTAAATTTGAGCAGGGCCCTGAGGGGGCAATGGCGGCCGAGGAGGAGGAAGGAGGCATGGGAGGAATAATGGGGTGGCCTGGGGGTGTAAGGGAGAGAGAGGGAGCAAATGGAGCAGAGAGGGGGCTCGGGGTGGCCTTATGTAGGCTAGCCCGAGGTTCACCGTGGACGGGGCTCACGGCTGACCGCGAGAATGGTTCTGGTGGTCAAGGGAGCAAGCAAGGAAGGCTCTGACATGCTCGTGGGGATGGCTCAGGCTTCTGGGAAGGTAGAGCAGGAGCAATGTGTGCCCGAGATGGGACCTGAGCGCGAGCAAGCAATGGCGGGCTCGGGCGGCACTCTTCGCGTGCGGAGCGGGCAGGGGAGAAAGAGGGAGGAGGGGGTTGACAGCGTGCCGTGTACCAAACACTGAGGCGACCTCGGGAGACATGGGCCCGGCACCAAAGGTCAACTGGGTGCCTTGGAATGGCATGCTATAGTGCGGGAGAGCACTGTAGCGCATTCCAGAGCGCGAGCTATGCATGCCATGGTATTGTCTATGTGCTATGGGCGTGTCCACTAGTGTCTAGGGGGTCCAGGTGGAGTAGGATAAGAGGGAGACATCATTGGGTGCTCTAGGAACACACTTGAAGAGAGGTGGGGTGGAGGGAGAGGTGAACAGTGGCTGTCCAGAGGGGGAAAGTGAGGGTTTTCACCCCTCAATCATTGAGCTATGGATGAATCGGTCTTACGGGGGGTAGGTGATGATCAGGCACACCTCTGGTAAAAATTTGAGGCAAATGAGAATAGTGGAAGGGGTCAAAACAATAACTTTTGGAATTGACCATAAGGTGTTTGATGCAGGTTTGGTCAAGTAAAAAGATTATACTTGCCATGATATTTAACAGGGTCAAGTGGCATATAGAAATGGGGTGGATCACCAAGTTTGAGCTCATTTGAAGAAAGTTGCCAATGTAACTTTGGCAAACCCTACAAATCAACATAAACTTGCTTAGATCTAGCTAGGCTAATCTATTCTCCTTGATGCACCACTTTGTGAAGTGTCATCATTTGGGTATTTGAGCATGTACACAAAGTTTGGGATCGGATGGAGAAAGTTGGCAATGTAAAGTTGTTCAAGTTTGGTTTTGGACACACGTGGTTTTTGGGCACTTCTGTGAACCAAAATGATTTTTATTGAGATGAAACTTTGCAAGATCACCATATTATGCATATGTGACTTGCTAGAATTTTCCTGGAATTAATTGAAAATATTTCTTATAGAAATATTTCAAATACTTGAAATGAACAGAAATGGTTTTGGAGGGTTTTGTCCAACATTTTGAACATGACCGTGTGTTGAAACTCATATATATGGAAAATATATGTCCACTTAGTTCCCCTAAATTTTCTGAAATATTTTTGAAGCTTTAAAATAATTTTAACCTATTGAAGACCATTTCTGGCCTAAAGAAAAAAGCCTTTAAATAAAGTAGCAAAATAACTTCTAAAATAATATTTGTGGTTTTAGGGAGTCCTATGTCTAATAGGATTCAAATATAATTTTTGAAAGATTTTTCACATCCCAGATTAAGTACTTGTAGTTCAAGCCTTAACTCAGGTTTTTTTTGGAAAACCTAATTTATAAAATATTTTTTGGCCAAATTATTTTTGAAATGAAATACTATGTTGTCCTATACAGATGGCATGATCATTGGGAAAAGTTTTGGATCAAGGAGAGGGAGTATAAGAGTTGGAGGATTTATTAAATTTTTAGAGCACTTGCAAACAATAGACAAAAATCCAATCAAAGCAGAAGTCCAAAACACTCAATTTTTTTTGTCAAACCACATTTTGTCATGATTTATTAGCTTAAGTGTTGTGGCATGAACATGAGGGTGTGACAGACCTACCCCCTTACAAGAATCTCGTTCCCGAGATTCCCCAAACTAGGCGCGGAAAGGAATACAAAAACTTAGATGTGGGGTAGTCTTCACGTCCTCATACTGCTTCTACTTCCGTGTGGTGCTCCATTGAACCTTGATGCACTAGATGGTGCGGCTTCGTGCATGACGTTCTGCTTGACCCAGGTTGCTGATTGTCTCTCGGATAGGTCAGGTCGGGCTGGAGGTCGGTGGCTCGGTGATCGCTGTCCTTGTAAAGATCGGGCTAGTTAGGAAGTTGGAAACACTTCCGGAGTTGTGTCGTGTGGAAAATGTGGTGCACATCGGATTATTCAAGTGGATAATCCAGTTGGTAGTTGTCTACTTTTTATCTTAAAGTGATCTTGAAGGGGGGGGGGGGTCGATAGTCTTGGTGTGAGCTTCCCTTGGACATGGAAATGCTTGGTTCCTTTGAGAGGAGTGGCTTGCAGATACACCTAGTCTTCGACGCAGAATTTTACTTCTTGGCGACGGTAGTTGGTATAGTTCTTCCTCCTTGACATGGTGGTCTTCAGATGTTCCCTAACCAGCTGAACAGTTCTTCTTCCATCTTTGGGTAGATAAGTAGGTCACCAAATAAATATGACAATCAACTTGTCCAAGTACTCCATGAAGACTTTATTCACAAGGTACATAAAGTAGGCTGGGGTATTGGTGGTGGTCACGGTTGAGTATGGGTCAAGGTGTTCTCGACCTAGAGCCAAAGCCCATGGTCATGATCCGACCATGTTGTGGCTTGGTAGAGCTTAAGGGTTTCAAGGATTCTAGTGTGTGGGTGAACGTTTATCATCCTATCCTTAAGCATGGTTTCTGAGATGCCAATAGTTCTACCTAGTCCTTAAAAATAAATCACATCATATTATGGAAAGAATCATCTCGTATAGGTCAACTCCAATTATCTATCATGCTATTCATAACCTCATGAATCCCGAGAGGAGGTCTAACAAAAGCATACATGTCTACTATCCCCAAACTCATATGTATGGCTATCCCTATGTAAAAATCCATGGGTAGAGCATACAAGCAGCTAAGCTTGAATTAAACACCACAATCCAAGTGCTCAACATATTCTTCCAAGGTCCAAGATAGTGCATCTCTATCCTAAGGAAACACATCGTATGCCACTCCAAGATATTGTTTCCTCCCAATGAATCAACTCCAACAGCCCATTAACTTCCATCAATCACTACACAATCCATTAATTCTACAAATCCAATGTCTATGGTGTTGCACATGATCTCCTAAAGTCCTATAATCCTCAAATACTTGAAATGTCTATCTCTACTATAGTAAGTCCACCAATTTCCATTATCATGGTCAAGCAAACTCCAAGATCAGGCTTATATAGATCCTGAAATGAACCCTGACAATCAATCAAATCTCCTAGTTTATCATCCACCGAGAAACATGGTATCATGATTGAGATCATCAATCTAAATACAATTTACGCCGAACCATGTAGACATACTTAGCATCTATACTCCACTAGGATCACCTATCTAAATACAAATCTCATGTCCAACAAGAATTCCTATATTTTCCCCAGGTCATTATCGTAATGTCAACTATCTCCTATCAATATCCCCTGGCTAAGTCAAATCATTGTGCTCCCGAGAATTTGAGTTTGCGATCGTAATTGTCCTACTATATCAAATTTACTCTAGGGTGATGAAAGCTATGCTATATTATAAATATGATCCCACCAAGTTCATCTATCACCATGAAAGCCTCATAATCCACCAAAGAGTCTTAGATAATTCCATGCGGTTACTAATATAAACTCATCAATTCATTTGTCCTCTATTCCTATATCCTCAGATCGGTCTTCCCTATGGCATCGTCAGTTCTTGTGCTATATTAGGATGATAATGTGCTAGTTCACTATGTCCACTAGTTCCATAATGAACCCAGTGTTGTGCAAGGTTACAAAGGCTTAGCTGGTTCTTTTGCAATTGTATGGGTTAAGCACATGGTTAAGGATTTGAGCTCGGGTATCTCGTGAAGTTCAAAGGGTCTAGGGATGGGTTTCCAGTCTTGAGGGGTAAACATAACAATACAGGGTTGCACTTGGTCGAGGAGGCTGTAGCAAAAGTCTTCAATGCTAGTTGGTTGCCGAAGTAGAATCCTTGGTGTATCTTGTCTTGCTGATCTTTAGTGGAGGAGAGAGATGATATGGAAAAGTAGCATAGAGGAGGTGGGATGCCTAAAGGGGGTTCTATAGTGCATGTGCAAACAAATAAGTGCCGAAAGGGCCAAACACAAGCATTAAGATAAGGAAAGTGATATAGCCGCGTACTTGTTGCCTAGGGCAAAAGGGCGACTAATATCAAAACATAAACAAATAAAAACAAGCAACACACAATCATGGTACTATTCGAACCATCATACGGACTCGACTACGTATAGGGGGTACACGACTCATCCTACTCTAGGGGTTCTCGGACTCGGTAGTTGTGCTTTTCTCCATGCCTCATGCAGTCTTCTAGGTTTTCCTCAAGTGTCGCTATGTCTTTTTTAGTTGTTCGATGAAATGATCCGCGTTGAGATTGAATAATCTTCATCAACTTCTCGCCCGATGAGATAACGGGGTGAAGGTGGTTCCTCCTAATTGGCATTGACTTGGTCTTCTATTGTCTTCTTAATCATGAGGATCCCTTTTCCCTTTTAAGGCATCAAGGGTTCAGGTAAGCAATCATTTATGCAATGACATTATAAGGCATAGTAGAGGTCCAACCTGTCGGTTATGTTGATGACATCATCGACACCAAGAGCTGGGGATGAAGAGAACCATTTTCCTGCTCACGATAGTGAGGCGGAGCAAAAGGTGAGGTTCTCATCCACCGGTGGTTGCAGATACATCAACGGTAAGGACATGGTTCCTCTGTTAGCAATGTATATCATGATCTTGCATATCTTACACCCTGATCGTTGTAGGACAAGGTTGCATCATCCTAGGGTAGTGTCAAGGGTGTCACCATCTTCTTGGTCTTGATGGTATCTTTGGTTGGCATCATCTTGGCATGTTGTCGTCTAACCTGTGTTCAGAAGACGTGGGTGAACATCTGGCAAGGCATATTCCTCCTAGGCTATCCATGAAGATTATGAGGAATCCAGTGATCAGGGACATGAGGGTGCTAGCGACCGTTTGCAAAAGTTTTGAAGAGGAAGAGGTCAATAAGGAAAATATATCTTAGTTTTTGAAAATCTCAAAAGGGAAGAGAAGAATAGATAGTTTTTGAAAATTGGCAATAATTTAGAAAATAGTTTTACCCTAACTAACGACCATGCTAACTAAGGCTTCCTACAGTCAGGATGGCTCTGATACTAGCTCTGTGGGGACCCCGACTCATAAGTCGTGACCATGGAATGCACGCGTACAATGATCCTAGGGATCAATGCTCACTGAAAACACAGAAGCTGAATAACAAGATTCTTACATCCATACATACCGTCTCACACAAATTGTGACCATTATGGTCAAGTCTTGAGTATATCATCACAGCAGAAGTCTTTGTCGATAGCTTGGACCCATGCCATCTTCATTAAACCTACAGACATTCTGAATGCGACAACATCCTAGATCGCATGATCGTCACCAAAGAACTCCTCACCAAATTCCTGTTCTTCCAAGCTAGCCAAGTAAATAGCCAGGGACAAGCCAGTGAGTATGTTTGAATGTACTGGCAGGCAACCTGAGAGTGATAACAGAATAATTATGCAAGGCTCTACCGCTAATTTGACAATTTTGTGGAAAGCTAGTTTTTCTGATGCAAGTATGATCAACATTTATCAAGGACATGAATGCGTCTGCAACAAGTATCAGGAGGTTACAACCATCAATATCGTGAGAGAGAGAGAGTTATAAATAACTCATGCTCAAGATAATCATGACTTTCTCATGAACCACATCAACAGTATTACCAAACCGTGTTCTTTGTCAGAATCATATGGACATAGTCTAAGAAGCACCACCCAACTGTCCTTGACCGTGGACACGGCTATTCGAATAGTTTGGCACTATGCAGAGGTTGCACACTTTACCCACAAGATCCGGGAAGCTTTCGTGTAATCCATGACTCGCGGTACCTCAAGCACCCGGGGTAAGTACCCGATCACTACCTTCCCCTAGTCGTGACTAACATAGAGTCCACTCGATTGGCAACAACCCCCGTCCCACAGTCATGTTTTAGTTCAGTGGAGGCACGCTCCCATATCTATCACATAATGCGAACACGGGGGTACCAACGACGTGTCCGGTGCCTTGTGAAAACAGTCATGGCTGCCTATCCAAGCACGACCCCGTCCCGAGAGTGACCATGCCACTCCCGTCACTAGTAATACGGGCATCCGTGCTAGCACAAACTATGTAATCAATAATGCCCTGTCCCATAAGGGGCAGTGTGCTTGTACATGGTTGGTTGGGATGGTAGACAATCTTAAATCTAATCCATCTCTAGAAACAACACTTTCATCAAGCCTTGGTACACTACTTCTCCACCAAGTAGTGACGTAGATCATCATCATCTCGCAAGGGCATTAGTGGAACCCACTGTGCTTTCGAGGGATTTCTCTCAAGGTGATTTTCATGGAATTTATGCAAGTCCATGCATCAACAACTATGGTTTCACCATCATATCTCTAAGCACAAAATAGAGCTAAGAATTATGCAAGTATCAACAGACCATGCATCAAAGCAACATGTATAACAAGCTCATCATCAACACCATCATCATGCATACGGAATTTATCGATGAACAAAAGGGGTATATCGTGGTCAAAGGGCTGCTTGCCTCATTCATCAGAGTCTTCAAATCTTCCGGTCCCTCTCGAAGTACTCCGTCTACTTCGTCAACTACCGTTGGAAACAATCAAAATATGCAATACAACAAGGCAAAAATAAAAGTGCTCTAAAAATAGGAGTTGTACTTTTCTAGGATACCTCTGGTCATATGAGGAATGACCAAAGTGGTTTCATTGAAAGTGGATCAATGGATTCTTTTGAAAATTCCAATATGATGGAATCAAGAGAGTAGTGGATTTGCAAGAAGTGCACAGAAGAATTATTTTGAAAAATGAACAAAGGCACCCATTTAACAAGGAATTATTTTAGAAGCATCTAGGAGTTGGTTTCACTGGATTTGGAGTTGAAATGATTTCCCTAGGGATTTGCAAAGTTGGAAATATATGGAGAAATGGAGCAATATTTTATCTTACAAAGGAAGTATTGGAAAAAATGTTCCAAAACTAAGTTATGAACATATAAGCGTCTAGGAATTTGAATCAATGGATTTGGATCAAATGTGGGCTCTCTGTGATTTTCTGAAGTTTATCACAGAAATGGAAAACTAGGATTTTGATAAATATTTGTGAAGAAAATTTTTATCGAAAAATGTGCAAATTGCACCATGTGATAGATCATCAATTAATTTACGAACTACTAGAAATTTGAATAATCAAATTTGGAGTCCATTTGAATATTTGGGAGATTTTTCAAATCTGTGGAAAAAGAAAAAGAAGAAGGAAAAGGATTTGGAGTTATACCTAATCATGCACTCGGGTTGTAGAATAGTTGCTGGCACGACCTAGCAGCTTAGCCACGTGCAGAGAAGGGGGTGATGTTGAAGGCGCCTCCGCTGAGTGCGGCTCCAAAGGGGAGAGGCGGAAACTGCCTTGGGTGTTTCCACTTAAACCGGGTGGACCCGACCGACAGTCGCTTACAGACGGAGCCCTCTTGGCAGGTTCATCTCCAACCTCCCACGTGGGCGTGACGAGAGATAGAGGAGCGAGGCCGATTGGCGTCGGCACTCTCCCCGGCGGCTTGATCCATCCCAGGTGAGGCTCCGGCCACCGGAATGACCAGCGCGGCGGGGCCCAACCGCGGGGAGGTAGTTCTCCATCGGCAGGCTCTGGAACTGGTAGAGACACAACTGTGGTGGAAGGTTGCATCGGCCAAAGCTGGGCATGGTGCCACGGTTCTCCGGAGGGGGAGAGAGACTGCAGGGAGGATCCAGGGGGCTCATGAGGGCCTTTGGTGGTGGTTGGAAGGAGAGGGAGAGGCTGGGGTGCCTGAATTTGAGCAGGGCCTCGAGGCGGGAATGGTGGCATGGGAGGAGGAAGAAGGCACGAGAGGAAGAATGGGGTGGCTTGGGGGTGTAAGGGAGAGAGAGGGAGCAAATGGAGAGAGAGGGGGCTCGGGGTGGCCTTATATAGGCCAACCCGAGGTTCAACGTGGACGGGGCTCACGACCGACCATGGGAATGGTTCTGGTGGTCGAGGGAGCGAGCAAGGAAGGCTCTGACGTGCTTGCAGGGATGGTTCAGGGTTCGGGAAGGCTGAGGAGGAGCAACGTGTGCTCGAGGCGGGACCGAGCGTGAGCAAGCAATGGCGGGCTCAAGCAGCGCTCTGTTCGCGTGCGGAGTGGGCACGGAAGATAGGGAGGAGGGGGCCGACAGGGTGCCGTGTCCCAAACACCGAGGCAACCTTGGAAGACACGGTCCCAGTGCTCAAGGTCGATGGGGTGCCTCAAAATGGGCATGCTACAGTGCGGGAGAGCACTATAGCACGTTCCAGATCGCGAGCTCTGCACGCCATGGCATTGTCTATGTGCTATGGGTGTGTAGTGTCTAGGGGTCCAGGCGGAGTAGGATAAGAGGGAGACAACATCAGATGCTGTGGGAACACAATGGAAGAGAGGTGGGGTGGAGGGAGTGGCGAACAATGGCTGTCCGGAGGGGTAAAGTGAGGGTTTTCACCCCTTAATCGTTGAACTATGGATGAATGGGTCTTTCTGGAGGTAGGTGATGATCAGGCACACCTCTGGTAAAAATTTGAGGAAAAGGAGAATAGTGGAAGGGGTCAAAACAGTAACTGTTGGAATTCACCAGAAGGTGTTTGATGCAAGTATGGGCAAGTAAAAAGATTCTACTTGCCATGATATTTATCAGCATCAAGTGGCATATAGAAATGGGTTGGATCACCAAGTTTGAGCTCATTTGAAGAAAGTTGCCCATGTAACTTTGGCAAACCCTAGAAGTCAACATAAATGGGATGCTTAGATCTAGCTTAGCTAATCTCTTCTCCTTGATGCACCACTTTGTGTAGTGTCATCATTGGGTTATTTGAGCATGTACACAAAGTTTGGGCTCAAATGGAGAAAGTTGGCAATTTAAAGTTGTTCAAGTTTGGTTCTGGACAAAGAGGGTTTGGGGGCACTTTTGTGAACCAAAATGATTTTTATTGAGATGAAGCTTTGCAAGATCATCACAGTATGCATATGTGAGTTGGTAGAAGTTTCCTGGATTTAGTTGAAAATGTTTCTTATAGAAATATTTCAAATACTTGAAATGAACAAATATGGATTTGGAGGGTTTTGTCCAACATTTTCAACATGACCATGTGTTGAAACTCATATATATGGAAAATATATGTCCACTGAGTTGCCCTAAATTTTCTCAAATATTTTTGAAGCTTTAAAATAATTTTAACTTATTGAAGACCATTTCTGGCCTAAAGAAAAAGCCTTCAAATAAAATAGCACAATAACTTCTATAATAATATTTGTGGTTTTAGGGATTCCTATACCTAATAGGATTCAAATATAATTTTTGAAAGATTTTTCACATCCCAGATCAAGTACTTGTAGTTCAAGCCTTAACTCGGGTTTTTTTGGAAAACCTAATTTATAAAATACTTTTTGGCCTCATTATTTTTGAAGTAAAATACTATGTTGTCCTATACACATGGCATGATCATTGGGCAAAGTTTTGGATCAAGGAGAGGGAGTGTAAGAGTTGGTGGATGTTTTACTTGATTTTTAGAGCACATGCAAACAACAGACAAAAATCCAATCAAAGCAAAGTCCAAAACACTCAAAAGTTTTTGTCAAACCACATTTTGTCATGATTTATTAGTTGAAGTGTTGTGGCATGACAATCAGGATGTGACAAGCCTTTTCCTGGAAATTCCTCTAATAATTATGGTAATTCGTATGGTAATTCTTCTTACAATAATAATAGGAACCCCTCTGATCTTGAGAATAATATTACATAATTTATCAATGCTCAAAAAGTTTTCAATACTACGATAGAAGAAAATTTGAATAAGGTTGATGATATGTTGAAAATCTCAAGATTAAAGTTTTTCCACCCAAGGTTGATATCAATGAATCAATTAAAGCTTTGTATGTTTCTATGGGTGAAAGTAAGAAAAGAACCGCTATGCTTAGAGCTAAAAGAGAACTTTTAGAAAGAGCGTTTTCTACCGATTGCTTTCATAAAAATGATGAACATCTTAAAGTGATTGGTGTTTCTTTATTGATTCCTTGTTTAATAAGGTGAAAATTGACGATAAAGGGACTGAAGAAGAGTCAACTTTAGCTGCGTCCCAATAATTCAGAGGGTGAAAATCTTGAGGAAAAAATTGCTAAAAGTGGGTTTGGAGAGGTCAAAACTTCAACTAGTGATGTGCCCACTCTTTTGGATTACAGAGACTTTGATTATGATAGTTGCTCTCTGATTGAATGTATTTCTTTGTTGCAATCCATGATAAATTCACCTCATGCCTATGAAAAAAATAAAGCTTTTACAAAACATATCGTAGATGCCATGATGAAAGCTTTAGAAGAAAAGTTTGAATTAGAGATCTCAATTCCTAGAAAATTATATGATGAGTGGGAACCTACCATTAAAGTCAAGATTAAAAATTATGAGTGCTTTTCTTTATGTGATTTGGGTGCTAGTGTTTCCACAATTCTGAAATCTCCATGTGATGTGCTTGGTCTTAGCGATATTGAAGAATGTTCTCTTAATTTGCACATGGCGAATTACACTATTAAAAAGCCTTTGGGAAGAATTAATGATGTTCTTATTCTTGCAAATAGTAATTATGTGCCCATAGAATCTATTGTTGTTGATATTGATTGCAATCTATCGTGTCCTATCATACTTGGTAGACCGTTTTTACGTACAATAGGTGCCATGATTGATATGAAAGAAGGAAATATTAAATTTCAGTTTACACTAAGAAAGGGTATGGAAAACTTCCATAGGACAAGA
Organism: Triticum dicoccoides; assembly: GCF_002162155.2. Lineage (NCBI taxonomy): Eukaryota > Viridiplantae > Streptophyta > Magnoliopsida > Poales > Poaceae > Triticum > Triticum dicoccoides. Next base: position 298,872,964 of record NC_041393.1, read on the forward strand.
ATTAAGCCACCATATGAATCAATAATGAGGGCATCCTATGGAGCAAAAACTCAAGATGACAATACTTGAATCTATGCATTATGCCTAGCTAGGGGCATAAAACCATAGCGCTTATTGGGAGGCAACCCAATGAATTAAATTTATCTTTGCCTTTTTCTTACTGTTTTTGAGTGTTTGCACAATTATGCTACTATTATGATTGTGTTTTTACGCTTTAATTAGTGTTTGTGCCAAGTAAAGCCTTTGGGATTATGTCTGGTGGTAGTTCATTTAATCATGTTGGAAAGCAGAAACTTTTTCGTCCAGTGAAACAATTTTAGAAAATCACATAAGTGACGAAAGCTTCTGAACTTTTTACACAAGATTTATATACAAATTTCTTACATCATGCTAATTTTTTAGAATTTTTGGAGTTACAGAAGTATGGTCTAATTTCAGATTACTACATACTGTTCTGTTTTTGACAGATTCTGTTTTCATTGCGTTGTGTGCTTATTTTGATGAATCTATGGATTGTATCAGGGGATATAAACCATGATAAAGCTGGAATAAAGTATATATAATGCAATAATAAAATATGAATGGGTTTGCAACGGTACATAGAGTGGTGATTTGCTTTATTATACTAATGGATCTCATGAAGGTTTTGTTAAGTTTTGTGTGATTGAAGTTTTCAAGTTTTGGGTGAGATCACGATGGATGAAGGAATAAGGAGTTAAAAGAGCCTAATATTGGGGATGCCATTGCACCCCAAGTTAATATTCAAGGAGAACAAAGCAACTAAGCTTGGGGATGCCTCGGAAGGCATCCCCTCTTTCTTCTAACAACCATCGGTAATTTTACTTGGAGCTACATTTTTATTCGTCACATATCATGAGTTTTTATTGGAGCATCTTGTATTATATGAGTATTTGCTTGTTTTGCTTTTTAGTTTGTGTCATCTATCCTTGCTAGACATACCTATTTGAGAGATCCAAAATTATGCTATGATTTTCTCTATGTGCTTCACTTAAATTTTTGAGCTATGGAATCGCTCTAGTGCTTCACTTATATCTTTTTGAGCACGATGTGGTTTAGTATTTTTGAAAAAAATGCTCTCATGCTTCACTTAGATTTATTTGAGAGTTAGTATTTTTTTAAGAAATTCTCTCATGCTTCACTTACACTATTTTGAGAGATGAAAATTTTTATGCTCATGTTCTTCACTTAAATTTGTTTGAGCTTACCAAAAGAAATTACAACATATGAAATTAGTCCCAACGCGATAGATATTCAAGAGGGATATAATAAAAACTTTCATGAAAACCATTGGACAAAATAAACTTGAATCTTTGTAATAGTTTTGAGATATGATGATAGTAATGTATGAGTCATGTTGGTGAGTAATTATGCTTTAGTAAGAATATTGGTGTTAAGGTTTGTGATTCCCTATGCAAGCATGAAAGTCAATAGTTATGCAATGAAATTACATCCTACTTGTGGTGCTGTGACAGCCTGGATTTTGCCTTCTCTCTTTTTCTGGACTTCTTTTGCCTTTGCTTTGAATTTGGCTTTTTGGAATCAATTCAAATGGACTTAACACTTGGCTATGTCCTTGATTTTCACCCAAGTAACCCATATACCTCTCATTCAACATTATTTCTCTGAAAAATCCCAAAATGACCCAAGGAATATTTTTCAAAAAGAAAAATATTCAATTTCCTCTGTGAAACTCATTTCAGAAACTTGTGCTCCAAAGCAACCCTCATTTTTATTGCTCCAAGAATCATGAGAAAATTCCCGAATATTCTTTGAACCTTGGCCACCTTCCTGAGAAAAAATATTGCATAACTTTTTGGAATATTTTTGCTACAGAAAATCATTTCTCTTCTGGCCTCAAAATGCACTTTGTAAAGCAAGTGTATTTTTCTTTGATCCAATGAAGCTGGTTTTTCTTGAGCCTCATTACCCTCCTACGAAAATGTTAACCCCAGGAGATCAGCCCTAATCACCTTCTAGAAGCCCTCCAAACTTGGCGACCAAGTTTCTGACCAGAAACCTGCCAACAAGCTCAAGTCTCATCTGGTCGGCCTGGCAATGTGCCATCACCCTTCCTAGACCAAACATTGCACGTACAACACGTTGGACATGGTTTGGCATCGCTTGGGTGTTGTGTTAATCGAACTAGCGTGGTGACCGCGTGAGGACATAGGCCCTGGCACGCGTTCGACGCGCTCTGCGCCACACACGTGCCTCTGTTCAATGTGTGCTCGTCTCAGCGCTCGCCGCCGACTGCCGCACCGCGCCACCAGCTTCATCTCTTAACCCTTGAACCCTCCCTGTCACTCACCAATGCCAGAGATGCGCAGCGGACACGGGCACGTTGCGCCCAAAAGCCACAATGCGCCTCGTGCCTCTGTCTTCTTCCTCCTCTGCTTCATGTGCTCGTCCGCAAGCAGCACAACCCCCGTGTGATCGCTGAGCAGCTCACCCCTTGCTGGCACTGTTTGTCATTGCTCGCCAGCTTCCAGAGATCTCCAGCGAAGCCACGTACCCCTCTCCCCCTCCAGCTATAAATACGAGCCCCTCCCGCTGCTCTGAGCACTCCAAACCAACCATCCAACCTCCACAACCCCGTAGCATAGCCGCAGCACGGCCGGGCAGGCCGCTAGCCGCTGTCCCCGACCCGAGCTCGGCGGCGATCCCCACAACCCCTCCACCTCACTCTAGTGCCCCTAGAGCTCGATCCACCCCTCAGGCGACACCTTGGAAGTCCACTGGTGCCTACTGGACGCATTGGTGCCCTGGAACCACCCCTCTCCGTCGTCTTCCTCTTCTCCGGTGAAACCTGACCGTAGATGCCGCTTCCAAGCTTGGTTGCGTGCTGCTCCGGCCATCTCTCAGCAAGCCACAGGTACAAGCAGGTGCGCAGTGACCTCCTCTCTCTTTCTACCCCCTGGATTCGCCCAAGGACCCCTTCTCGCTGGCGTGAGCTACGATGAAGCACCATCGTCGCTCTGTTTCTTTCCCCCTCCCCTCTCTCCTAACCAGTGGGGCCCGCTGTCAGGCTCTCCACTCGCGCCCGATGCGGTATGAGTGGAGGCGTATTCTGAGAATACGTCTTCGACGTCACCACCTGGTTTTCTATTTAATTCAAATTATTCAAATAATTTACCAGAACTTTGACTAGCTATAACTTTTAAAGTATAAGTCCAAATGAGTTGATTCTTTCTGCATTGTGTTTGTTCTGAAGAGATCTAGCAGCACACCGAAATTGAGATTTTTCCTTGATGTCTAGAATTACTGGTGATTTTCAGAGTGGTTTTTGATATTTTGTTTTGTTGTATTTAAATATTTTTAGAGGGAGAAGCTTGTCTTGCAGATAAGCAGGAGGTGTGTGAACCTCCTCTGCACTAAGGCAAGCCACACCAACATTTGGATGGTGTCATTTCAATATCTATGATTTTTTCCAACTTGAATATGAGTTATTTTCATGCATTTAATTATTAAAATAAATATTGCTAAACGCTAGTTATTTTGTCATGCTTGAAATGCTTGGTTAAGGTATTGGTTGAAATGCATAAGCTATTTTTAGTCACTAGAAGAAATTTCTATTAAGGTTTATATGCTTTTATGAATAATAGTTTATTTATGTGATAAATTGATTTTTATATCATGAGTTAATTAAAATGATGAATGATAAAAACTAGTAAAGTAGAACCAGTAAAGTTTAATGATGAGTAGTGCAAGAAGATCATTTTGATGATGGTGATCCGTTCATGTTGAGTGGTATGCTTTGCATGTCGAATAGTTGCATGATCATGGCATCTGATGACTTGAATTATTTTATATTCAAGTTAAACCTGATATTAATCCAACATGAATATAACATTGATTGAGTCATGGTGCCACTAAATCGAGTTTTTCCCAATGCGACCACATTTACCTTTATGGGGAGGTCTTGATTCGGTCCGTTGTCATGCCTCTCGCCGATGCCTGCAACGAGGGAAGGTTATGGCGTGCTGTACCCTGGCCCGGTAAGCATACATAACCTTGTGTGCCCGTTTGTTTTTTTGTACCTTGTTCCTGTTTGGGACCGTTTTTGCCACGACGGTGGCCGTTGATGCCTTTGGTAGGCATGGAGACGCACATGACTTAGCCCAGAGGGGAGTTGGTCGAAGTGGCTGGGGCAGTGTCATGGCAATGGGAGGGTTTCGTCGGAATGTCGTTGGTCCACCCGAATGGGATGCCGAGGCCATGGGTTCCATGGTGTGGGTAAAGTGTGCTACCTCTGCAGAGTGTATTTAATCTATCGATAGCCGCGTCCTCGGTTATGGACACAGCTCGTGTGTAAGTCACACCATGGATCAACATTAATAAGTAATCTTGCACACCAAAGAGTTATTATTGACACTGGTTATGCGAAGATTTGTGGGATCATGAGATGATCGTGGTTGGCATCAAAGTGTTGACTTCGGTTGTGATCCGGGTATGATCACCGTTCGGTTACGAGGTAACCCATCTAGTAAGAGAGTTCGAGGGACTCGGTGCACGAGTTGGTTTCACCACATCAGTAGTATGATTTGCATTGCATTAATCTGAATAATTTTCATGACATTGTTTGCCATTATGCTTATGTTTGTTGTGAGCTTGCTAGTACATTCAATGTAATGACCTTGCATGTCATTCCAGATTTCAGGCAAGTCATATCGGATCAGAGAGCTTCCCGCGTCTAAATCGTGTCCACATCGGTGTCCCTGTGCTATGGAAGTCCACTTCGCCGTTGTTCCGTTGCCGCGTAATTTATATGATTGAGGCCCCTTCATGTTCATTAAATGATGTACATACTGTTCAGCCTTATCGTGTGTGCTGCTTGGCCACGCAACTGGATGTAATATCATACCTATGTTTCTGCTAGCATCAATAAAGCGGTTGTTTTCTGTACCATGTTGTTGTGTGTTACCAGAAGACTTGATCTCTGGGCTGGCAATGCAAGGTAAACCGGTTGCTCTGAGCCAGGGTGTCACAACGCTTGGTATCAGAGCCGCGGTGACTATCGGACATCGTGGACTGTTAATGCGTTATATGAACGGTAGATAGTTTCGTCTATGTGCCGGTAGTAATAGAAATTGATTGTTGCATTGCATGCATTTTATTTGTTGTTATTACAAACGGTCTAATGATTGTGAGCGTAGATGGCTCCAGTTCTGATCATGTACCATCCTGAGCCAGCTCCATACACATCACTGCACCTGCTTCAGAATATGTGGCACCGACATTACCCAGAGGGTGCTGATCCAGTGTATCAGGTGTATCGGGAGCATCTGGCCGGTTCGCCGTATGAGTACTATGCGGAGGTCACTCTACACCACAGTTCCCCTTCCGGCGCTTACACCCGTTCTTCTAAGGGTGGTTTCACTTCTATGTTGTCTTAGGCTGTCCAGCTTGCTGCGATTGAGGCTCTTGTAGACTTGCGCTACAACGAGCTTTGCATGCAAACCCACCCAGGTTTCTATTACTACCCGTCTCTGCACGAAAACGGGCGTATTTGCTTCCCTCTTATTGATCCGGCGTGCGATCATCCTTCTAGCCACCTTTCCCGCTATATCACTGCCAGTTATCTCTTGTTCTATGAGTTAGCCCGAGAGCTTACCCGAGCCCAGATAGCCCTTGCCACTGCTCGGAAAAGGAACCCACCACCTACGATCGGTTTCACTCCATACGTTCCTCCAGCATCTGTTACCCCCGTTACTCGGTGACCACTCAGGGCACCACTCACCCTTTGGTAGTGACCCCTCGCAGTGCCCCTACTGCATGGGCTTCCCTTGTCACTATTCCTGCAGCCCCTATCCTTAGGTTTCACCCTGCACCTCCCCCTGAGGGAGAGTCCTCGAGGCAGCGCCGCTGTGTCACTTTTAACCCGGAGGTATCCACTATCAGCTCAGGATCTGAGCTCGGCTCAGGAGAGGAGCCCGCAGCAGCGCCAGCTGAGCACTAGATCGCTAGAGTATCGCATTCGTCATGAGGATGATGTATGGACGTAGTCGTATGTGTCATGATGCTTAGTTTCATGTATGAGGGTAGTGAACCCGTCATGATGTTTATCTTTCATGTTTGAGACTATGTATAATTATGTTGGAACCGTTTTAATTATTCACCTTGCTTTCTTCCTGCCGTTTTCTTCTGGGATTGTCGCTGGCTTTTCCTCCCATTTTTGAATATTTCTCATCTCGGTTGCTTTGTATTGGGAAAATAAATTATAGGATGACGCGGGGAGGCAAAAACAACCACGCTTGTGAGGATGTCCCTATTCGTCGCTCAACAAGACAGGCAGGACATTCCCCCGAGCTATTCTAGCCACCACCGCCTCCACCGCCACATCCGCCCTCCACTGAGAAAATCATGCGTATCTTTGAAGAAAGAAGGAACAATGATCTGATTCAGCTGTTGAGAAGTGTGCAAGCTATGGTTGGGCAGAATGGAAATCAGAATGGTCATTACTCCAAGCTGTCAGATTTTCAGAGGACCAAGCCTCCCAGTTTCAGTCAAGTTATCGATCCTTTGGAAGCCGATGATTGGTTAAGGACCATTGAGAAAAAGCTGGAAATTGCCCACACTAAAGAAGGTGACAAGGTTCTATTTGCTACACATTATCTTGAAGGAGTTGCCGCTATAAGGTGGGATAAAGCTAAGGCTATGTGGCCCACGGACGAAGAGATTATGTGGACAAAATTCAAGGATCATTTCCGCAAGTACCATATTCCAGTCGGAATGATGAAAATCAAGCAGCACGAATTCCTCGCTCTCACTCAAGGAAGCCTGTCAGTAAGTGAGTACCTGTACAAGTTCAACCATTTGGCCCGCTATTCTCTTTATGATGTAGCCACAGAAGAACGGAAGGTCGACAGATTTCTCGGAGAATTGAACCAACACCTCAGATGCACTCTCAGTATGTTTGATTTCCCGGATTTCCAAACTCTGGTGAATAAGGCCCTCATCGCAGAAAGGTAACACAAGCTCATGCACGACAACAGGCTCGCTAATAATGACCACAAGCGCAAATTCGAGCATAAGAAGGATGTGCAACCACTGCAGAAGGCTCGTACTTGGCAGCCAACTCAGATTGAGTACAAACCCAATTGGCAGCAGGATGTTAACAAGACCACTACCCAAGTCAAGAATGTCGTGACCGGACTGGTGCGCGAAGAATGTCGGCACAACAATTCCTGCTTTAATTGTGGGCAAACCTGACATTATGCGAGGCACTGCCCCAAGAATGGCAAGCCAACTGCTCCCCTCCGTCCACAAGTCAACCACCTGGAGCCCTTTTCCGCCCAGAGGACCATCCAAGAACAAATCCACGACCTCTCCTCCGAGGAAGCCCAAGAGCACCCGGAAGTCGTCATTGGTATGTTTCCTATTAATAACATACCTGCAACAATTTTATTTCACTCTAGGGCTTCCCACTCTTTTATTTCCCAAAAAAAAAATTCCTTGCTCAATTTTGGGAAAAAGTATGATGGTACACGCCCCGACATCTTTGCTCCGAAGCAATCTGGTCTGCCATAATTTGGAAATTGATATCAAGGGAGTCAGATTTCCAACATCCTTGATAGTCATTGAGTCTGCCAAATTGGATATTATTTTGAGAATGAATTGGTTAACCCAATATCAAGTATGCATCAATTGTGCGACCAGAGAAGTCACCATGACAAGTCAGGAAGGTCGAACCATAAAATTCTATGCGCGCAGGAGTATACCCAAGAAGGAAATGGTTTTCATGGCTGTGGGTGAACAATTGGAACTGATTCTTGTGGTCAGTGAGTTTCCATGTGTATTTCCTGAGGAATAACCTCGCATGCCACCAGACAGGGAGCTTGAGTTTGCAATTGACCTCGTGCCTGGAACCGCACCAATATACAAGAAGTATTACCGGATGCCTTCGTTAGAACATGTAGAATTAAAGAAAGAGCTTGATGAGATGCTTCAGAAAGGATACATGCATCCCAACTCTTCACCATGGGGATCACCCGCAATATTCATGGATAAAAAGGACGACAGTCTTCGGATGTGTGTGGATTACCGACAGCTGAATGATGTCACCATCAAGAACAAATATCCACTTCCACAGATTGATGATTTGTTTGATCAACTTAGTGGGGAAAAAGTATTCTCCAAGATTGATTTGAGGACCGGATACCACCAACTCAAAATCAAGAAGGAAGATATTCCAAAGACCACATTCACTACTCGGTACGGTCTTTATGAATATACCGTTATGTCCTTCGGTCTCATCAATGCCCCTGCCTTTTTCATGCATATGATGAATAAGGTATTTATGGATTTCTTGGATAAGTTTATGGTGGTATTCATCGATGACAGCCTCATTTACTCATAAAGCAAAGAGGAGCACAAGGAACACCTCAGATCAGTTTTACAAAGGCTCCGTGACCATCAGTTGTATGCGAAGTTCATCAAGTGTGAGTTTGGCTCATGCAAGTTGGGTTTTTAGGGCATGTTCTTTCAACAGAAGGGATAGCAGTGGATCCAAGTAAGGTGAACGATATTCTTGACTGGACCACACCCATGACAGTATCATAGATCCGGAGTTTCCTTGGATTAGTCGGATACTACCGCCGCTTTATCGAAGGATCCCTTAAGATTGCCAAGCCAATGACAGAGCTGCTCAAGAAGGATAATAAGTTTGAATGGACTGAGGACTGCTAAAGGAGCTTCAACGAGCTAAAAGCCATACTGACGTCAGCACCAGTATTGACTCTTCCAGACATCTACCGCAGTTTTGATGTATACCGCGACGCCTCCAGGAAAGGCCTTGGATGTGTACGCATGCAAGATGGCAAGGTTGTGGCCCACACATCCCGATAGCTACGGCCTCACGAAGGGAACTATCCAACGCATGATTTGGAACTGACCACTATTGTGCATGCTTTGAAAATTTGGACACACTATCTCATTGGAAAAAGGTGTCAAATATTTACCGAACACAAGAGTCTCAATATATATTCACGCAACCAGATTTAAACCTATGACATCGAAGATGGCTCGAGTTGGTCAAGGATTATGACCTCGGGATAAATTATCATCCGGGTAAAGCCAATGTGGTTGCCGATGCCCTTAACCGCAAGCCTACTAGTATGAATGCTATGATGGATGCCTTGCCTCCAGAACTTCGCGACGAGATCGCTCAACTCAATTTGGTGATAGTTGATGCCAGTATTGCCAACATATTGAAGGTTGCTCCTACCCTCGAGGAGGAGATTCACAGAGCCCAGGTAGATGACATATTGCTGCAATCCCATGCCCAGCGTATGCAAGAAGGAAATACTCGGGATTTCTCTAAGGATTAGCAAGGTACACGAAGGTTTCGAGGAAGGATTTGCGTACCCGAGCAAGCAGATCTGAGAAAGAAGATATTGGCAAAAGCACACGAATCTTCGTATTCAATTCACCCAGGAGGTACCAAAATGTACGAAGACCTTCGTTAGATATTTTGGTGGGATGGAATGAAGAAAGATATTGCATATTTTGTTGATTGTTGTGATATATGCAATAGAGTGAAGGTGGAACACCAAAAGCCCGTCAGACTCCTTCAACCCCTATGTGTGTCATAATGGAAATGGGATGATGTCTGCGTGTATTTCATCACTGGTCTACCAAGGACTCACCGAGACAATGACACAATATGGGTCATAGTGGACACATTACAAAGGTGGCCCACTTCATTCCCATCCGAACCACCTATCGAGCCGATCAACTTGCACAGTTATATGTGTCCAGAATCCTCAGTTTGCATGGAGTGCCAAAAACAATTACTTTGGATCGAGGGTCTCTCTTTACTTCAGCCTTTTGGTCACGTCTCCATCAAGCCTTGGGGACTACCCTGAAATATAGCACAACTTGTCATCCTCAGACAGACAGACTGACTGAGCGAGTAAATAAGATACTCAAAGATATGCTCCGAGCATGTGCTTTGGCCCAAGGGCCCAAATGGGAAGATTGTCTGCCTTATGACGAGTTTTCCTACAACAATAGTTTCCAGACCAGCTTGAAGATGTCACCTTATGAGGCTCTGTATGGCCGTAAGTGCCGCACCCCGGTAAACTGGTCTCAAACCGGAGACAACCGCATTTTCGGAACTGATTTGATGATGGAGGCTGAGAAGCAAGTCAGGGAGATCCGAGTCAGACTAAAGTTGGCCAAGTCATGACAGAAGAGTTATTATGATTCAAAGCACCATCAGATCAGCTTTGAACCCAAGGAACACGTGTATGTCCAAGTCACCCCCATGAAAGGAGTCAAGAGATTTCAGACCCGAGGAAAATTGGCACCCAGGTATATTGGTCCATTTCTAGTCATGACCAGAGTCAGAACAATTGCTTATCAGTTGGAATTGCCACCGGAATTGTCAGAGGTACACAATGTGTTCCATGTTTCACAGTTAAGAAGGTGTATCTCGCCACGAGAGAAAATGACTTATATGGCAGAGATAGAACTTGCCAAGGATTTAACCTATGAGGAGAGACCGATCTAAATATTGCATGAGACAGAGAGAGTCTCGCACAACAAAGTGATAAGGTTTTATAAGGTTCAATGGGAGCATCACACCAAGGAAGAAGCAACCTGGGAAAGAGAAGAATTTTTACGGACTGCCTACCCAGAACTGTTTTTCCAAGCAACCGAATCTCGAGGACGAGATTCATCCTAAGTGGGGAGGTTTGTGACAGCCTGGATTTTGCCTTCTTTATTTTTCTGGACTTCTTTTGCCTTTGCTTTGAATTTGGGTTTTTGGAATCAATTCAAATGGACTTAACAGTTGGGCATGTCCTTGATTTTCGCCCAAGTGACCCATCTACCTCTCATTCAACATTCTTTCTCTTAAAAATCCCAAAATGACCCAAGGAATATTTTTCAAAAAGAAAAACATTCAATTACCTCTCTGAAACTCATTTCAGAAACTTGTGCTCCAAAGAAACCCTTATTTTTATTGCTCCAAAAATCATGAGAAAATTCCCAAATATTATTTGAAACTTGGTTCAACTTCCTGAGAAAAAATATTGCATAACTTTTTGGAATATTTTTGCTACAGAAAATCATTTCTTTTCTGGCCTCAAAATGCACTTTGTACAGCAAGTGTATTTTTGTTTGATCCTATGAAGCTAGTTTTTCTTGATCCTCATTACCCTCCTAAGAAAAGCTTAACCCCGGGAGATCATCCCTAATCACCTTCTAGAAGCCCTCCAAACTTGGCGACCAAGTTTCTGACCAAAAACCTGCCAACAAGCTCAAGTCTCATTTGGTCGGCCTGGCAGTGTGCCATCACCCTTCCTAGACCAAACACTACACAGACAACACGTTGGACATGGTTTGGCATTGCCTGGGCATCGTTTTCACCGAGCTAGCGTGGTAACTACTTGAGGACACGGGCCCTGGCACACGTTCGATTCTCTCTGCAAAACACCCGTGCCTCTGTTCAACGCGTGCTCGTCTGAGTGCTCGCTGCCGACTGCCGCACCGCGCCACCAGCTTCGTCTCTTCACCCTTGACCCCTCCCTAGCGCTCGCCAATGCCGGAGATGCCGTAGCAGGCACGGGCACATCATGGCCAAAAGCCACAGTGCGCCACATGCCTCTGTCTTCTTCCTCCTCTACTTCCTGTGCTCGTCCGCAAGCAGCACAGCCCCTGCGTGATCGCTGTGCACCTTCACCACTCGCTGACACCGTTTGTCGTTGCTCGCCAGCTTCAAGAAAGATCCGGCGGAGCCACGTACCCTACTCCCCCTTCGGCTATAAATACAAGCCCCTCCCACCGCTCCGAGCACTCCAAACCAACCACCCTACCTCCACAACCCCGTAGCATAGCCGCAGCCCGGCCGGGCAGGACTCTAGCTGCCGTCCCCGACCTGAGCTCGCCGGCGATCCCTGCAACCCCTCCACCTCACTCAGTGCCCCTCGAGCTCGATCCACCCCTCAAGCGACTCCTTGGAGGTCTACTAGTGCTTACTGGATGCGTTGGAGCCCCTGGAACCGGCCCTCTTCGTCGTCTTCCTCTTATCCGGCGAAACCCGACCGCGGCTGCTGCTTGCAAGCTTTGTTGCGAGCTGCTCCATCCATCTCTCAGCAAGCCACGGGTACAGGCAGGTGCGCCGTGAACTGCTCTCTCTTTCTATCCCTCTGGATTCGCCCAAGGACCCCTCCTCGCCGGCGTGAGCTCTGGCGAAGCGCCGTCGTCGCTTTGTTTCTTTCCCCCTCCCCTCTCTCCTGACTAGCGGGGCCCGCTATCATCCTCTCCAACCGCTCTCTATTCTTACAATGCGTCTTCAACGTCACCCCCTGGTTTTCTGTTTAATTCAAATTATTCAAAAATTTGACCAGAACTTTGACTAGCTATAAGTTTTAAACTATAAGTCCAAATGAGTTGATTCTTTTTGCATTGTGTTTGCTCTGGAGAGCTCTAGCAACACACCAAAATGGAGATTTTTTCCTTGCTGTCTAGAATTTCTGGTGATTTTCAGCGTGGTTTTTGATATTTTGTTTTGCTGATTTGAAATATTTCCAGAATGAGAAGCTTGTCTTGAAGATAAGCAGGAGGAGTGTGAACCTCCTGTGCACTAAGGTAAGCCACACCAACATTTGGATGGTGTCATTTCACTATCTATGATTTTTTCCCAACTCGAATATGAGTTATTTTAATGCATTTAATTATTTAAATAAATATTGCTTAGTGCTTGTTATTTTGTCATGCTTGAAATGCTTGGTTAAGGTACTGGTTGAATTAATGAGCTAGTTTTAGTCAGTAGAAGAAATTTCTATTAAGGTGAATATGCTTTTATGAATAATGGTAGTTTCTTTATGTGATAAATTGATTTTTATATCATGAGTTAATTAAAATGATGAATGATAAAAACCAGTAAAGTAGAACGAGTAAAGTTTAGTGATGAGTAGTGCAAGAAGGTCATTTTGATGATGGTGATCCGTTCATGTTGAGTGGTATGCTTTACATGTCGAATAGTTGCATGATCATGGCATCTGATGACTTGAGTTATTTTTTTCAATTTAAACATGCTAATAATCCAACTTGAATATAACGTTGATCAAGTCATGATGCCACTGAATTGAGTTTTCCCCAGTGCGACCACATTTACCTTTATGGGGAGGTCTTGATTCGGTCCATTGTCATGCCTCTCGCCGGTGCCTCCAACGAGGGAAGGTTATGGGCGTGTTGTACCCTGGCCCGGTAAGCAGACATAACCTTGTGTGCCTGTTTGTTTTTATGGTACCTTGTCCACATTTGGGACCGTTTTTGCCACGACTATGGTCGTTGATGCATTTGATAGGCACGGGGCCACCCATGACTTAGCCCAGAGGGGAGTTGGTCGGAGTGGCCGGGAGAGTGTCATGGCAATGGTAGTGTTTCGTCGGAATGCCGTTGGTCCACCCGAATGGTGCCGAGGCCATGGGTTCCGTGGTGTGGGTAAAGTGCGCTACCTCTATAGAGTGTATTTATTCTATCGATAGCCGCATCCTCGGTTGTGGACACAGCTCGTGAGTAAGTCACATCATGGATCAACATTAATAAGTAATCTTACACACTAAAGAGTTATTGTTGACATTGGTTATGTGATGATTTGTGGGATCATGGGATGATCGTGGTTGGCATCAAAGTGTTGACTTCGGTTGTGATCCGGGTATGATCACCGTTCGGTTACGAGGTAACCCATATGGTAAGAGAGTCTGAGGGACTCGGTGCACGAGTTGGTTTCACCACATCAGTAGTATGATTTGCATTGCGCTAATCTGAATAATTGTCATGATATTGTTTGCCATTATGCTTATGTTTGTAGTGAGCTGGCAAGTACATTCAATGTACTGACCTGGCGTGTCATGCCAGATTTCAGGCAAGTCGTAATGGATCGAAGAGCTTACCGCATCTAGATCATGTCCACATCGGTGTCCCTGTGCTATGGAATTCCACTTCATTGTCGTTCTGCTGCCACGTAGTTTATGGGATCGAGGACCCTACATGTTCATTAAATAATGTACATACTGTTCAGCCGCACCGACTGTGGTGCTTGGCATCACAAGTGGATGTAATATCCGACCTATGTTCCCGCTAGCATCAATAAAGCGGTTTTTTCTATACCATGTTGTTGTGTGTTGCTACAAGACTTGATCTTTGGGCTGGCAATGCATGGTAAACCGGTTGCTCTGAGCCGGGGTGCCACAGGTGCATTATTCGGTGTTAGTTATACTTAATGCTCGTTTATTATAATTTTCATTTGTTGGTTGGTTGCTTCTCAATCTATTTGCTAGCCTTCATTTGTACTTAGTAGAAATACTACTTGTGCATCCAAAATCCTTAAACCCAGTTTTGCCATATGAGTCCATCATACCTACCTATATACTGTGTTTCCGTGCCATTCTAAGCAAATTTGTATGTGCCATCTCTAATTTTTGAAATGAATTTCCTTTTTGTGTGCTCGTACCGCTCATGAAGCGCAGGGGATGGCCAATATTTTCCATGCTAGATGTGTTATTCTCAAGATGCGTGTTTATGCACTTGTCATTGCATGAGAGTACAGCGGTAATAGGGATGCCTTGTCCTGAAATGATTTTTTTACTTTATGTTGTCAAATAATAAATTCCTTGGAAAGTGTTGGTATGGACGGTACCCGTGGATACGACTAGCCGTGGAGTGTGAAAGTATTGTGGTAAAAGGAATAAGCTTTATTTTACGTTTGGGAACCGTCTATGATGTATCTAGCATGGAAAGTATTGGGAATTACTCGGTCATTTTCGTTGATGGGAAAAGTATGCCTCTCAAAAAATTTATCTCTCAATTTAGGCTTTAAGCTCTGGCACCTCTACAAATCCCTACTTCCCTTTGCGAAGGGCCTATCTATTTACTTTGTGCAATTTTATTTTAATTTGAGTCTCCATCTTCTCTTATAAAGCACCAATTAGGGAGCACTATGATCATACTTGAGCATTGGATGTAGCTAATACGCGAGTATGTTTTGCGAATGGATCAATGATTGAGCATGATGGGGTAGGGATAACTTTCTGTAGTGTTGATAGTTTGAAAGACATGGTTGCTTGCTGATATGCTTGAGTATTGAAATCTTCATGTCAAAACTAGACTATTGCTTTGAACCATATAAAAGTCCAAATGTCCATGCTACAAAGGAAAATAATATGTGATGAACATGTTAGGCAACATTCCACATCAAAAATTCTGTTTTTATCATTTGCCTACTCGAGGACGAGCAGGAATTAAGCTTGGGGATGTGTCGGGGGGTGCTGATCCCACCAACACCTATGGGGACAGGGCCCCTTTCGGTTCGGTGGGAGGCGGAGAGCGCACAAAGAGCGGATCGAGGCGGTGCACGCGGGGGGGATTTTACCCAGCTTCGGGCCGCACGGATGCGTAAAACCCTACTGCTGCTTGTTTGTGTGTATTGAATCTTTGCTCAGGAGCGATCGACGCTACCAGACTGAGCGTGGGAGTGTTTCTGGTATCTCCAATGAGCCGAACTGGCCGAACCCCCTCTACGTTGCGCTTGGGCCTCCTTTTATACTTTCAAGGGGTTACCCACAGGTGGCAACGTAGACTAGAAGGGTAAAAATGGAAAAGGATGCGGTAGGTGCAGCTACCGCTACTGTGGATACAGTACACCCTACCTAACTCTGACGGCAGGGGACAAGGGCATTAAATGCCTGTCTGAGTCTCCTAAACAGTGCAAAAGGTGACCGTTAGGAGCGCCACCGTTTTCCACGATGGGCTTCTCTTCATCTCAGCTTGCCACCACGTACCCCTAGCTGCACGGCCTCCTGCCACGTGTGCTTGGGAGAGTCCCAGAGCGACACGTTAGCAGGTGTGCTGGAGCGCGGGCACGAAGTGGGGGTTTCCCGCGGCAAGCTCCTTGCCGCGGCCGTCGTCTTGTCGCGTCCGGAAGCTTGTCGCTCGCCGGATCTTGCCGGGACGCAGGGCGCGTCGCGGCAAGCTTTCTTGGTATGCCTTGAGTAGCCTTCCCGGCAAGCTCCTCTTGCCGGGGTCTTGTCTCTTCCCGGCAAGATCCTCTTGCCGGGGCCTTGTTTGGCCTTCCCGGCAAGCTCCTCTTGCTGGGGCCTTGGTTTGAGTACTTTGTTCTTGAATGGTCTTCAAGGGATCCACAGAGGGTCTTGGCGGTCACCCGGCAAGCCTTGCCGCGGGGTGCTGTAACTGCCGGTGCACGAGTTCGGGATGCTAGGGTACCCCTACTCTAGTACACCGACAGGATCCCCCGGGCCTGGGCCATACACGGTGCCGAGCGCTGTTGGGCCAGGCCCAAAACAGTGCACGGGCACGTGCGGCCTAGGTCACGCCGAATCTAACTCCGCTCCCACCGCGCACGCCCAGAACGGCACGCGTCAAACGCGGCGTCGTGGGTGAGATCGTGGGTGGCGTGCGTGGGGCTAAGCCCCCCGAGCATGCGTCAGGCCACGATGATGGGGACGGTTCACGCCCTCCTCCTTAAACGGAGGTAGGTGTGGGGGCGTGGTGCATTTACTGGACGGGGCCGGTGCGCGGTTTCTGGGACGTCCACTCCCCGCGTTCACGGGGCGGAGCGAGGCCGCCTCATCTGTCACCTTGGTTCTGCATCCCCGCCACGCGGCTCCCATGCGCTTGGGGTCACGGACGGTGGAGTGGGAAACTGGGCCGTCGCGAGCGGGTTGGCCCCGACTCCCTGCCCTTCCCGTGCCTTGATTCGCTGAGCGGGGTGGCCGAGCCCCCACCTCGCTCCTTTATAAAGAGCGGGATGGGAGCACAGAAATCCGCACTCTCTCATCTTCTCCTTTCTCTAGCTTCTGCTCCCCTTTCTCTCATCTGCCATGGAGAAAGGGAACCCAGGCCCTTCATCGGTGGCGGCGAGGGTCGCCGCCAGACAGCGCATCTCTCCCTCTTCCGCGCCCGAGGTGGCAGAGCCAGCCTTAAGGGGAAGAAGGAGGGGGCGAGGTCGCGGACGAGGTCGAGGACGAGGTCGAGGCGCTCGGGGAAGAGGCGGACGGGGCGGCCCGTCAGCTTCAGCTCCGCCGGCGGCTCCTCCCCCCACGGCGGTCCATATAGGGGACAACCCTTGCGAGTTCTTCGTCAGGCTGCGCCGGGCGCCTCGTCGTCGTCTCCGGCTTCCAGCTCCGTTTGCGCGCGCGATGGAGTTGGACCCGCCCGAGACACTGAGGTTGCACATGAGGGGCTGTGGGATCAACGGCACGCGAGTCCGCGTTGCATTCCCAGCCCCTAATGTGATGTATCTTGATCGAGGGTGGAAGACGTTCGCCCGCATTCACAGCTTGACGGAGGGGTTTACCCTCCATTTTAAGTTGATGGAGGGCGATCTCCTCTCCGTCAAGGCCTTCGGGTGCTTCGGCACTCGGGCGAAGTGCTGCGTGGACAGCTCCTCCGACAGCGAAGGCTCCTCCTCGAGCGAGAGCGACGAGGAGGGGAGCGACAGTAACGACGAGGGTAGCGGGCGGCGGGGTAGCGGGTCCGACTAGGCGTCGGGCGCCACTTTGCGCGGCACCGGCGACCCCATCATCCGCGTCGCCGGCTTCTTGAACTCCCCGGGGTCGTCTCCTTGGGCGGCTGGCGTAGGGAGGCTGCGGAAGGGGAAGAGGGCAGGCGACAAGGCCGTCAAGCCGGAGTACGAGGGCGTGGTGCTCTCGACAGCATGCTGACGTCCTGTCGCCCCATCTTCGAGCCCCGCTTCCAACGCCACCGTCGCCGTCCAGCCTTTGGACGACCCCCGGGATGTTCCCTTGGTGTCTTCTAGCACCCGTAACTCGCCTAGGCACTCCTCTTGCCCTTTTCGCCTCCTTGACCTGCCTCCTGAAAAGAGGGGCAGGAAAGGGATTACGGGCATCTTGTCTTTTTAATTTGTAAGCCTTCGGGCCTTAGCTGTATCTAGAACTTGTAATCCTCTCTTTCATGTTTTTCATCCTCTATGGACTGTACCTGAGTGGGATGTTTTTTAATGAAAAGAGGATGCTTGCCGGGTTATTTGTCTCGTGAGCTAAACCCACGCAAAGGAGCGAATCCTTGGTATCCCTCGGACAGACATTTCATCTCCCGGCAACAGGCCCTGCCGCCTTCCCACGTCGCTCAACCCTTCTCACGTTTTAGACGGAGGCAGGAACGAGGTGGGTGCGGTCTCCTCCTTTCATCCCTTTGCTGCCGCGACTACGACCAAACTTGGCCCCGAGAACGAGCCCCAGGGCCTAGAGTCGAGGGAGCATGGCAGTTTCCGGGAAGAAATGTGGTTTCGCATTCCCCAGTCCATAAGAGGATGCATGATAAGGGATGAAAGACTTATCTGATATTGCAGCCCCCGGCAACTCTGGTTTGCCGTGGACGATTCTTGGCACTCGCAGCCCCCAGCGATACTGGCTTGCCGGGGAGGCTTTTTTCTTCGACAGAGAACATTGTCGTTCTCGATGCCGGCTTCCGGCAAGCTTGTTGCCAGGAAGGCTTTTATCTTCGGCAGAGAATTTTGACGTTCTCGATGCCGGCTTCCGGCAAGCTTGTTGCCAGGAAGGCTTTTACCTTCGGCAGAGAACTTTGACGTTCTCGATGCCGGCTTCCGGCAAGCTTGTTGCCAGGAAGGCTTTTATCTTCGGCAAAGAATTTTGACGTTCTCGATGCCGGCTTCCGGCAAGCTTGTTGCCAGGAAGGCTTTTATCTTCGGCAGAGAACTTTGACGTTCTCGATGCCGGCTTCCGGCAAGCTTGTTGCCAGGAAGGCTTTTATCTTCGGCAGAGAACTTTGACGTTCTTGATGCCGGCTTCCGGCAAGCTTGTTGCCAGGAAGGCTTTTGGCGAAGAACTTCGTTGTTCTTGACACCGGCTCCCGGCAAGATCGTCGCCGGAAAGGCTTATGGCGAAGAACTTCGTCGTTCTTCACACCAGCTCCCGGCAAGATTGTTGCCGGAAAGGCTTATGGCGAAGAACTTCGTCGTTCTTGACGCCGGCTCCTGGCGAGATCGTTGCCGGAAAGGCTTACGGCGAAGAACTTCGTCGTTCCTGACGCCAAAAAGATTGTCCCTAAGGGCGTTGCCAGCCCCCGGGCCATAACTGCGTTCAAACATAGCAAGTGATTAGTATCCGAAGTGCACTTAACTCGTTTGCGAATTTTGACTTCTGCTACATATTCCCTATGCCTGCTGGAATGCTTTCCGGTGCATGTGATCCTGCCAGCAGCGCTTGAGGGAACGGGCCCTTAGCGGCTATTCGGGAACATCGCTTCCCGGAAAGGTTTACCTTCTTGGTTCTAGCGCAACCGCACAAGTTGCCGAGCGGACTCGAGGCAACATGGAGCGCAACTAGCCCCGAGAAGGCTCCTCGGCATACAGGTCTATGCAGAAATCTCAAATAAATAACACATGCTATCTTCCTGTTCAACCCCTCTTTGTACGTCCACCCTACGCTTTCTAGGGAAACTTGCCGATGCAGGCACCCTTGCCGTGAGCACCGAGTGCGGAACTTCAGCAGCTTGCTGGCGGGGTCGCTACCGACAAGCAATCTTGTCGCAACTTGTTGCAGCTCGCTTAAGTTGTTGAGCGGACTCAAAACAAAGTAAGGGCGCTAGCGGCTCACTTAGTTTGCTGAGCGGACTCGAAGCAAAGTAAGGGTGCTAGCAGCTCACTTAAGTTGTTGAGCGGACTCGAAACAGATTAAGGGCGCAACTAGCTACGAGTTGATTCCTCCGCGCACAGGTTTTCCGTACAAAGAGCAAGATCTCCGAGGCGGATAACCTTATACAGAAAGGAAATATCTAAAGTCTCGCACGACTTAGCTTTTTCTGTTGCCGCATCAGCGTCGTTCTTTCGCTCGCCCGCTCCTTAGGAGCCATGACGATGAAGAACAGCCGCCGCCGAAGCCCCCTACCTGGCGCGCCAGAGATGTCGGGGGGTGCTGATCCCACCAACACCTATGGGGACAGGGCCCCTTTCGGTTCGGTGGGAGGTGGAGAGCGCACAAAGAGCGGATCGAGGCGGTGCACACGGGGGGGATTTTACCCAGCTTCGGGCCGCACGGATGCGTAAAACCCTACTGTTGCTTGTTTGTGTGTATTGAATCTTTGCTCAGGAGCGATCGACGCTACCAGACTGAGCGTGGGAGTGTTTCTGGTATCTCCAATGAGCCGAACTGGCCGAACCCCCTCTACGTTGCGCTTGGGCCTCCTTTTATACTTTCAAGGGGTTACCCACAGGTGGCAACGTAGACTAGAAGGGTAAAAATGGAAAAGGATGCGGTAGGAGTAGCTACCGCTACTATGGATATAGTGCACCCTACCTAACTCTGACGGCAGGGGACAAGGGCATTAAATGCCTGTCTGAGTCTCCTAAACGGTGCAAAAGGTGACCGTTAGGAGCGCCACCGTTTGCCACGATGGGCTTCTCTTCATCTCCGCTTGCCACCACTTACCGCTAGCTGCACGGCCTCCTGCCACGTGTGCTTGGGAGAGTCCCAGAGCGACACGTTAGCAGGTGTGCTGGAGCGCGGGCACGAAGTGGGGGTTTCCCGCGGTAAGCTCCTTGCCGCGGCCGTCATCTTGTCGCGTCCGGAAGCTTGTCGCTCGCTGGATCTTGCAGGGACGCAGGGCGCGTCGCGGCAAGCTTTCTTGGTATGCCTTGAGTAGCCTTCCCGACAAGCTCCTCTTGCCGGGGTCTTGTCTCTTCCCGGCAAGATCCTCTTGCCGGGGCCTTGTTTGGCCTTCCCGGCAAGCTCCTCTTGCCGGGGCCTTGGTTTGAGTACTTTGTTCTTGAATGGTCTTCAAGGGATCCACGGAGGGTCTTGGCGGTCACCCGGCAAGCCTTGCCGCGGGGTGCTGCAACTGCCCGTGCACGAGTTCGGGATGCTAGGGTACCCCTACTCTAGTACACCGACAGGATGCTACTACGTCTCCAACGTATCTATAATTTTTTCTTGTTCCATGCTATTATATTACCATTCCTGGATGTTTTACCATCATTTTATAGCATCTTTATATCATTTTTTGATACTAACCTATTGACTTAGTGCCCAGTGCCAATTGTTGTTTTTTGCTTGTTTTTTACTTCGCAGAATATCCCTACCAAAATGAGTCCAATCTCAGCAAAACATTTTGGAGATTTTTTTAGACCATAAGACAACTTGGGAACCAAGAAAGCAACTGGGTGGAGGTCCGTGGGGACCACAACCCACCAGGGTATGCCCTGGAGCCCAGGCACGCCTAGATGGGTTGTGGGGCCCATGGGGTCTCAGGAACGACCTCTTCACCTATAAATTCCCAAATACTCTAGAAACCCTACAGGAGTCGACGAAAAACAATTCTAGCCGCAGCAATTTCTAGAACCACGAGATCCAATCTAGAGCCATATTCTGACACCTTGCCAGTGGGGAACATGATGACGAAGGTGTTCATCATCCTCATTGGTGCCTCTTCAATGATGCGTGAGTAGTTCACCATAGACCTACGGGTCCATAGGCAGTAGCTAGATGGCTTCTTATCTCTTTTTGATTCTCAATACAATGGTTTCTTGGAGATCTATTTGATGAAGTGACTTTTGGAGGTGTGTTTGTTGGGATCCGATGAAGTTTGAGTTTATGCAGAAGACTTGGTCGACACCGAGAACCCCCTAAGGAGGTAATGTAATACTATCCTCTTTATGTTCGGATATTTGCATTACCACTATGGTCCTCAACTCCTTGTTATTTCCCAGGGCTTTCTTAAGAAGTCCGTACAGATGGACAGTCCTACCCCACTACCCAAAGACCCCATGTCAGCTCTGTTGGAAGAGATGCTGACAGTGGCGCCTTACAAAGCGCCAGAGAAAATGGAGGAGGAGAAGAAGAACCGTGCAAGGGAGTGTTGGAAATATGCCCTAGATGCAATAACAAATTGGTTATTATCATATTTCCTTGTTCATGATAATCATTTATTATCCATGCTTTAATTGTTGTCGGGGTACACCAGCAGGGGTGTATGTTTTCCACTGACTTGTGCACGGACGGCAATTCATCGGGCCAGCAAGATTGCAACATCCAAGACAAGGCTAAGCTGAAGAGATCAACTCTTTCAGAAATCAGAGGGCAGATCAAGAAGACCAAGTCAAGTCGAAGGAGCAAGACACCACTAAGGGAAAAACTCCCTTGCCGGGAAGGCGAGCCTGGCGAGGTCGAGGTGGCTCCAAGAGTAAGCATGAAGACTGTCCCGGCAGGCCCACCAGGCACAATGATGGTAAAAGACCCTGCCAAGGCTCCATCGCTCCACCTCGCGGCGACGCAAGTTATTGATCGGTGCGGCGTCAAGCCCCCAAGTGACTAAGTGGCTGTTTTTGGGCACATGGCATCCACTTCCTATGGAAATCACCTCCAAGTGACACCTGTCCAGCGACGTGTCAAGCAGACAAACAAGAAGGTGGCAGAACAGCCCGACAAGGCTTACCGGGCATTCCATGATGTGACACTAGCTAAGAGGCGCATTTAATGTGCTCTGCCCTGTCTGTAGAGTTAGGTATGATAGCACTATTTGCTACCTAATCAGAGCACAATGACAGATTTGCCATTGTGGTGATCCTTGATCTATAAAAGGAGGCCCGTGGCAAGCATAGAAACGATTCAGACCACTGTACACTCAAACGCGCGTACCCGCCCTCGCCCCAAGGCAACCCTGCCATGCTAGAGCACCACATTTCCACCACTATCCACCATCAATCCACCAAAGCAGGAGTAGGGTTTTATGCCTCATGGCGGCCCGAACCTGCGTAAAAACTGCCCGTGTGATCTCTGTCGTGCTGTGCGACGTTCTCCCCTCTTGGCGCAATGTGCTCATCCTCCCCTAACGAAGCACAAGGGGCTCATGGCCCCATAGGTGGTTGGTTTTTTCCACGACATCTTTGGCGCACCAGGTAGGGGGAAGAGCTTGCGAGAACCCGAGAAGTGTATACAGTGCGTCATCTTCACCATCATTTTCTTCATCAACGGCTTCATCCTCCATGACACCCAAGAAAATGCGGGAGGTGATGAGAACGAAGAGGGGGAGCGATATCGCTTCCCCCGCGCCCTGTTCACATGTCACATCCCTAGCTTCTGGTTTTGCACTAGGCTAGCTTCATGTGTGCATCATGTTTAAATTTTACTTAACCTGAAATGGGGATGTTCAAAACCCTAGCACCAAATGAATTAAACTAGGTTCAAAATAAAATCATTATCAATGAACACAAATATGCCTTTAAAAATGTTCTTGATTTCTGATAAAGGTGAAAACCTCTGCCAAAAATGACGAACATATTTTTAGGTCATTTCTGGATTTTTGAATTAATCCAATACATATTTGAATTGGAGCAATTTAAATACTATATTTACTTTAAATGCTTCAAAAAGGCTGGAAATGGTTAAGTGTCACTGGAATAATCCAGAAAGCATCCATAATTGGTTCTAGGATTTTATGAAATGGGTTAGTATTTTTACTAATTAAAAACAGAGAAAAAGAAATAGAAAAACAGAAAGAATTAGAAGAGAGGGAGAGAAGGACTCACCTGGGCCAACTTACCTGGCGCCATCTGGCCCAGCTAGCGGCCCAGCCCACCTGGCCACCTCCCCTGTCGTCTTCCTCCTTGCCAAGAGGATGAGCGCGTGGCCAACACGCGTGAGCATGTGCCTGGCCACCTCCTACCTACTTGCCACTACTGGAGTCGACCCCGAGCGCCATGTGCATCGCCCCGACCTCCCCCTGGACCTCTCTCAATCTCCCTTGGCATCCTCCCCTCCTCTGCTCTCTATCCCTCTCATGCCCGAGCGGAGCTTGTCGTCGCTGACGCCGTTTGCCACGACCATCGTGCTCCCCTTGCCCCCACGTGCTGTCCACATTCTCCGCCATTGTTCGCCGCTTTGCCCCACCCTCGCCTCGAGCGCTGGGACGACCTGCATTGCCGGCTGCCTCGTCTTCTTCCTCCTCGATTGCCAGAAGCCGCACACGTCGATTCGCCGCCGTTTCCGCCTCCCCAAGCTCGTCGTCTACCTCGTCCGACCCGCTGTGAGCTCCTACGTCGTTTCCCCTTACTTCCGCGCTCATTTGCCTTGCCTGGGCCGTAGTTACGTCGAAGCCGTGAGCTCCTCGCCGTCGACGATGACATAGTTGCGGCCATGGTCATTCCAGCCCGTGTTGGGGCACACCAACATGCTCAGAACCTTTCCGCGCACCCGTAGCCACCACCAGCTCCTCCTCCCGAACACCTTAGCATTGAACTCGAGCATGGCCGAACCACGACCGCAGCAAACCTCATCATTGGCATTGATTCTGATGACCATCTGGTCCAGCTCCACCACCCACAGACGTGGCTCAGCCCCAGCTCTCCGTAGAACCCAACCACGCCCCAAACCAAGCCTTGTAGAGCGAACCCGATGCATCTCCGCCGCTTGGTTTGGTCGTCGCCGGACAACTCCGGTGAGGTGATGTGGCGTCATTAGCATGAGGCTAATTACCACGTTAACCTTGCCCTGTGTCACTGACAGACCGGCCCCACCATGCAAATTAACCACGGGGTAAATCCCTATTTAGCTTTAACCTAACCACAATGGCCCCACGCGTCAGCTTTGACCATGCTGACGTGGCCGTTTTTTTGACCATGAACAGTCGGAAAGACTCCTACTGTGTTAATATATTAAATAAAAAGAACACACACTGTACAATGAGTATTTACATGGTGGGGGGAGATAATATAATCTTGTCAACTTTGTGACAAGAGAAGAGAGAGCAACTTGGGGGTGCTACTATAGGGAGTGTACAAAGTCAAGTACAAAGGGCCTATGCTCCTCTTTTACTCTTTTGAAGAAGCCCAAAGCCCCCTTTGAATCTGTCCAGCCAAGAGTTGAAGGATGGCAGTATCGCTCTAAAGTGTTTGTTATTCCTCTCCTTCCAAATACTCCAGGGTGCCACAATGAATTTTTCCAAGAACATAGGAGTGGGATGAGTTATTTTTTGGGCCTCAATAGCATGCAAATGGCCAGGGAAAGGTTCCCAATTAATCCCATGTTTGTCCCAGCAAAGTTTGCTGAAAGAGCATGTGAAGATCATGTGATCCACTGTTTCCTCAATGGCCATTCCACACAAGAGGCAATTGTGATAATCCCCTACGTTGTAGTGCCTTCTTTTCAACAAGTTCCTTGTATTGAGCCTGTCCTGGAAAAGAAGCCAGGCAAAAACCTTCAACTTCATTGTGCATTTGGACTTCCAGATCCAGCAAAAAACTTGGTGGGCTTGGACGTCCTTGAAGACAAATTTATAGTAGTCAGCTGATTTGTAGCTGGCCTTGTCCCATGAGTAGTGCCAAACATCCAAGGCAGCCGTGGAGGGTTGCAGATGAGACGCAATAATTTGCATGTCCCGGACCTCCTCCAACACTTGGGGGGGGGGGTCAATGGAAGGTGGAACTCTTCCCCCAGCGATGTGCTCCCCAAGAAATCTCTAACAGAAACATCTTCATCTAAAGAGTGTGAGAAGGCCCGAGGGTGGGAGTCTTGAATAAGCTGTCCTGCCCATAAATCTTTCCAAAACAAAGTTGTAGTTCCACAAACAATATTGACTTTAGAAACCCCCCTAAACGTAGGAGTGAGTTTGATTATGTCTTTCCACCAGAACGAGCCAACCGGATCACAAGCATGTGGGATTTTCTGGGCGTAGTATGAATCCCAAGTTAGTTGCACCCAAGGGATATCCAACTTATTGTAGAATTTATGCAGGAATTTCAAGAGCAGTGCATCATTTTGTATTCGGAGGTTGAGCACACCAAGTCCTCCCATATTTTTAGGTTTACAAACCATATCCCATGCCGCCAAAGAGTTACATTTGTCACCCTGTTCAGTCTTCTTGATCCAAAGACACCTGCGCCTAATTTTGTCCAGCAGCTCAATGAGTTTTGGTGGAAAGTGCAATGTGCACATTGCATATATGAGGAGCGAGGTGACCGTGGAGTTGAGGAGCGTTAACTTGCCAGCATGGGTCATGAGCGACAGTGTGGAGGACAAACTTCATTCAACTGTGCTGACCAGGGGCATGAAGTCATTAATGGTAGGTCGGGACGTGCCTAGAGGTAGACCAAGATAGGTGAAGGGCATGGTACCAATTGAGCACTCAAAGATAGCAGCCAGCAGTGCAGATAAAGCAACGTCCAAGTTAATTGGAATGAGTGTTCACTTGTGGAAATTGATCTTAAGACCGATGGACTGAGCATATTTGGTTAGAATGTCTTTGATAATCAATGCTTGATAAGGGCAAGCGGGCATTAGGAGAACCGTGTCATCGGCGTACTGCACAATAGGGTAGTCCATGTTTCCATGAGATGGAAAGGGAAGCTGGATTTTACCTTCCCTATAAGCTTCATTGATTGTAGACTGAAGTAGGTCAGCCGCCAGCACGAAAATAAGTGGAGACAATGGATCACCCTGTCGGACCCCACACTTGCAATGAAATTGTCTGCCCGGGACACCATTAAGGAGTACCGAAGATCTGCCAGAAGAGAAAATTGAGTTTATCCAAGACAGCCACTTCTCATTAAAGCCCATATGCCTCACAATGTTGATCATGGGGTCATGTTCGATGGTGTCAAAGACTTTGGCAAAATCAAGTTTAAGCAGAACTATTGGTCATTTAGAAGCTTGGCATTGGTGGATGTATTGGAAAGTCCAGGCGAGGTAGTCCTGTATAAATCTCCCACGAATGAAACCATATTGGTTGCGGTGAATAATTTGCAGAATAACCATTTGCAGACGGGTGGCCAGGAGCTTAGTAATGAGTTTAAGGCAGCAGTTGAGTAGTGTGATTGGCCTGTAATCATTAACTGTGGAGGGAGACCTATTCTTTGGGATCCGAGTGATTAAACCATCATTAATGCTTTGCAGATTAAGTGTTCCTGCATGAAATGGATCACACAAGGAGTAAAAATCATCCCTGATGATTGGCCAACAAGCTTTGAGAAAAAGGCCACTAAAACCGTCCGGACAAGGAGCCCTATGACTCGGGATTTCTTTAATGACCCCATCAATTTCTTCACGCGTGAAAGGGAGCGTGAGATGATCCAAGTTTGCATGAGGCCGTATTAGAGAAGGTAGATCAAAGTGAATATGAGTGGGGCTAGAGGTACCTAGTCCTTCCGAATATGCATGGAAAAGTAGTGCCTCTTTGCCGTTATGATCTTCCACTACAAGCCCATCAGGAGTTTGGAGATTTGCAATGTTATTTTTGCGATATCTTTCGGTGGCCACTGATTGAAAGAACTTTGTGTTTTCATCGCCAAATTGAACCCATCGGATGGTGCAACGTTTCTTCCAGTACTGCCTCTAATAGTCCAATAACCGAAGGGGATGATTTTTGATGATCTTGCGGAAGTTGCTCTCAGGCAGTGTGAGGGCCCGTTGATTTTCCAACTCATCTAGGTCAGCTAGTGTTTTATTCGTGTTTTCAATAGCCACAGATAACCGAGAAATGCTTTTACTCCAAACCTTGAGATCTTGTTGAAGATTCTTAAACTTTCGATATAGGACCGTAGCCGCATTGGATAGAGCAATAGGTTTATCCCAAACCCTCTTGACCACATCCATAAATCCAGGGTGCAGCAGCCAATAGGATTCAAACCTGAAGATCTTGGCCCGAGGAATTTTTGTCTCAATGTTTACCACACAGGGTGTGTGATCCGAGGTGGGTTTACAAAGAGGTTTTACCATTGTGTTGGGGCAAACACTAGTCCAATGAGTGGATGTAAAAAACCAACCTAGTTGCTCGAGGAGGGGATCGTTTTGCATGTTACTCCAGGTGTATAGTCTGCCTTTAATGGGCAACTCCACTGGATTAAGCTTGCAAATAATGTCATTAAAGGTTGACATATCGTTAACATCACCTCCCAATTTGTTACGATTTTCTGTCCCTCTAATGTAATTGAAATCTCCAAGGAATAAGCAATCTTCAGATGTCTGGATATTTCTGTCGTAAAGCCATTGAGTGAACATGTCCCGAGAGGGCCCTGTGCAGGGACCATAGATGTTGTAAAGAGTCCAAGCTTGTGCGGAAATTGTGCTAGTGAATTGAATTCCTAAAGCAAAATCTTCTTGAACAACCACAGACCCCGAGAAGATGGAGATGTTCCAAACTGTGAGTAAACCACCCGAGGCCCCACGAGAAGGAATATAAGCAAATTTATCGAAGCACTTAGGACAGCAGGTTTTAATAAACGGAAGATCGATGACAGGTTTTTTAGTTTCCTGCAAACAAATGATGGCACAACCACTTATAGATATCGCATTCAACAGCGCTAGTAACTTTTTATTAGAACTTAACCCGCGCACATTCCAACATAGCACGTTCCAGCTACGCAAAAGTGGCATCAGGGGCTTCAAGCTTAAGCAGAAGAAGAGGAGCCGTCCACCTGGCCATTGTGGATGGTAGCCGAGTCTTCAGGCGCAAGCAGAGCAGCCTCCATGAGCTCCTGGGGCGGGACAGCATAGCGGACAACGCCAATCTCCTGCATGGTGCGGATGGAAGTTGGAGGAGGAGCCTGATCCATGGGCACGGAGCTAGAGCTGGTAGCAGCAGAAGGTATCACCCGTGGCTTCACCTTTGGAACAGTAGGGCGCACATCGGAGATTTGTGGCACCCTAAATCCATCAAAGCGCGTCGACCTGGTGTTGTGCCTGACTTCAGTGGTGACGACAGGAGCCTTGAACTTGGAGCGACGTGGGCGAGCAGCCGATGGGCCAGGCGCATCCGTCAGAACTTGGGCTAGGACCAAGTTAGAGCCCTCCTCAAAAGTTTCATGAGCAACGAGTGGAGGCCCATCATTCAAACCACAAATTGGTTCCAGCATAAGCATATCATCAACGGGATCAGCATTGTTCTGGGGCTCAAGATATGAAGAGTAACAGTTTCAGTTGCAGATGGTAGAGAGCCAGAGATCTCAGACTGGAGCATACTAGGATCCCCTTCTTCAGGAGCCAGTTCAATCAGCTGCACCGAGCTAGCAGCCGGGGCAGTGGACAGGATATGAGCAGAGAAGCAAAGTAGGTGTGTGGTCTCCTGGTCAGCAACCTGCAGAATGGACCAAGGTGAACGCGTCTGAAATTCCAATGGAGGCAGACCATATCCAGCCTCCAGGGGCCGTAGGCAGCCACAATAGACATTATGGAGCTGGAGAGATACACGGTGAAGACATTCCTCGAGATCAGATCAGAAGTTAACACAGTAGCAAGCTCATTGCCTTCAACAGAGATACTGACGTTCAAATTCTCAGATGATACAGTAACATCCACAGTGATGACGTTATGGAGCACAGGTGGAGTGACAAATAGAGTGCGAACTTGATTGTTTGAGCCCAGAGAGGATGCCTGGGTGCTAGCAGAGGAACTAGTTTCAAACCATGCAGAGTTCAGGCTGTCAGTGACATTGTCTTGAGGCAGGATGCCATCTTGCACGCAGAGACCCTGAGCAGCAAGCAATGCCTAGAAGTTAACCAGGGCAGCTGGCAATTTGCGGAGCCGGGGGCTGCGGCCATGGATCCCACTGAGCCTCTTGGGGTCCATCTTGCTGAGGAGCATGGTGCGGAGCCTGGTCATTACCGACCCCATTCTGAAGCAACCAATTTTGCAGTTGTTGTTGGTAAAGTTGCTCAGCTGTGAGGCCCTCCTCAAACATGGGATGCGGCACACCGTTGGTGGGAGGAGGTTCTTCATCAGCGGTTGTGACCTCAGGGTCATGTGCATTCGAGTCTGCACCATGGAGAATATAAACAGCGGCAGTCCAACAAGCTCTATCTCCTCCTAACTAACGAATGACAATGCTCTTAGGTATCAGGCGCATATGAATGACTCGGACTTTTAGCAGAACTACAGAATGATCAACATTGGGACTGTTCCAAGAAACTAATCTGCCATAGTCATCCACCGAGCGCTAAAGATAAAATTTTGTCTGATAGTCTTCAGGGAAACCAATATAAAGTAACCAAACTTCAGGACCGTATGTAGTGTTGCGCATATTGAGATCAGCATTATGATGCACAAAAGAAATCACAAGATCTTCCTCATCGAGCTGGATGGTGGTGTTGACTGTAGTGCCTCTGATGAAGGAATTAGCAAAGGCAAACATACCAACTCCAAGAGGATGGTCAGATGACTCGGTGGTGTGCAGTCCAGACTCATGAAGCAGGGCTTCAATGGTGTTGCGGAGGTCCTCCCGGAGATGCAGAGGAACAAATCTGCTAGCCTCAGCGATGGCGAGGAAATTGTTGTTCAATGGCGGGATGGGATTGACTGCCATGTCCGCCCTGACCTTGCGATCCGCAGGCCCGGGCTCAACGGACCAGCCAGCCGGGAGGAAGGGGAGGGAGTTGACGGGGTAGTTGGCCATTGTTGGGGGCGCGGCGGTGGTGGGGACGGTGGCTGCAGTGGTTTGTTGTGGTGGTGGTGCTAGAGCAGAGCACTCTGCAACATTGGGAAGCGGGGCGGGCAATGGGGGAGAATGCGGGGCGTCAAAGGTGGAAGCTGGGGTTTTTGGTCGCCAATGCCATCGCTGGGCCCAGCGGCGTCGCCAGAAAGATTGCACCAGATGTCCATAGCGGCCGCATGCAGAGCATCGGACGGTGGAGGTTGGTTGGCCCCTAGGCTTCATCGAGGGGTAAGTTTTTTCTAGAGAAGGAAAATTGATTTGCTGCCCAGACTGAGAGGATTTGACTGCATTATCAGAATCTGATCCCATACAAAAAGTGCCATTCAAAGAAGCCTGCAGTTTTGACGGGCAATTAAAACCTTTGTGCCCTGGGGCTGAGCAGCGCAAACAAATAATCAGGGCGTGAAACTGGGATTTGTCGTGGCCCCATTGTAAACATTTTGCACAAAGAACCCCCCAGCCATTTACCAGGTCCAATAATTCCTTTCAAGTATATCACGCACGCGATAAATCCGCAATATGCGCAGAGGAGAGTAAAGGCGGCCATGTGGTGTGCGGAGGTGCATATTTGAATGCGGACGCCAGCAAGCTTTGCGGTAATTGGGGGTAGGTAATATTGGTATGAAAATTGAAATTATCAATCCGGAGTAAATGCTCCGTAGAATCGCCTGGGCATTGAATGACCGTGTCTGAGGGCGTCGTAAGCTCCGTGGATCCAGGATGATGATCACCAGGAGGTGCCATGGTCGACCATGAAGCTTCATGGTTGTTCCTGTCGCTGAAAACCATGGAATTTAAAGGAACCAACCCAAGTTTGCTTAACTCTTTGGAGGGATCATGATCTTGGCCAGAGGTGTGTGTGAAAATAGATGAGGCAATGCGCACAGCTACGGGGATTCGGCTAGCAATAGAATCCATCCTTTCATCAGCATGCCAACAAGAATCCAAATGCTTGTAACCATTGAAATGGCCATTGAAGAGATGAAAGTGACAAATGAAATCCGGCCAAATACAGTCCTTGAGGCCATGAATAAAATGTCCAACCTTGTTACCGGCCACAGAAAACCGAAAGGACCTCTCAAAGATCTTAGAAACCTTAAAGCCAACATGATGCCCGCCAATACAACATTGTAGAGCCACACCCACAGATTCCTCATTGAGGGGGAAGGATGCAGAGGAGAAGGAAACAACCAAGAAAAATTCCTTGGTCTTGTGCGAAGGAGAAAAGTGCACCGTTTCTCCAAACCGGCGACGTACCTGATCGGCCACTGCAAGGCCAGGGTTGAAATCCCAATGTAGGAGCCCTTCCATGGCATGGATCAAGGGTTAGATCCATGGTGAGAGGTGGAGCAGGTGGGAGGAGGGGAGGAGGGGAGGAGCCATGATACTCTTTTCTAAAATGTGGTCAAAACAGCGGGCATGACCGTTCCTAGCTAGCATGATGATGAAAGGATGGTCTCAAATGCTGACGTGGCCGTTAACTGGGCCCACACGTCAGCGACCCTAACCAGCACCGTGACACTGACCAGTGGGACCCATTGGTCAGGTTTGACCCGAGGCAGCCCTGTTGACCCTGCTGACGTCACCCTGACGCAATGCTAACGTAGTTAATCATTTTATGGATTTAAAACAATTCAGAAAATCCATAAATTAGTATAAACTTCAAAAATTCTTAGAAATTCAACCATAACTCCAAATGAAATAATTTATATATGAAAAATGATCAGAAAAATCCAATCTATCCATATGTACCATTCTCATGCATGTTAGAATAACTTATGGCTGTTGTTTAGGAAACATCATAAAAGGGCATTGAAACCATCACATATGAAGTTTGGATTTGAATCTTTGGTTCAAACCAACTTCATTTAATCTGGGTTTTAGTTGCATTAGCTCAAATCACAGCATATTGCCATGTCATGATCATACATCATATTATCGCATTGCATTGATTGTGTTTCCTCTTTGTTGTCGGTATTTTCCCCCTCTCGGTAGACGTGTTCCGTTGATGAGTTCGATGAAACCGACGAAGAACTATACTATCTTCAGAAGTGCCAGGCAAGCAAAAACCTATTGTTCTTTCTGATACAATCCTACTCTATCACTCCTTCCCTTTGTTATTGCATTACGACAACAATGTTTGAAATGTTACATGCTGCGGTATTTGAACCCCTTTCCTCTACATGACCTATCATTGCCACAGTAAATAGATGAAGCCCACTAGCATGAGTAGGATTTGTTTGAGCCTGATGTGCCTACTCATTCATGCTTGTTTGTCATGCCTGCTACTACTTAGGGTTGAGTCAGGTCTGATTCATCGGGGATGAATTGGAATGTTGTGAACATGTCCTACTGTTGAGAGCTAAGTGTGTGATCATGATTTGGTAAAGGTAGCGGTGAGAGGCCATGTAGGAGTACATGGTGGGTTCTCTCATTGAAACCGTCCTCAGGAACTGAGTCCAGTGTCTATGATCCAAGACAGTTACTACCACACATTGGACTCCGCGCACTCCAAGCTCTCTTGACTTATTAATCAACCTGATATCTGTCCAGGACTTGCAACTAGTTTCTGGTGTTTATAAGTAGTGCTAGTAGTCTATCAAGTGGTACCCGGTATAGGTGGGCTTGGGACAGACTAGGCACCGTGGCCGGGAATACCAAGCATCACCCGTTTGGTGGGCTAGGGAACCCTGTACAAATCGTTTGGGGCCGTGAGCGACACCCCTGCCGGATCTCCTTGTGGATGGAACCCAAAGAGGCGATAAACCTGGACTAGAGACTTGTGTGGTTAGTCAGGTCGTGGCCGACACCCTCGCCAGGCTTCCGCTTGAAGGTTGCCGAGATACATGATGTCTACATGGTGTTAAGTGGCGAGAGTGTGTGTGAAGAAGTACACCCCTGCAAGGTTAACATGATCTATTTGAATAGCCGCGTCCGCAGTAAAGGACTACTGGGTTGCTTGTGCAGTTCATAGACAAGTGAAAGTGGATACTCTAAATCACGCAAGATAAGCGTGAGTGCTATGGATGGCGTTCTCGTAGGGAGACGGGAGCGGATCCATAGTGGTGTATTGATATGGTGAATATGTGGACTCGTGTAAGCCACCTCAAAAGAGTTACTTGCAGTCGTAGTTCAGGATAGCCATCGAGTCAAAGCTGGCTTGCTGCAGTTAAACTCCACCACCCCCTTTGTTGATACTAATGCATATGTAGCTAGTTCTGATGTAAGTATTGCTGGGTACTCATGTTTTCCTAATTTATGTTTTTGCAGAGAGACTTAAGTCTCACTAGTAGTTCCACGTGGACTTCGATGTTTAGCATGTTACATCAGCTATGATCATGTACCCTTTGGAGGGTCTTGTAGATAGTCAGGCTTCTCAGCCCTTTTCATTTGCAGCTGTCTGACCTTAGAGATGTTATGCTTGCGTTGTTTGTATGATCTGAATGTCGGGTCATGATACCCATGATTGTAATACTTGGCTCCTCGGAGCCTATTGAATAAATACTTTGAGTTGTAGAGTTTTGTTGTGATGCCATGTTGTATTTGCACATATCGACCATATTGTGTGTATGTTATTGAAATGCATGGTATGTGTGTGATCCGACAACCTAGTTGTTTATTCTTGGCAGCCCCTCTTTCCGGGAAATGTCTCCTAGTGCTTCCACTGAGCCTTGGTAGCTTGCTACAGCTCCAGAACACTTAGGCTGGCCGGCATGTGTCCTTCTTCATTCCTGTGTCTGTCCCTTCTGGGAAATGTCACGCGTTGTTCCTTTAAGTCCTTGTAGCTTGCTACGACTTGGGTTCATATGTTGTTGATCGACACGTTCGTTGCTGGGTCATGTATGAATGTCCATGTAAGTTAGTGCCACCTTGGGTTTACGACTAGTCTTGTCGGCCCGGATTCTTTGTCTTATTGATGCTAGCGACACTATCATATACATGAGCCAAAAGGCGCAAACCGTCCCGGGCCAGGTAAGATGGCACCCATGGGAATACCGTGTGTGAGGCCGCAAAGTGATATGATGTGTTACATGCAGACTAGTGTGACTTAGGATCGGGGTCCGGACAGCTTTGGTATCAGAGCTTCACTGCCTGTAGGATTACTAAGCCAAACTGGTCGAAGTTGACTTTAGAAATGCTTTAGTTATATAAGAGAATTGATTGTGGATGGGAACGTAAGGCTCTTTTTACTCCTTATACCTTATGTCTTCTGATCCGAGTCAGCCTATCTTTCCTATGGGGTTAAGGAACTAGGCTTTCTCTTCTTTCTATCAGGATCACGTGTTACTAATCCGTAGACTTATAAGATTGATGAATTTAAGCCTTAGTCCGGTTCCTACTACCTCTGTATGTTGACCGTTGATCTCGAAACCTTGATATTGTGATTTTTAGTGGTTTTGCCACCATTTTTGCAGAATGTCCCATATCTTTTTGAGCATTTAGAGCCGTTATGTTGTCCGAGTCATCCCAGGTTTCTAAATAGTCTGATGCACTTGCAAATCCGTTCCTTCTGTCCCGGTATTCTTTGTGCGAGATTAACCACATTAACTAGTGTGTTGAGGTACTTCATTTCTTTAGTATATATGTTGGACCTATTATTATGACCCTAGGTGTCTTAGAGGATCACCTAGTACTCTAGCCATGTTTTGAGTTCCCAGTGTGATGATTCGGGCCGTCATTCTTGAAAGCATCCCGTGATGCAATTTAGTTAGTAGGTATTCTATTCCTGGGTTCTTGAACCCGAGATTCACCCTACTTAGTTCGTGTTGATAGTGTTTGCTCGTTCCTTTAGGATATTAGTAATCTTTGTGATAGTCCTCAAGGTCTGTGGTATTTCCTTCCTCCAATACCATGAACTGCTTATGGCAGAAGTTCTTCGAACCAAAAGGTCACAACCAGAGTGCTCTTGACGAGTTCTTGATTCTATGTTGTTACTCTGCCAGTTCCACCTTTCTGCATGGGTTATCCGGAAGAAATATGTTGAGCTTGTTCGACATGCTAATCCATGCATCCACAACTCAGAAAGGTATATGTTCCTTTGAGTTGTCCCTCTAGATGTAATCGGACCTCCGACTATCACTTGATAGTCATGAGTAGTCGTGCACCCGTGTTCATTGGTGCCTATTATTCTTGTGGTTCATCAAACCATTCTATTTGGAATGACTAGGAGAAACAAACTCCAGAACCTTATCCATATCCAGGATTGGGTCAAAGCAGTTGTAATCCACAAATCAAAATGCCAATCCAATTTTTGATTTTGTTCTACCCTAGAGTATCTCCCCCTTTATGTCAGGATTCTCATGAAATTTTCACCAGCTTTTATGAATTCTTGACGCAGAGACACTTCTCTCCTTCATTATTCATTCCTTGGTTCTCATGTTAATATAACCAGGATGCCGACAAGTGGATCTTGATGTGTGAAATCATTACTCCTAGCAACTCCATTGCTTGGTAGTTAAGGGATAATAATTTCGTTCTTAGCGTGTTGGTTATTAAATCCTCATTCTAAGACTCACTATGCTACCTAGTCCTTATTTCGTGGTGCACTCTTCCATTGATGAGTTAGGATTTTTTTCAAATCCTCGCTCATTTGATCATGTCGTCTTGCTCTCAAAGGCAAGATTGTTCTCGAGCTTAATATCATATCGATGGTTCGTAATTTTCCAAATATCTTCTCGGAAATATCACCAGGTTTTCACCTGACCGCTATGTTGAGTTCGTGATCAAGTTGGTTTTCTTGTAAACCACACTTTCTCCAAGAATTTGTGTTGGATACCCCTAAGATAGTTGGTTAAGCTAAACAACAAATTGGAGAGTTGGAAGATAAAAGCTTGTCCGACTTAATTCATTTCTAAGGGATATCTCTTGTGTGTGTGTGTGTGTTGAAGAAAGATGGTATTTTCATTGATTGACCCTCTTGATCAGTTAATGGACCTATTATCTTATCCAATCTTTGATTTGAGTATGGGCTATCGTGAGATCAAATCAGACCAATGATATTTGTAATGTTGTCTTACTCGTGGTTGTTTCCTTGAGCATACACCATTATATCTTTTGGATCTAACCAATGCTATCACCTTGTTCACATGATTGTGGAATTCCAATTATATGGAATCCTGGATGGATTGTTGTTGAGCCCATTGACAACATTTTCATCTTGCATGATTCATGTTGAACATCTAAGTTGGTGTTGGAAACTTTTGAAATCATTTTCTTCATGCTAGCTCATGAAGTATTTGTTTGATGAAAGAAGTGACTTCCTCTTATACACGTGCATTTCGTGCAAGTTGTCGTTCTGGATCCAGGAAAGATTGTTTTTGCGTCTTTAGAATCATCCCAAGTCAGTCATGCATGTGCAAAGTATACTGTGGTTTGGTAGATTAATTACCCCCACTCCATATGTATTCCGTAGCACACCAAGCCACTGATTGACTTGTTCAAGGAAGAGAAGTCTATGCTTGGGATCTAATCCATGGACTTGCGTAAAGACTTTGATATCCTCGATGAGGGTTCCCCACATGAACTCGGTAGTGTTTTATTATAAGGCTACTACATGGTCATGCTTGTCTGGGACAGCGTGTTCACATGTGTGTAGCAGAACCAGCTCATGTTTTGGGGCTTGCTATTGTAGTTCCTTCCCTGAGAATCTCGCAACGTCATCTCATCGGTTTGTGTTGCAAACTTTCTTTTCCAGACATGTTGTCTGAGATATCTATACAAACTAGATCTAAAACTCAGGCAGATGTGATGGTTGGAACCTTTCCAAGATCTATGATGTAGGTTCCGGCAAGGATGATGTTTTGGCTGACACACCTAGCCAGGAGCTCTACTATTGTAGTATCTCGATTGAGGAATTTGACCATCTTCTCCATGAGGATTTCGAGTGACTTACTCTAGAGGTTGTTCCTTATGGATTTTGTGTCTCCGAAGTCCGACCTCTTCTTGTGTTCTAGATACCATACGTCAGTACATCAAGGAGAACATTAGAAGTGGAGTGCTAAATGTCTCTCGGTCGATCATCCAGATTTTGATCCCTTGGCCTCGCTAAGGTGAAACCTGAGAAGGTGTTATCTTCCTTTGCATGTGCATCCTCCACCACTATTCATCATGGTAGTATGATGTGTTGCCAGGATCCTCGGCACGGATATTGGTAAAACCTTGATGAATGTGGAAATGCTCAAGTTCTTGTGCTCAGTCCCTAGGTTATATCCTTGGTATCAACTGGAATGTGCTTTCCATTTGCCGAGTTGTTCTATAACCGTAGTTTCCTTCTAAACTGAGTATTCCATTCATTGAATTCTGTCAAACGATCAAATGTGAATTGCCTTAGGCTGGCATAAAGAGTCTCAACGATCTAGGTATCAAAATTAATTCTTTTTGCCACTTAATTAAGGGAATAACTCTATGTGTCACCTTCTCGAAGGTGTTCTGTTATGGAATCATGGCAATTACCTCCTCGTTACTCGGGAACCATGCACCATCCCATTCCAGCATGGAATTGTTGTTTACCAAGTGATCCTTCATCATATGTTCTTCCATCCCTCCCAATGTGTGTTTGAAAGTCTCAGCTTAAGAGATGTTCAACGTCTCACTCCATGAGTTGATCCTGAGTTCCTCGATCTTTGAGGAGATCGATTCCTGTAGAGTTTCTTTCTGCCATTGTCGTGTCGGATGAACATCTCGGAAGCAAAGACGTCAAGATTAAGATGATGTAATGAATCAACTTCCTCGAGAAGTGCAAGTTGGATCGTGAAGATTGTCATAGTTTTGTGGCCACCTTTTTCCCTACCTCACGTCTTGAATCTCGGGACGAGATTCTTGTTTAGTGGGGGTGAGTTGTCACATCCCTAGCTTCTGGTTTTGCACTAGGCTACCTTCATGTGTGCATCATGTTTAAATTTTATTTAACCTGAAATGGGGATGTTCAAAACCCTAGCACCAAATGAATTTAACTAGGTTCAAAATAAAATCATTATCAATGAAACGAAATATGCCTTTAAAAATGTTCATGATTTCTGATAAAGATGAAAACCTTTGCCAAAATGTTGAACATATTTTTAGGTCATTTCTAGATTTTTGAATTAATCAAATACATATTTGAATTGGAACAATTTAAATACTATATATATTTTAAATGCTC
Source organism: Triticum dicoccoides (assembly GCF_002162155.2). Taxonomy (NCBI): domain Eukaryota; kingdom Viridiplantae; phylum Streptophyta; class Magnoliopsida; order Poales; family Poaceae; genus Triticum; species Triticum dicoccoides. The sequence continues at coordinate 298,911,548 of NC_041393.1, forward strand.
CAAAAATGCTGAAAATGGTTAAGGGTCACTTGAATAATCCAGAAAGCATCCATAATTTTTTCTAGGATTTTATGAAATGGGTTAGTATTTTTACTAATTCAAAACAGAGAAAAAGAAATAGAAAAACAAAAAGAATTAGAAGAGAGAGAGAGAGAATGGCTCACCTAGGCCAACTTACCTGGCGCGATCCAGCCCAGCTGGCGGCTCAGCACACCTGGCCACCTCCCCTACCGTCTTCCTCCTTGCCAGGAGGACGAGCGCGTGGCCGACGTGCGTGAGCACATGCCCGACCACCTCTTTCCTGCTTGCCACTGCTGGAGAGGCCCCGAGTGCCACGTGCATCGCCCTGACCTCCCCCTGGACCTCTCTCACTCTCCCTCAGCCTCCTCCCCCTCCACTGCTCTCTCTCCCTCTCATGCCCGAGCAGAGCGTGTCGTCGCCAACGCCGTTTGCCACGGCCACCGTGCTCCCCTTGCCCCCATGTGTTGTCCACGTTCTCTGCCATCGTCTGCCGCTTCGCCCCACACTGGCCTCGAGCGCTGGGACGGCCTGCATAGCCGGATGCCTCGTCTTCTTCCTCCTTGGTCATCGGAAGCCGCACACATTGATGCACCGGCATTTCCGCCTCAGCGAGCTCGTCGTCTACCTCGTCCGACCCGCTGTGAGCCCCTACACCGTTCCCCCTTACTTCCGCGCTCATTTTCCGTGCCTGGCCCGTAGTTCTGCCGGAGCCGTGAGCTCCTCGCCGCCGGCGATGACACAGTCACGGCCACAATCATTGCAGCCCGTGTCCGAGGACACCAGCGTGCTCAGAACCTTTCCACGCACCCGTAGCCACCACCAGCTCCTCCTCCCGAACACCTTAGGATTGAACTCGAGCATGATCGAACTACGGCCGTTGCACACCTCATCACCGACATTCATTCTGACGACCATCTGGTCCAGCTCCACCACCCACAGACGAGGCTCAGCCCTTGCTGTCCGTAGAACCCAATCACGCCCCAAACCATTCCCTGTAGCGTGAACCCGATGCGTCTCCGCCGCTCGGTTTGGTCGTCGCCGGCCAACTCCGGCGAGGTTATGTGGCGTCAGTAGCCTGAGGCTAATTACCATGTTAACCTCGCCCTGTGTCACTGACAGACCGGCCCCACCATGCAAATTGACAACGGGGTAAATCCCTATTTAGCTTTAACCTAACCACAATGGCCCCACGTGTCAGCTTTGACAATGCTGAAGTGGCCGTTGACTGGGCCCACACGTCAGCGACCCTAACCAGCACCCTGACACTGACCAATGGGACTCACTGGTCAGGTTTGACCCGGGGCAGCCTTGTTGACCCTGCTGATGTCACCCTGACACAATGCTGACGCAGTTAATCATTTTCTAGATTTAAAATAATTCAAAAAATCTAGAAATTGGTATAAACTTCAAAAATTCTCAGAAATTCAACCATAACTCCAAATGAAATAATTTACATATGGAAAATGATCAGAAAAACCCAATCTATCCATCTATATCATTCTCATGCATGTTATAATAACTTATGGCTGTTGTTTAGGACAAATCATATAAAGGGCATTTAAACCTTCACATATGAAGTTTGGATTTGAATCTCTGGTTCAAACCAACTTCATTTAATCTGGGATTTAGTTGCATTAGCTCAAATCTCGGCATGTTGCCATGTCATGATCATGCACCATATTGTCGCATTGCATTGATAGTGTTTCCTCTCTGTTGCCGGTATTTTTCCCCTCTCGGTAGACGTGTTCCGGCAATGAGTTCGATGAAACCGATGAAGAACTATACTATCTTCAGAAATGCCAGGCAAGCAAAAAACCCTTGTTCATTCCGATACAATCCCACTCTCTCGCTCCTGCTCTCTGTTATTGCATTAGGACAACAATATTTCAACTGTTACATGCTGCGGTAGTTGAACTCCTTTCCTCTGCATGACCTATCATTGCCATAGTAAATAGATGAAACCCACTAGCATGAGTAGGATTTGTTTGAGCATGATGTGCCTACTCATTCATGCTTGTTTGTCATTCCTGCTACTACTTAGGGTTGAGTCAGGTCTGATTCATCGGGGATGAATTGGAATGTTGTGAACATGTCCTACTATTGAGAGCTAAGTATGTGAACGCGATTTGGTAAAGGTAGCGGTGAGAGGCCATGTAGTAGTACATGGTGGGTTTTCTCATTGAAACCGTCCTCAGGAACTGAGTCCTGTGTCTTTGATCCAAGACAGTTACTACCACACATTGGATTCCAGGCACTCCAAGCTCTCTTGACTTATTAATCAACCTAATATCTGTCCAGGAGTTGCAACAAGTTTCTGGTGTTTGTAGGTAGTGCTAGTAGTCCATCAAGTGGTACCCTGTACAGGCGGGCTTGGGACAGACTAGGAACCATGGCCGGGTATACCAAGCATCGCCCATTTGGTGAGCTTGGAACCCTTTACACATTGTTTGGGGCCGTGAGCGACACCCCGGCCGGATCTCCTTGCGGATGGAACCCGAATATGCAATAAACCTGGACTAGAGACTTGTGTGGTTAGTCAGGTCATGGCCGACACCCTCGCCAGGCTTCCGCTTGAAGGTTGCCGAGATACATGATGTGTACATGGAGGTAAGTGGTGAGAGCATGTGTGAAGAAGTACACCCCTGCTGGGTTAACATGATCTATTCTAATAGCCGCGTCCGCGGTAAAGGACTACTGGGTTGCTTGTGCAGTTCATAGACAAGTGAAAGTGGATACTCTAAATCGCGGAAGATAAGCGTGAGTGCTATGGATGGCGTTCTCGTAGGGAGACGGGAGCGGATCCATAGTGGTGTATTGATATGGTGAATATGTGGACTCGTGTAAGCCACCTCAAAAGAGTTACTTGCAGTCGTAGTTCAGGATAGCCATCGAGTCAAAGCTGGCTTGCTGCAGTTAAACTCCACCACCCCCTTTGTTGATACTAATGCATATGTAGCTAGTTCTGATGTAAGTCTTGCTGGGTACTCACGTTTTCTTAATTTATGTTTTTGCAGAGAGACATCGGTCTCACTAGTACTTCCGCGTGGACTTTGATGTTTAGCATCTTACCTCAGCTACGATCCTGTACCCTTTGGAGGGTCTTGTAGATAGTCAGGCTTCTCAGCCCTTTTTATTTGTAGTTGTCTGTACTTAGACATGTTAATCTTCCGTTGTTTGTATACTCTGAATGTTGGGTCATGATACCCATGATTGTAATACTTGGCTCCTCAGAGACTATTGAATAAATACTTTGAGTTGTAGAGTTTTGTTGTGATGCCATGTTGTATTTGCACATATCGAGCATATTGTGTGTATGTTATTGAAATGCATGGTATGTGTGTGATCTGACAACCTAGTTGTTTATTCTTGGTAGGATATCTTACCGGGAAATGTCTCCTAGTGCTTCCACTGAGCCTTGGTAGCTTGCTACTGCTCCGGAACACTTAGGTTGGCCGGCATGTGTCCTTCTTCGTTCCTGTGTCTGTCCCTTCGGGGAAATGTCATGCGTTCTTCCTTTAAATCCTTATAGCTTGCAGCGACTTGGGTTCATAAGTTGTTGATCGACACGTTCGTTGCTAGGTCATGTATGCCTGACCCTGTAAGTTAGCGCCACCTTGGGTTTACAACTAGTCATATCGGCCTGGGTTCTTTGTTATATGGATGCTAGTGACACTATCATATACGTGAGCCAAAAGGTGCAAACGGTCCCGGGCCAGGTAAGGTGGCACCCATGGGAATACCATGTGTGAGGCCACAAAGTGATATGATATGTTACATGCTAGATTGGTGTGACTTAGGATCGGGGTCCTGATAGCTTAGGTATCCGAGCTTGACTGCCTGTAGGATTACCAAGCCAAACTGGTCGAAGTTGAGTCTAGAAATTCTTTAATTATATAAGTGAATTGAGTGTGGATGGGAACATAAGGTTCTTTTTACTCCTTATACCTTATGTCTTATGATTCAAGTCATCCTATCTTTCCTACGGGGTTAAGGAACTAGGCTTTCTCTTCTTTCTATCAGGATCATGTGTTACTAATCGGAAGACTTAGAAGACTGATGGATTTAAGCCTCAGTCCGGTTCCTACAACCTCTGTATGTTGACCATTGATCTCGGAACCTTGATATTGTGATTTTGAGTGGTTATGCCACCATTTTTGCAGGATGTCCCATACGTTTTTGAGCATTTACAGCCGTTATGTTGTTTGAGTCATCCCAGGTTTCTAAATAGTCTGATGGACTTGCAAATCCCTTCCTTCCTTCACGATGTTCTTTGTGCCAGATTAACCACACTAACTAGTGTGTTGAGGTTCTTCATTGCCCGGGCATATATGTTGGAGCTATTATTATGACCCTAGGTGTCTTAGAGGATCACGTAGTACTCTAGCCATGTTTTCAGTTCCTAGTGTGATGATTTTGGCCATCATTCTCGAAAGCATCCCGTGATGCAATTTAGTTAGTAGGTATTCTTGAACCCGAGATTCACCCTACTTACTTCGTGTTGATAGTGTTTGTTCGTTCCTTTAGGCTATTATTAATATTTGCGATAGTCCTCAAGGTCCATGGTATTTCCTTCCTGCAGTACCATGAACTGCTTATGGCAGAAATTCTTCAAACCAAAAGGTCACAACCAGAGTGCTCTTGACAAGTTCCCGATTCTATGTTGTTACTCTGCTAGTTCCACCTTTCTGCATGGGTTATCCGGAATAAATATGTTGAACTCGTTCAACATGCTAATCCATGCACCCACAACTTAGAAAGTTATATGTTCCTTTGAGTTGTCCCTCTAGTTGTAGACGGACCTCCGACTATCACTTGATAGTCAGGAGTAGTCGTGCACTCGTGTTCATCGGTGCCTATTATTCTTGTGGTTCGTCAAACCATTCTATTCGGAATGACTAGGAGAAACAAACTCGAGAACCTCATCCATATCCAGGATTGGGTCAAAAAAGTTGTAATCCTCTAATCAAATTGCCAATCCAATTTTGATTATATTCTACCCTAGAGTATTACCCCCTTTATGTCAGGATTCTCATGAAATTTGCACCAGCTTTTATGAATTCTTGACGCAGTGATACTTCTCGTCATCATTATTAATTCCTTGGTTCTCGTGTTATTGTAACCGGGATGCCGACAAGTGGATCGTGACGTGTGAAATCATTACTCCTAGCAACTCTCTTGCTTGGTAGTTAAGGGACAATAATTTCGTTCCTAGTGTGTTGGTTATTGAATCCTTATTCTAAGAATGACTGTGCTACCCAGTCCTTATTTCCTAGTGCACTCTTCAATTGATGAGTTAGGATTTTGTCAAATACTCGCTCTTTGATCATGTCCTCTTGCTCTGAAAGGCAAGATTGTTCTTGAGCTTCATAACATATCAGTTGTTCGTGTTTTTCCAAATATCTTCTCAGAAATATCACCAGGTTGTCACCTGACCGCTATGTTGAGTTCGTGATCAAGTTGGTTTTCTTGTAAACCACCCTTTCTCAAAGCATTTGTGTTGGATACCCCTGAGCCAGTTGGTTAAGCTAAACAACAACTTGGAGAGTTGGAAGATAAAATCTTCTCCGACTTAGTTCATTTCTAAGGGATATCTCCTGTGTGTGTGTGTGTGTGTTGAAGAAAGATGGTATTTTCAATGATTGACCCTCGTGATTAGTTAATGGACCTATTATCTTATCCAATCTTTGATTTGAGTGTGGGCTATCGTCAAAATCAAATCAAAACCAATGATATTCGTAATGTTGTCTTACTCGTGGTTGTTTCCTCGAGCATACACCATTATATCTTTTGGATCTGACCAATGCTATCACCTTGTTCACATGATTGTGGAATTCCAATTATATGGAAGCCTGGATGGATTGTTGTTGAGCCCATTGACAACATCTTCATCTTGTCCATGATTCATGTTGAACATCTAAGTTGCTTTTGGAAACTCTTGAAAGTATTTTCTTCATGCTAGCTCATGAAGTATTTGTTTGATGAAAGAAGTGACTTCCTCTTATACACTTGCATTTGGTGCAAGTTGCCACCGTGGATCCAAGAAAGATTGTTTTTGCTTCCTTCGGAATCATCCCAAGTCAGTCATGCATGTGCAAAGTGTACTGTGGTTTGGTAGATCAATTACCTCCACTCCATATGTATTCCATAGCACACCAAGCCACTGATTGACTTGTTCAAGGAAGAGAAGTCTATGCTTGGGATCTAATCCATGGACTTGCGTAAAGACTTTGATATCCTTGACGAGGGTTCCCCACCTGAACTCGGTAGTGTTTTATTATAAGACTACTACATGGTCATGCTTGTCTCGGACAGCGTGTTCACATGTGTGTATTAGAACGAGCTCATGTTTTGGGGCTTCCTATCGTAGTTCATTCCCCGAGAATCTCGCAACATCATCTCGTTTGTTTGTGTTGCAAACTTTCTTTTCCAGACATGTTGCCTGAGATATCCTATTACCAACCAGATCTGAAACTCAGGCAGATGTGATGGTTGGAACCTTTCCAAGATCAATGATGTAGGTTCCGGCAAGGTTAATGTTTTGTCCAGCACAACTAGTCGGGACCTCTACTATTGTAGTATCTTGATTGAGCAATTTGACCATCTTCTCCATGAGGATTTCGTGTGACTTACTCTAAAGGCTGCTCCTTATGGATTTTGTGTCTCCGAAGTCCGACCTCTACTTATGTTCTAGATACCATACGTTAGTGCATCAAGGAGAACATTAGAAGCGGAGTGCTAAATGTCTCTCGGTCGGTCATCCAGTTTTTGATCCCTTGGCCTCGCTAAGGTGAAATCTGAGAAGGTGTTATCTTCCTTTGCATGTGCATCCTCCACCACTATTCATCATGGTAGTATGATGTGTTGCTTGTGAGTTAATAGACAAGTGAAAGTGGATATTCTCAAATGCGCAAGATAAGCATGAGTGCTATGGATGGCGTTCTCGTAGGGAGACGGGAGCGGAGCCATAGTGGTGTATTAATATGGTGAATATGCGGACTTGTGTGCGCCACCTCAAAAGAGTTACTTGCAGTCATAGTTCAGGATAGACACCGAGTCAAAGCTAGCTTGCTGCAGTTAAACTCCACCACCCCCTTTGTTGATACTGATGCATATGTAGCTAGTTCTGATGTAAGTCTTGTTGGGTACGTTTGTACTCACGTTTGCTTAATTTATGTTTTTGCAGAGAGACTTCAGTCTCACTAGTAGTTCCGCATGGACTTCGACGTTTAGTTTGTTATCTCAGCTACGATCCTGTACCCTTTGGAGGGTCTTGTAGATAGTCAGGCTTCTTATCCCTTTTCATTTCTAGTTGTCTGTACTAAGAAATGTTATGCTTCCGTTGTTTGTATGCTCTGAATGTTGGGTCATGATACCCATGATTGTAATACTTGGCTCCCCGGAGGCTATTGTATAAATACTTTGAGTTGTAGAGTTTTGTTGTGATGCCATGTTGTATTTGCACATGTCGAGCACATTGTGTGTATGTTATTGCAATGCGTGGTATGTGTGGGATCCGACAACCTAGTTGTTTATTCTTGGTAGCCTCTCTTACCGGGAAATGTCTCCTAGTGCTTCAACTGAGCCTTGGTAGCTTGCTACTGCTCCGGAACACATAGGCTAGCCGGCATGTGTCCTTCTTCGTTCCTGTGTCTGTCCCTTCAGGGAAATGTCACGCGTTGTTCCTTTAAGTCCTTGTAGCTTGCTACGACTTGGATTCATACGTTGTTGATCGACACGTTTGTTGTTGGGTCATGTATGCTTGTCCATGTAAGTTAGTGCCACCTTTGGTTTACGACTAGTCATGTCGTCCCGGGTTCTTTGTCATATGGATGCTAGCGACACTATCATATACGTGAGCCAAAAGGCGCAAACGGTCTTGGGCCAGGTAAGGCGGCACCCGTGGGAATACCGTGCGTGAGGTCGCAAAGTGATATGATGTGTTACATGCTAGATTGGTGTGACTTAGGATCGAGGTCCTGACATCAAATCTCCATCGCCTCCCTCAGTCGTGGCCGCTATGGAAGCGAGAACCAGTAACGATGGCGGCGAGCCGACCCCTGTTGTTCGGGAGGTGTAATCGCCACGCGAGCCCCATCCAGGGGATAGGATCGAAGTGTATAGGTACAAGGTTTCTCTTTCCAACACTCTCATTTATTGACAATCGAGCCACTCTGGGCTTTTGTGTCATCAATGTTGATGTGTACCCCATGAAACTCGGTTCAACATTTACCCTACTTAGGGAACCCCTGAGCGAAGCGCTGGTGTGGATCCGTTGATTGATACCCAAGCAAGTGCGCTCCGGCAAGGCCGTCTGCATTAGCGTGACTCTTACGCCAGCCGCCACCAGATTGTTTGAAAAATATGGAGGGAAAGAAACAAAAACCGGTCGTACCACCGCATCCTGTCGCCTGCAAGATACATATGATTTCTCATTGGCCCCAGCCGGGAGTCAGAGAACTACGTGCACGACATCTATTCTTCCCGAAGCATGCGAGTGCGGCAAGCATTCGCAGCCGAAGGGAACGGGAGGAGGTGAGGACAAAAGCTAAGTCCATGCAGTCACTACTCCCTTATGAATTTAAGATTTCACATTTGTTTATCCCTTGAATACCAAAGTATTCATGCGTGGAAATCCTTCGTGTGATGGCACCTTGCTAGTTCTCTATCTGCACCCTCGCTCTTTCTGAGCCTGGCTCATAGAATGGGCGGCTGCGTTGAAAACTACTAAGTAAAAACCTGCCGAGATGCATCCACGCCAAGATGAATGCTAAGGGCCTAACCCTAACGACTATCGTGGCAATATGAAACCGGCAGGCAACCAGAACATGCATAGGGACTAATCGTATGAACACTGATAGGTGGATTTAAAAGATTAAGCAAAAACATCAGTTCCACGGAAGCATGAATAAAACGGTGTCTAAGTACAGAACATGCATAGGGACTAACGCACAATCAAAGATTAAGAAAAACATCACTTCCATGCAAGCATGAATAAAACGGTGTCTAAGTACAGAACATGCGTCATGTTTTGTTACAGGACAGCGCAGTGGAAAGAATAGTTCAGTGCCGGGTTTGGCGACCGTGTGGAGCCATTGGGATGGAAAGGACCTTGGCGACAAGGGGGGCAGCTTTCTCCTCGACAGCAGGAACATCTGCGCCCTCCGGCGGCTTCGTGAAGCCATTGGCAAGGTCGAGGTCCGAATGACGGCAGGCGATATTACTCAAAACCATGAAGAGGGTGTTGCGGGCAAGCTTCCGGGATTCAGTCACGAAGCGAACAGCCCTTCCCTCCTCATGCATCTTCAGCTTGTTGATCATCTCATTGAAGAAGATCCCTAACTTGACGCTGGGGACCTCCTGCTTGCTGGCCGAGAAGACTGGCCCTTCCATGCCCATCACTGCAGTTTGGGTGGTGAGATGCTCAGCAGTGTCGATCAAGCTCTTGTTCCAGAGGTCGACCTGCTTGGAATGATTCGCCACCTTCTCCTCTGCATCTTTTCGAAGGCGCCTTGCGGTGTCTAGGTCCTTCGTCAGCTGCTACTCACGAGCCCTGCTAGATTCTACCGAGCTCTCCAAGGTGCCCATCTTGGCCTTCAGGTTTCAATGGTGTTGTTGGCAGTCTCAAGGCCTTGGCTCTTGGCGGGGACTTGCGACTATTATTGGATCTAGTGCTCCGCAGACCCAAGAAAGGTTTGAATTCTTGGGCGTGTGCGAAGAACTCAACTTTTCTAGCCGATTGACACGCCGCTCTCTTGGCCTAGCTCGATGAACGGGAAGAAACTGGACACGGCAGTTTACCCAGGTTCGCGCCACCTTGCGGTGTAAAACGCTACTCCTGCTTTGTGGTGGATTAGCCTCGCGGGGGCTATGGATGAACTAGTACACACTAGAAAAAAAAGACACATTCATGAGATTTTGGGCCGAACGAAATGTTTCCTATCATGCTTATGACACTTCTGTGACGATAATTGTGAAAAAATCCGGTATCATCATAGATGTGGTGGGCTCCTACTTCTGTGACAAAAAATCATGATAGAAAATGGGTTTTTCGTCCTGGGTGGGCCGGAGACACTGTTCCATGACATTCTTTGGGTCGTACATGATGGGAAAAACCGTGGTAGAAGCGAGGGCGAGGAAATATTGGGGAGTTCCCGGTTACGGTGGGTGGTCAGGGCTGAGCGATGCACGGAGGGATTGCACGTTTCTCTCATACATGTCGCGTGTGGGTGCGAGGCGTTGGTATCTAACTGAACCCGAGCGAGGCGTTCACCTACTAAACCCGAGCGATTACACTGGACATGCGTTACTAAACCCGAGCGATCAATCGATCCCTAGCTGTTAACTGAACCCGATCGAGCGATTCCTTCGCTACTGCTGCTAACTGAAGCCGATCGAACCTACTGCCTCTTGATGAACAATGAGCGTTGTTGGGGGGTGGATGAACAGTTCTCGGTGGGGGTTGGATGAACAGGACCTCGTGGTAGTAGAGGTCGTTGCCGTTGGATGAATAGGACCCCAATCGATCGAGCCAGTTGGGGGTGGATGAACAGGACCCCGTGGAGGGCTGGATGAATAGGACGACCCCGTGAAGGGCTAGTTGAACAGTAGCCGGTGGAGGGTAGGATGAATAGTAGCCCGTGGAGGCGTGGTTGAACAGGACCCCATGGAGAGGGATGGTTGAATAGTAGCCGATGGAGGATTGGTGGAGGCTGGATGAACAGGAGGCCGTGGATGAATAGTCATAGGTGGAGGCTAGAGGAGGTCGACGGTGGATGAACAGTAGCATGTGGAGGATGGAGGAGGTCGACGGTTGAGATGAATAGTAGCCCGTGCAGGGGCTATGGATGAACTAGTACAAGGATGAACAAGCCTCGGGAGGTGAGGTGTTCTTGAGCTGGTGTGGTGCTCTACTTGCTCTGGTTTTGATCCCCCCCTCTTTCTATGGTGGTGGCTAAGTCCTATATATAGTGCCTTGGTCCTCCTCCCAAATATGAGCGGGAAGGGATTCCACAACGGCGCGATTTGAAAGGGGACACGTAGTACAGTTTATCCAGACAAAAGTAGTCTTCGCCTGCGAAAAGCCTCTGGTTGTGACGCCGCGATGGGCTCGGTGATGACCTCCGGTGTGCCGTCCTGGCGGTCTTGGTCTTGTTACACCAGAATGGAAACCTTTGGATGCTTCCTCGGGACTCCGCGCCTGTGGCTTTCCTCCCTTGCACCGAAAGGGAAACCTGCGCTTTGCACCCGCCTGGCGCCCGCCTGGCCTTGGTCGTTATGGCTCACGTCAGCTGAGCCTCATGAGGTAGCTGCATAGAACTCTCCGCCCCTCATGAGACCTCCTGAGGAGGCCAACTCCTTCAGGGGTCTTGGCGTCGTCCGCCTCGTGAGGCTTGGCCCCTCGCGAGGGTCTTGTGGTGTTGATGTTGAAGCTGGGCCGTACCAGGCCGTCGATGGAGCCGCGCGTGGTGGGCCGCAGGCAGCCAGGACTGGATGCCCCCAAGTCCAAGACGCCGAAAGTATCCCCCGGCCCCACGGCGTGCTCGGACTTGGCTTCCAGGCAAAGCCAAAGGGCAAGTTTGGAGCGCCGCGGGCCCTAACCGCCTGCGGCCTTGACGACACGTCGCGACTGATTGGACGTGGGCGACTCCGCTTCCCCACGCTACCTCGGCAACTGCCCGACTTGACTAGTCGATGCTACATGCAGAGGGTCATGATGGCGCGAGGTCGTGGAGGCCGGCGGTTGGTCTCCCTTGGCTATAAATGTGAGGGAGGGGCGGAGCCCCCTGTCCATCTACCCTTCATCTTGCCCCCGCTCGCTTCTTTCCTCTCCGTCTTGCTCCTATGGCGTCGCCCAAGAGGTTCTCGGCAGCCGAGAAAGGGAAGGCCCCCAAGGAGGGGCCAGCCTCCCCTCCTCCCAAGAGGGGATGTGGCCGTCCCCACAAGTACCTTCCGTTCCCGGCAGCAGCATCCAGGGGCGTGGGCGCGCACCCCCCAAAGGCAACATTGCACCGGGCGCCCGCGATGGCGCCTCCTCCCGCGGCGCGGGCTACCGGCCCCGGAGTAGCCCCCATGACGAAGGGACGCACGCCGTGATCGTGCGCCCACCACAGCCGCGCTTTTCTTTGCTGGAGGTGCTTCCCGAGTTCGTGGTGTGGCCAGAGATCCCGGCTGGCACCTTGCTCCGGCTCCCTCGCTTCTTCTCTGGCGAGCTTCCTTCTTTGGGGCTTGTTGTCTGTCAGGACCCCGATCCTAAGTCACACCGATCTAGCATGTAACACCTCATATCACTTTGCGGCCTCACGCACGGTATCCCCACGGGTGTCGCCTTACCATGCCCAGGACCGCTTGCGCCTTTCGGCACACGTATATGATAGTGCCGCTAGCATCCATATGACAAAGAACCCGGGCTGACATGGCTAGTCGTGAAGTCAAAGTGGCTCTAACTTACAGGGACATGCATACATGATCCAGCAACGAACGTGTCGGTTATCAGGGAGTGAATCCGGGCTGTAGCAGCTGGGCTAGCAGGACTCCGGAGAAACTGGGCTGTAGCAGGCTAATAGGACTCCGGTAGACACCCCGTGACATTTCCCCGAAGGGATAGACACAGGAACGAAGAAGGACACATGCCAGCCAGCCTATGTGTTCAGGATAAGTAGCAAGCTACCTGGGCTCAGTGGAAGCACTAGGAGACATTTCCCGGTAAGAGAGTCTACTAAGGATAAATAACTAGATAGTCAGATCCCACAGATAGCAATACACATTACACATACGCATAACATGCAAGTATGTGCTGTACAACATGGCATCACAACATAACTCAACAACTCATATAGATAAAGGCTCAGAAGAGCCATCATAGCATTTACTACAAACAGGGGTCACATGACCCAACATTTAGAGAAAACAAGTAACAAGCGGAAGCATTACATGTCTGAGTAGAGACATCTACAAATGAAAAAGGCTGAAGAGCCTGACTATCTACAACATCCGATCAAGATCGTAGCTGAGGTATAAGCTACTTGTCGAAGTCCACGAGAACACTAGTAATATCGAAGTCTCCGCTGCAAAAACATAAATAAAGCAACATGAGTACAAAGGTACTCAGCAAGACTTACATCATATCCTATCATACATGCATTTGTATCAAGAAGGTAATGTGGGGTTTAGTGGCAGCAAGCCAGCTTTGACTCAGTGGCTATCCTGTTCTACGACTACGAGAAACTTTTTGAGGTGAGATGGCGTACACGAGTCGACTAATCACCACACAATACACTACTATGGACTCATCCCCGTCTCCCTATGAGAAGGCCATCCATAGCACTCACACTTGTCTTGAGCATTTTAGAGTATCCACTTCAAGTTGTCTATGTACCACGTAAGCATCCAATAAGTCCATAACCGCGGACCAGGCTATTCGAATAGATCATGCTAACTCTGTAGGGGTGTACTTCTTCACACACGTTCTCGCCACTTACCACCATGTACACGTCGTGCATCTCGACAACCTTCAAGCAGAATCCTGGCGAGGGAGTCGGCCACGACCTAACTAACCACAAAAGACTCTAGTCCAGGTTTATCGCCTACTCGGGTTCCATCCGCAAGCAGATCTGGCCGGGGTTTCACTCACGGCCCCAAACGATGTGTGCAGGGTTCCCAAGCCCACCTCGCCGGATGGGTCTACTCTTGGTACATCGTGCCACTTGTGCCTAGTCTGTCCCAAGCCCACCTGGCTAGGTGCCACTTCGTAGACTACTAACACTACCTACAATCACGAGAAACTAATTCCAACTCCTGGACAGAGATCAAGTTGGTTAATAAGTCAAGAGAGCTTGGAGCGCCCGGAGCCCAATGTGTGGTAGTAGCTAGTCATTGGACAACATACACAGAACTCTGTGCTTAAGGATGGTTCTAGTGAGACAACCCACCATGTACTCCTACATGGCCTCTCACCGCTACCTTTACCAAATCGTTTTCACACACTTAACTCTCACCACTAGAACATATGGTAACACTCCAATTCATTCCCAATGAATCAGACCTGACACAACTCTAAGCAATAGCGGGCATGGCATGGTGGGAACACAACATGGCTCAATCAACTCCTACACATGCTAGTGGGTTTCAACTATTTACTGTGGCAATGACAGGTCATGCAGAGGAATGGATTTAACTACCGCAGCATAAAGTAGCAGTTGGATCGTTGTGGTCCTAATGCAATAAAAGAGAGAAGGAGCGAGAGAGTGGGATTGTATCGGAATGAACAAGGGGGGTTTGCTTGCCTGATAGATCAACATAGGGGCACTGCTTCTCAGACAGGTACTCAGGAACACTCTCCGGAGCAGGACCTATCAAGAAGGAATGATGTCGGCAATCAATACACAAGCATATGCAACAATATGATGTAGGAACATGGCATGAATATGTGATGTTGTTTGTGCTAATGCATGTAGCATTTCACTTGGAAGGAGTCCATTTGAACCAAAGGTTCAAATGCAACTCTAACTTAAGTCTCTTTAAAAGCCATTTATGTGTTTTCACATATACATAAGGTATAATTTGGTTTGACATGCATGAAACTGGTACAGATGGATACATTGAATTTTTCTGATAATTTTTGTAGGGACTAGTCGGATTAATCCATAGCCCCACACCAAAAATCAGAGATATCGGACATATATTAAATATATAACTAATATATATCCAATGCAAATATTTATGCATTAATTCCAAATGGCCAAAATAAATATTAATGAGCTCCTAAAAATACTGGTTTGAATTTTTACCTCTGACCAATATTTTCAGAGAGCAACATGAACATTTTCTTGGACCTTTTTGGAGCAATTTTTAACTGGGTTATTTCCAGAAATGATTTCTAAGGGTTTCATGAATCCCCATTTCAAATTTAAATGAAATTTAAACATGATGCACACATGACTAGCTAGCCTTGAGCATACGAGAACTAGGGATGTGACAACTCGCCCTCACTTGAAAGAATCTCATCCTGAGATTCAGGGGTCGACGGAAAGAAAGTGGGGTACTCCAGTCGAAGATGATCTTCTCGCTCTCAAGTAGCTTCTCTCTCAGAATGATGAGACCTCTTAACCTTGAGAAACTTGATGTTATGACGTCGAGTGACACGCTCTGCTTGATCAGGAATGCGAACAGGGTACTCTCGATATGTGAGGTTATCTTGGAGATCAAGCGTTTCATGGTTCACTCCGTGGATAGGATCCGAGAAGCAACGCCTGAGTTGAGAGACGTGGAAGACATCATGCACTCTGGAAAGATGTGGGGGTAGTTCCAACTGGTAGGCAACCTCTCCTTGTTTAGCGAGAATGCGAAAAGGACCAATGTAACGAGGAGCCAACTTGCCCTTGATACCGAAACGATGGGTACCATCTAAGGGAGTAACCCGAAGGTAAGTTTTGACGAGACTGGGCTGTTTTCAAATTCTCACAAATGATGCGAACTTTCTCTTCTGCCTCCTGGATCATGTCCGATCCAAAGAATTGTCTTTCACTAGTTTCTGACAAGTTCAAAGGTGTTCGACATCTTCGTCCATAGAGAATCTCAAAAGGAGCTTTCTTGAGACTTGATTTATAGCTATTGTTATAAGCAAACTCGATGAAAGGAAGACATTTCTCCCAATCCATACCGAATGATATAATGCAAGCTCTAAGCATGTCTTCGAGAATTTGGTTAACCCTTTCCACCTGACCACTTGATTGAGGGTGGAAAGCGGTACTGAAGGAAAGATGGTTTCCCATGGCAGTCCGGAAACTCTCCCAGAAATGAGAAATGAAAAGACTACCATGGTCTGAATTGATCTCTAGTGGAACACCATGAAGTGACACTATTCAAGAGATATATAAGTCAGCGAGCTGACTAGCAGTGATACTCTCTCGAACAGGTAGGAAGTTCGCCACTTTGGAGAGACGATCAATGACTACGAAGATAGAATTATTCCCTCTCTTGGTCCTGGGAAAGCCGATGATGAAGTCAATACCAACTTTATCCCATTTCCATTCAGGAATAGCTAAAGGCTGAAGGGTGCCAGCAGGTCTCTGATGCTCTGCCTTAACGCGACGACAAACGTCACAGTTAGCAATAAACTGAGCGATTTCTCTCTTCATCCTAGTCCACCAGAACCTCTGGCGTAGGTCATGATACATCTTAGTACTACTGGGATGAATCGTGAGAGGAGATTCATGCGCCTCCTTAAGAATCAAATGTCGCAGATGTTGATTCTTGGGAACCACCAAGTGATTCTCAAAGAAAACAACACCACGATCATCCATAGAGAAACATCCACCAACTCCCTTCTTAATGTTTCTCTTGATCCGGGAAATTCCCGTGTCCTGCCTTTGAGCTGCGATAATCCGATCCTCAAGATTAGGTTTCGCCACCAAGGTAGAAAGGAGTCTATGAGGAGCTATGTGAAGGTTAAGCTTACAGAATTCCTCATGAAGAAGTGGTTGGCCATGCTGCAACATGAGATTGTTGCAATAGGATTTGCGACTTAGTGCATCAGCCATGACATTGGCTTTGCCAGGAGTGTAAGTAATCCCGAGATCATAATCTGAGATCACCTCCGACCAACGTATTTGCCTAAGGTTCAAATCTGGTTGGGTGAAGATATACTTGAGACTCTGGTGATCGGTGTAGATCTCGCAACGTTTACCAAGAAGGTAATGTTGCTAGGTCTTGAGTGCATAGACTACGGCTGCAAGCTCTAGATCATGTGTGGGATAATTCTCCTCATGTGGATGCAACTGTCGAGAAGCATAGGCAATCACATGACGATCCTAAAGAAAAATGCAACTTAGTCCCTGTCATGAGGCATCGCAGTAGTTAACAAAGTCCTTAGTGAAATCACGTGGCACAAGTATGGGAGCAGATGTTAGGCGTCTTTTCAGTTCCTGAAAACTGTACTCACACTGTGGAGACCACTCAACCTTTTTTATCTTTCTTGAGAAGTTCCGTGAGAGGTTTAGCTACTTTGGAGAAGTTTTCAATAAAGTGGCGACAATAGCTGGCTAGACCAAGGAAACTCCTAACTTGTTTAACGGTTTCAGGTGGAGTCCAATCAAGAACAACCTTAACTCTCTCGGGATTGACAGCAATGCCCTTACCAGAGATTACGTGGCCCAGATAGGTCACTTCTGGCAACCAAAATTCGCACTTGGAGAACTTGGCATAAAGAGGGTGCTCTTTGATTTTTTCTAGCACAAGTCTAAGATGTTCGGCATGCTCTTCCTTGTTCTTCGAGTAAATAAGAATATCATCTAGATAAACCATGACGAATTTATCTAAGTACTCCATGAAGATCGAGTTCATCAAGCGGGAGAATGTAGCTGGAGCATCGGTTGGACCGAAGGACATGACGGTGTACTCATACTGGCCATAACGAGTGACAAAGGCCGTCTTTTGGATGTCCCCGTTTCTAATCTTGATTTGGTGGTAGCCTAACCTCAAATCCATCTTAGAGAAGACTGAGGATCCAGCGAGCTGATCATACAGGTCATTGATCCTGGGGAGTGGATATATGTTCTTTATCGTGACCAAATTAACGGGACGATAATCTACAACCATCCGGTCCGTACCATCTTTCTGCTTAATGAAGAGAATGGGGCAAGCCCAAGGAGAAGAACTAGGATGGATGAAACCCTTTTGCAAGGACTCATCAAGTTGTTTCTTAAGCTCGGCTAGCTCTAAGGGTGCCATCTTGTAAGGTCTCCTAGAAATTGGGGCAGTTCCTGGGATAAGATCTATGACAAACTCTGCATCCCTGTCAGGTGGAATG
The DNA here is from genome assembly GCF_002162155.2 of Triticum dicoccoides. Classification (NCBI taxonomy): domain Eukaryota; kingdom Viridiplantae; phylum Streptophyta; class Magnoliopsida; order Poales; family Poaceae; genus Triticum; species Triticum dicoccoides. Next base: position 298,929,375 of record NC_041393.1, read on the forward strand.
CCTGGTAGTTCCTCGGGAAAGACATCCGGAAAGTCATGGACTAGCGAGATATCTTCAAGGTCTGGAAGAGGGCTGGCATTAAGAGAATAGAGTTGGCGCTTTGCAACTCTGGTGGAGACAGTGACTATCTTGCCAGATGGGTGTGTAAGCTGAACAGACCTGGTGGAACAATCAATCTTGGCATGATGAGCTGTCATCCAGTCCATACCCAAGATGATGTTAATATCCGAAGACTTGAGAGATATCAATGAAGCAAGGAATACAAGTCTGTTAACATGGATTTCATTGCCATAACTTATACTAGAAGTTTGCCATTTGGATCCAGGAGTTTTAATGAGTACTGGGGAGGGCATATCACAACATGACATCTCTTGCAAGCGGGCATAGCTTTCAGAAATGAAGGAATGAGACGCTCCATTATCGGACATAACCGATGCTGGATGACAGTTGACAAGGAGTGTACCAAGAATGACATCTGGATCATCATGAGCGTCCTTAGCTGAGACGTGATGCACATGTCCATGTTTAGGGTGAGATGACTTGGCACTAATCATCTTGCATGATGGCTTACCACTGCCAACAGACTTCTCGGGCTCGGGTGGAGCAACACTGGTCTGAGTGCAAGTACGGGCAATTTGGCCTGGCTCTCCGTACTTGTAACAAATCTTGGAGGTAGGACATGGACCCACATTGGCAGGCGGTCCACCGATAGGCCTGGGTGGAGCATACTGCTGAACTGGATGAGGTGCCATATAAGATGGCCTCGGTACATATCTGGGTGGAAGAGCGGAGTTCGGAACCCAAATCCGGCGCTTTTGAGAACTAGAACCGGAGGAAGAACCCAAATCACGGTTGTGCTTACGAGACTCCTCATAAGTGAGATGAGTTGTCTCTGCATTAATGGCCTTGTTCACTAGAGCCTGGAATGTATTGCAATGGTTCAAGTGGAGATCACGATGCAACTTGGGGTTGAGACCCTTCCGGAACCTAGCCTGCTTCTTGGCGTCTGTGGACACCTCGTCTGTGGCATAGCGGGTGAGGTTCTCAAACTCTCTAATGTAAGTATCAACAACCATCTTACTCTGGGTGAAACTACAGAACTCTTCTCTCGCGCGGTCAAAGAGCCAAAGGAATGTGATGCTCGCGAAAAGCCTCAGTGAAATCTCTCCAGGTAGGAATCTGGCCAGCTGGAAGCATAGCCTCATGGTTCTGCCACCAAAGACTAGCAGGACCTTCCAGATGGTATGTGGCATAAGTGACCTTGTCATCTTCAGCTACGTTCGCGAAACACAGCTTATGAGTGATGCTACGGAGCCAGTCATCTGCATCGAGTGGCTCAATACAATGATGAAAGGGGGTGGGTGCAAGCGAATGAAGTCATGAATGGTTGCAGACCCTTTGAACTGATGTGCGGTGTTCTCCTCGATACGGGCCAGCAAGCGGTTAGACTCTCGCTTGTTCCTCTCCATCTCTAACATGAACTCTGCCAACGAAGACTGGTCGGGAGGATCCTCACCCCTACAATCTCCGTGGTTCTGGCTACGAGCAATAGAACTTCGCTTAACTGATGACATCCTGAAAATGAAACCAAGGACGGAATCAGCATCAACTATAGGCTATAGAATGTAGGACGAGGAAATTAGTATCTCTCGAACTCCTAGGGCAATTCCGGCAGCATAACGATAGTAGAATGCTCTAAATGGGACATCCTTCTAAAAATGGGGTAGTACAATAACTCAACATCACCACTCAAGGTTCTGAGATAATACTGAACAGGGTACACCGGAAGTACTCGAAACTAGGATATGACTCTGATCAACCAATCCTATGGGACTACGGAGTCATAACACGTGATCCTGATAGACGGAAGAGAAGCCTAGTCCCTTAACCCCATAGGAAAGGTAGGATGACTCATATCAGAAGGCCATGAGGTATAAGGAGTAAAAAGAGCCTGATGTTCCTTCCCACAATCAATTCCCTTACATAACTAAAGAATTTCTAGACTCAACTTCGACTAGTTTGGCTTGGTAATCCTACAGGCAGTCAGGCTCTGATACCAAAGCTGTCAGGACCCCGATCCTAAGTCACACCAATCTAGCATGTAACACCTTATATTACTTTGCGGCCTCACGCACGGTATCCCCACGGGTGTCGCATTACCATGATCGGGACCATTTGCGCCTTTTGGCACACGTATATGATAGTGTTGCTAGCATCTATATGACAAAGAACCCGGGCTGACAAGGCTAGTCGTGAACCCAAAGTGGCTCTAACTTACAGGGACAGGCATACATGACCCAGGAGCGAACGTGTCGGTCATCAGCGAGTGAATCCGGGTTGTAGCAGGTGGGCTAGTAGGACTCCGGACAATTTGGGCTGTAGCAGGCTAATAGGACTCCGGTAGACACCCTGTGACATTTCCCTGAAGGGACAGATACAGGAATGAAGAAGGAGACATGCCGGCCAGCCTAAGTGTTCTGGAGCAGTAGCAAGCTACCAGGGCTTAGTGGAAGCACTAGGAGACATTTCCCGGTAAGAGAGGCTACTAAGGATAAACAACTAGATAGTTGGATCCCACACATAGCAATACACATTACACGTACGCATAACATGCAAGTATGTGTTGTACAACATGGCATCACAGCATAACTCAACAACTCATATAGATAAAGGCTTAGAAGAGCCATCATAACATTTACTACAAACAGGGGTCACATGACCCAACATTCAGAGCAAACAAGCAACAAGCGGAAGCATTACATGTCTGAGTACAGACATCTACAAATGAAAAAGACTGAAGAGCCTGACTATCTACAACATCCGATCAAGATCGTAGGTGAGGTACAAGCTACTTGTCGAAGCCCACGAGAACACTAGTAAGACCGAAGTATCCGCTACAAAAACATAAATAAAGCAACATGAGTACAAAGGTACTCGCAAGACTTACATCAGATCCTATCATACATGCATTTGTATCAAGAAGGTAATGTGGGGTTTAGTGGCAGCAAGCCAGCTTTGGCTCAGTGGCTATCATGTTCTATGACTACGAGAAAATTCTTTGAGGTGAGATGGCGTTCATGAGTCCACTAATCACCACACAATACACTACTAGGGATTCATCCCCGTCTCCCGACGAGAAGGACATCCATAACACTCACACTTGTCCTGAGTATTTTAGAGTATCCACTTCAAGTTGTTTATGTACCACGTAAGCATCCAAGAAGTCCATAACCGCGGACCCAACTATTCGAATAGATCATGTTAACCTTGCAGGGGTGTACTTCTTCACACACGCTCTCGCCACTTACCACCATGTACACATCGTGTATCTCGGCAACCTTCAAGCGGAAGCATGGAGAGGGAGTCGGCCACGACCTGACTAACCACACAAGACTCTAGTCCAGGTTTATTGCCTATTCGGGTTCCATCCGCAAGGAGATCCGGCCGGGGTTTCACTCACGGCCCCAAACGATGTGTGCAGGGTTCCCAAGCCAACCTCGCTGGATGGATCTACGCTTGGTACACCGTGCCACTTGTGCCTAGTCTATGCCAAGCCCACCTGGTCGGGTGCCACTTGGTAGACTACTAACACTCCTACAAACACCAGAAACTAATTGCAACTCCTGGACAGAGATCAAGTTGGTTAATAAGTCGAGAGAGCTTGGAGCGCCCGGAGCCCAATGTGTGGTAGTAGCTAATCATTGGACAACATACACAGAACTCAGTGCTTAAGGACGGTTCCAGTGAGACAACCCACCATGTACTCCTACATGGCCTCTCACCGCTACCTTTACCAAATCATGTTCACACACTTAACTCTCAGCACTAGAACATATCATAACACTCTAATTCATTCCCAATGAATCAGACCTGACACAACTCTAAGCAATAGCAGACATGGCATGGTAGGAACACAACATGGCTCAATCAACTCCTACACATGCTAGTGGGTTTCAACTATTTACTGTGGCAATGACAGGTCATGCAGAGGAATGGGTTCAACTACCGCAACATAAAGTAACAGTTGGATCGTTGTTGTCCTAATGCAATAAAAGAGAGCAGGAGTGAGAGAGTGGGATTGTATCGGAATGAACAAGGAGGGTTTGCTTCCCTGAAAGATCAACAGAGGGGCTGCTTCTCAGACAGGTACTCTGGAACACTCTCCGGAGCATGACCTATCGAGAAGGAACGATGTCGGCAATCAATACACAAGCATATGCAACAATAGTATGTATGAACATGGCATGAATATGTGATGTTGTTTGTGCTAATGCATCTAACATTTCACTTGGAAGGAGTCCATTTGAACCAAAGGTTCAAATGCAACTCTAACTTAACTCTCTTTAAAATCCATTTATGTGTTTTCACATATACAGAAGGTATAAATTGGTTGGACATGCATGAAACTGGTACAAATAGATATATTGATTTTTTCTGATAATTTTTGTAGGGACTAGTTGGATTAATCCATAGCCCCACACCAAAAATCAGAGATATTGGACATATATTAAATATATAACTAATATATATCCAATGCAAATATTTATGCATTAATTCCAAATGGCCAAAATAAATATTAATGAGCTCATAAAAATATTGGTTTGAATTTTACCTCTGACAGATATTTTCAGAGAGCAACATGAACATTTTCTTGGACCTTTTGGAGCAATTTTTAACTAGGTTATTTCCAGAAATGATTTCTGTGGGTTTCACGAATCCCTATTTCAAATTTAAATGAAATTTAAACATGATGCACACATGACTTGCTAGCCTTGAGCATACCAGAATTAGGGATGTGACACTGTCCTCTGGGTGCAGGCCGATGGGTGCTGCAGCAGAGCCTCGTGGGTCAACACAGAGGTTTCTGCCTCTGGCAGCATGGTGCTGGCCCGTGGCTGGCAGACTTTCGCCCGCGCGAGTGGCCTGGGCGAAAGGTGCACCCTCCACTTCAAGGATGACATTCTGGCGACCCTCTACGTGAGGGTGTTCAAGGGGGACGGCCGTCGCGTGGGGTGCTTCCCGGAGGACAGCAGCGACGAGGATGGTGGCAATGGCGAACTTGGCCTTGGCAACGCGCGCTCCTCTTCTCATGGTGGCAGCTCCTCCTCGGATGAGAGCTCGAGCAGTGGTGGCTATGACTGGCCTCTGCGTCGTCGTGCTCCTGTTGACGATGCCGGTGGCTCGTCCCGTCGTAGCGCTCGAGTGAAGTCAGAGAGGAGCCCAGCCTGAAGCTGGGGGCCAGCGAATTTGGACTCAAGGCCGGTGGCCCCAGATCTCCTGTCGGAGAACTGGTGGAGCGCCGGGCTACCTTGAGGTGGTGCTTGAGGATGCGACGCTGGTATGTAAGTGCATCTAGTACCCCTTAGTGATTTTGGTGTATTGAAGACTTATAGGTTAAGGAACTAATGCGTTTGTGAGTATACACAGGTCTATAAGTCTATGAGGAGTTTGATATTTACAGCGAAAGTCGACCCCTAAAATTGAATATCTTCGACTGCAGATTTTCGTATTCCTGAAGACTCGCATGAAGACTTTGAAAGTGAAGAAATTGGTGTATCCGTGAAGACTTGATATTCATGCGAGGAATATGAAGCTTAAAGACTTTCATTTTCATAGTTTTGATTTTCTCTTTCTTGAGTCATAGGAAACACCGTACTGTTAAAGGGGGCCGAGGAAATACTAAGGAAAAATTTCCATGTGATGCTCAACTCAAAATCCTACACCTACCAAACCCTTCAAGTGAAGCCTTTGGAAATCTCATACAGTTCAGTCAATTTCTTTAGTGACAGAGACGAAGTTCTTCTGGTCGCTGAGGAATTTGTTCCGACTGAGGAGTTAGGAATTCGCCACTTCGGATTGCCTACACAGTGAGGAACATGATAGCCCTGAGGAATTTGAGACTCAAATTTCCGACCGTTGCTGTGCTGCGCGCCAGCTGTCCCAAAATATCTTATCCACCTAACGGTCATATCAGACAAGGGCATTTATATCTTATCATGTCGGGCTGCTCACTAGGCTATAAATAGCTGCCCCCTACAACCACTAGCTGGTTGGCTGCTCTGAGAGAAACTAACACTTGTCAATTGAGAGCAACCCATCCTCCGAGGACTTTGAGCGAAAATCATCGAGTGAGGAAAAACCCAAACCCAAACACCTACAAACCCCAAAGTGATTGAGCATCACTGAAGAGATTGATCCTGCGTGGATCTGATGCTTGTTACCTTTGAATACTGTGCTTCTTCCAGACGGTTAGGCGTCATGGTCTAGAGCATCCAAGAGGAATTTTGGATCGCCGAGTGACCGAGTCTGTGAAGGTTTGGAAGTCGCCTGAAGACTTACCACAAGTGATTGGACGAGGTCTGTGTGACCTTAGTTCAAGGAGAATACTGTGAGGACTTGGTGTCCTGATCTGCGTGCTCAGCGACTGGGTGTCCGGGACTGTGTGTCCTCGAGTTTAAATACTCAACCGCTCCAACCAGACGTACAACTGAGACAACAGTTGGAACTGGTCTACCAAATCATTGTCTTCACCAACCTTACTGGTTCTATTTCCTCAACTCTTTCATTTCCTCATTACTGTGTTGAGTGATTGTTCATATCTGTGTTTCAAGAGTTTGACTAAAGACTTTCTCAATTTCCTCAGTTCAATTTCTTCAGTATGTTTGTCTTCATCTTGTGTTATCCTGTGTTTACGCTTCCTGTACTCTGTGCTTGTCTTCATTTCATCATGATGACTATGTCTGTATCATGTTATGCTTACTTCTGAGTACTTATTTCGTTGCTAGTAGTTCTTCGCTAGGGAATTTCCTCACCGGCAAATTCCTCAGTGAAGAATTCATAAAAATCGCCTATTCACCCCCCTCTAGTCGATATAACGCACTTTCAATTGGTATCAGAGCAAGGTACTCCCTTGTTCTGTGTGATTTTGGTTTAACCACCTAGAGTTCTAGTTATGTCGACCACAGGTATGATCAAGGTCTCCGCTGGGTGTCCTACCTTCGATGGCACGGACTACCCCTACTGGAAGAATAAGATGCGAATGCATCTTGAAGGAATTGACAACGGTCTCTGGTACATTGTGGAAAATGGTGTTCCCTCAGTCACACCTTCCCTGAATGCTGCTGATGTGAAGAGATTCAAGCAACTCGATTCTCAAGCGAAGAATATCATATGTGGTCATCTAAGTAAAGGGCAGTATGGTAGAGTGAGTTCTTTAGAAACTGCTAAGCTTATCTGGCATAGGCTCTCCAAAGTAAACGAAGGAGTCTCAACTCAATGTGACTCTCGTGTTGACGTTCTTCGCAATCTCTTCAACCACTTCAAAAGACTCGATAATGAAAATGTTCAGCAAACCTTCGATCGCCTCACTGACATCTCAAATGAGCTTCAAGCACTTGGCGCCACTGACATCACCGACCATGAGGTGGTGAAGAAGTTGCTGAGATCGCTAGATTCCTCATTTGATACTCTGGCACTGATGATACAAGAGCGTGCTGACTACAAGTCACTGGATCCTGCTGATATCCTCGAGAGGCTAAATACTCATGAGTTCCAGCTTGCTGAAAAGAGAGATCTCTATGGTTCAAGCTATGGAAAAACATGTGCCCTGAAGGCCAAGGCTATGTCTGAATCTGAATGTGAAGACTCTGGTAGTAGCCTTGGTGATCCTGAAGAATTAAGCCAGGAGCTAGCACTGCTCGTGAAGAAGTTCCAGAAGTTCTCAAGACGTGGTCACTTTGGAAAATCCTCAAGGAGCAGTGACTCCTCATCAAGTGACTATAAGAGAAGGCTATGCCACAAATTCAAGAAGCCTGGTCACTACATTCAAGATTGTCCTCAGTGGGACAAGGAATTAAAGAAGAAGAAATACAAGGATTACAGTTCTGATGATGCCAAGAAGAAGAAGAAATCTTCAAAGTCTTCATCATCAAAATCCTCAAAGTCTTCATCTCACAAGAAGAGCAGCTCCAAGAAGGCTTGGGCATTCATTGGCAGGGAAATGGACTCTGATGCTGAATCTGAGGAAAATGAGGAAGAGGAGGCATCCGAGGAATCTGAGTCATGTGTGGCAAGTCTAGTTTCTGCTACCGCATTTGTCAGCAAGTCTATGTTCATCTCTGAAGAAAACGGCAACACCAACAACGCTGATGAAGATAATGATGACTACGCTCCCACCTATTACTTCATGGCAAAAGGTGCCAAGGTAACAAAATACCCCTCCTCTGAATCTAGTGAGGATGAATCTGATGAAAATCTTAAGCCTAGCTACTCTAAACTCGCTAAGATTGCTGTGAAACAACAAAAGGCTATTGAAAAACTTCAAAACATGCTAGATAAAAGTGATGATATGTTGGGTGATGAAATGGACCGCACTAAAGACTTAACTGAAAATCTTCAGAGACTTCAGTCTAAGTTTGACAACCTTCAAAGTCATCATAACACTCTCTTATCTAATCACAAGAAGCTTTCTTATGAATTTCTTCAAAGAAAGCAAGATCTTGAGAAGCTAAGAGTGAGTCATGAAGATCTTCAGAAGGATCGCGATTCATTACTTGCTCAACAAATCAGCGCTAGTCAGGAAGAATTTGTTCCTCCATGCTTAAAGTGCATTGAACGTGAATCTGCTAATTCTTCACCTAAATGTTCAAATGCTTCAACTGTTACAAATTCTTCACCTGCCACTGCTATATGTAATTCCTCATCTGAGGACATTGCTAGTATCACTGACGATGCGGGGCTGAAGGAATTGTATATGACAGGCATGTAAAAAAGCCTCAAAGGGCATCAGACTCTTTGTGATGTGCTCAAAAAGCAGATCCTCAATAGAAACCCTAGGAAAGAGGGTATTGCCTTTGAAAGGAAACTCAATGCTGATGGAACATATTGGAAGCCTGAGTAGTACCCCAAAACCTCATGGGTTGCTGCAAAGGGACCTCCAGTTGATCCATCTAACTTATCTGGCTTTACATGTGAATCTCCTCATTTTTCTGATGAGTCATTTGACTCCAACTATAAACTGTTCAAAAATCAGAATGGTGAAGTATTTGCTAGATATGTTGGCACTAACTGCAGGAACGGTTCCCCTATGAAGAAAATCTGCGTTCCCAAAAGTTATGTTGAAAGTCTTCAGGTGAATGTCCTCATGACACCACGAGTGAAGATCAGGAACCCCAGATCCAATTCATCATATGGACGTAATTCTTCACATGGATCAAATTCCTCAAATGGATCAAAGTCCTCAGATGAACATCATCGTGCTAACCCTTCTGTTTCGCAGGGTAGAGCTAAGGGCTATGAATATGCGCATAATTCTTCAAACCATTATGTTCATAAGTCCTTGAAGAATTTCTCTGCTTATTCATATGCTTACCCTAACCCCTCTTATGTGGAACGAAATGGATTGGCTTCTCTGCCACCACTCTCATCTGGTGCTCGCAGAGTGATGAACTCTTTGCCACCCCTTCAGATGTGGGTGCTGAAGAAAAAGAACTAATCTCTTATGCAGGGTCAGGTCTCCAGACGTGCCTTAACGTCTGAAGAATTTGTTGGAGGCCTGAGAAGATTGCCTGAAAGGACGCAGGCGAATCATGATGAAATGGACTTTCATTTCACATGTCCTCACACTGCTTATCTGTGCTATTGCTTGATGAAATTGAACTGATGAATTTGATGTCATATTCTTCACTGATGAAGTATATGAGTTCGTAAGATGCACTAATTCATCTGTAGGATGATCAGCCCAAAGCAAATGGGTGGGTTCTCGATAGTGGATGTACAAATCACATGACTGGTGACAAGAACCTAGTGATGGATGCTCCCTTAACACCGTCACATCTGAAGCACATCATCTTCGCTGACAAAGGCCAAAGTCAGGTATTGGGTCTAGGTAAGGTTGCGATCTCAAAGGATCGACACATGGACAAAGTCATGCTTGTCGAGTCCTTAGGATACAATCTCATGTCTGTCTTAATGCTTTGTGATCTCAATATGGTTGTTTTCTTTGGAAGATATCGTTGTGCTGTGATCATGGAAGCTGACCATTCCAAAGTCTTCGAAGGCTTTAGGAGAGGAGATCTGTATATTGTTGATTTCTCTACAGGACCACAACCAGCTGTGTGCTTACTTGCAAAAGCTTCAGAAGGCTGGCTATGGCATCGACGACTTGGTCATGCTGGCATGAGGAATCTAAACACGCTTGCGAAGAAGAAGCATGTCATTGGCATTGAAAATGTCAAATTCCTCAAGGATCACTTATGTGGAGCTTGTGAAGCTGGAAAGATGATAAATGCCAAGCATCCAGCGAAGACTATTATGACCACTACTCGTCCATTTGAATTGCTTCACATGGATCTCTTTGGTCCTAATCATTATTCTGCTGTTTCAAATGATGCATCTCTATATGGTTTTGTTATTTTTGATGACTATTCTCGTTACACATGGGTACACATTGTTACTTACAAACATGAAGTGCAGGAAATCTTCAAACGATTTTCCTCGAGGTCTTCAATCAACTTTGGTTTGAAGATAAAGCACATCAGAACTGACAATGGGACTGAGTTCAAGAATTCCGGTCTTGATGGCTATCTTGATGAACTTGGTATTACTCATGAGTTATCTGCTCCTTATACTCCTCAACAGAATGGCGTCGTGGACCGCAAGAACAGAACCCTCGCTAAAATGGCTTGCACTATACTTGATGAATACAAAACGCCTCATCATTTTTGGATTGATGCAATTGATACTGCATGCCACGTCATCAATCGGGTATATCTTCACAAATTCTTCAAGAAGACTGCCTATGAACTCCTCACTGACAAGAAACCCAATGTGAGTTATTTCAAAGTCTTCGGTGATAAATGTTGGATTAGAGATCCTCATCACAATTCTAAATTTGCACCGAAAGCACATGAAGGTTTTATGCTTGGTTACGGAAAGGACTCGCACACCTATAGAGTCTTCAACAACGTTCTTCACAAGGTTGTTGAAACTGTAGATGTGCGGTTCGATGAAACTAATGGCTCGCAAAAAGAGCACCTACCTTCTGTAATAGATGAACCAGCACCTGAGGATTCTATCAAGTTCAAGGCTACTGAGGATGTTATTCCTACCGAAGAATCTACTAAAGAATTCATTCCAGAACGTGAAGAAAATCGAGCTGGTGCACCTAATGAAAATGCTGAAGAAAATGGTGCTGATGAAAATGCTGATCAAATTCCTCAATGACAACCAGCTCATCCTCGCATTGCAAAAGAAGTGCAAGTGGAAAAGATCATCGATGACATTCGAGCGCCAGGTCCTCTCACACGCTCAAAAGCTTCACATTTATCTAACTTTTGTGGGCACTATGCTTTTGTCTCTATTACAGAGCCCACTAAGGTAGATGAAGCATTTCTGGAGCCTGACTGGATTCAGGCCATGCAAGAAGAATTACATCAGTTCGAGCTGAACAATGTCTGGGAACTGGTCAAACGTCCAGATCCTCGCAAGCATAATATCATCAACACAAAGTGGATCTACCGCAACAAGCAAGATGAAAATGGCCTTGTGGTGAGGAATAAGGCACGACTTGTAGCTCAAGGCTACACACAGGTTGAAGGAATTGATTTCGATGAAACTTTTGCACCTGTTGCTAGACTTGAGGCTATTCGCATATTACTTGCTTATGCTAACCATCATAATATTATCTTACAACAAATGGATGTGAAAAGTGCATTCCTCAATGGTAAGCTTGAGGAAGAAGTATATGTTGCTCAACCCCCATGTTTTGAAGATCCAAAGAATCCTAACAAAGTCTTCAGACTCAATAAGGCCCTGTATGGCCTCAAGCAGGCCCCTCGGGCGTGGTATGACACTTTGAAGGAGTTCTTCATGAAGAATGGCTTCACACCCGGTTCACTCAACCCTACACTCTTTACTAAATCTTATGATGGTGAATTTTTTGTGTGCCAAATATACGTTGATGATATTATCTTTGGCTGTACTGACCAATGTTATAGTGATGAATTGCCTCTATGATGAGTGAAGAATATCAAATGTCTATGATGGGAGAGTTGAAATTCTTCTTAGGTCTTCAAATTCGTCAACAGCACAATGGCATATTCATATCTCAGGAGAAATACCTCAAGGAAGTTCTGAGGAAATTCGGCATGCAAGATTGCAAAGGTGTCAAAATTCCTATGCCCACAAATGTCCATCTATGCACTGATGAAAATGGTATTGACTTCGATCACAAGGTATACCGCTCCATGATTGGTTCGTTATTGTACTTATGTGCATCTAGGCCAGATATATTGCTTAGTGTTTGCATGTGTGCCCGATTTCAAGCTGCACCAAAGGAATCACACCATAAGGCTGTGAAGCATATTCTTTGATATCTAGCTCACACACCAACACTAGGATTATGGTACCCCAAGGGCTCTACTTTTGATCTCATTGGATATTCTGACTCTGACTATGCTGGTGATCGTTTGGACCGCAAGTCAACATCTGGTAGTTGTCATTTCCTTGGACGATCTTTGGTTTGCTGGTCCTCGAAGAAACAGAACTGCGTATCACTATCTACTGCAGAGGCTGAGTACATTGCTGCTGGTTCTTGCTGTGCTCAACTGCTATGGATGAAGCAAACCCTCAAGGACTACAGCATCAACGTGAAAAATGTGCCTCTCCTCTGTGACAATGAGAGTCCCATCAAAATTGCTCACAATCCAGTTCAGCACTCGAAGACAAAGCACATTCAGATTCGTCATCATTTTCTTCGTGATCATGTGTTGAAGGGCGACATCTCCATCGAGCACGTGAAGACTGGAGAATAGCTGGCCGATATCTTCACAAAGCCCTTGGATGAGAAGAGATTTAGCAACTTGTGGTGTGAACTAAATATCTTAGAATCTTTCAATGTTCTTTGAAAAGGACACACATCTTGACACTTATGCAAAATTGATGACTTAGATGTGCAACACATGAAGAAATGTTTTTCTTCAATCAATGAAGAATAACACTCTAAGTGTGAAGAAATTAATGAATAATTTGATTCTCAGAGCCCTACGACAATTGTACGCGGTGTCTGAAATCATCATTCTTATACGGTGGGTCACACCACCACCAAAGTTGAAAATCTTCATTTTTGAAATTCCTTAGTTTTTGAAATTCTTCAGTTTTTTAAATTCTTCAACTTTGCAAAATCTTCAATGTTTCGTCATTCTTCTTCATTGGCTATATATATATATATATATATGAGTTTATGTCCTATAAAGCATTCACTTATGGCTATTTCTTCAAGTTGCATTTTCTGCTAAGTGAATGTGATCGGACCCTTTCCCCTCTATGCTATACTCAACCCAATATATTCACAAATTCTTCATGTGCGTTCTATTTGAAACTCGTTCAAAATCTTCACTGTGTCCTTGTTAGCTGAAGTATTTGCGAACGAAATTTAAAGCTTATCTTATCCAAATTTTTGGTTTTACCGCCCAAACCGTTCCGTATCCCATGATAGACTAATCTATTCACCCACGATCTAACACGATCTCCACTTCTTAGTACGTGGGTGACACATGTCAAGCGAATGAGAAGGGTCAGGGGCACGTTCGTCCTAAATCTTCGGGTGAACAATTTTTCACTGTGACTATAAATACCCTCTGTTCCCTTCGTCACTTCCTTTACTCTGCTCGACCGCTCTCTCTCTCTCTCTCGCTCGAGCTTCTCAAACCCTAGCGCCGCCGCTACTCCATCGTCGCCGGTGAGGAAGAGCTTCACTGCCTCGACCTCGTCGCCGTCATACTCGCGCCGACCATGGAAATCTTCACTCCGCCGCCGTCGTAGCTGTCTTCCTCCGCCAAGTTAGGGCGTGGAAGATCTACACCGACGAACTTCACTGTTCTACTTCATAGTTCGTCGTGTTCTTCATCTAGGGTAATTAAAACTTACTTTTACTACCCTCTTTGATTCAAATTTTTTCTACAAAATCTTCAAAGGTATTTTATTCTTCAAATCCTCACACACAAAACACCTCACTAGTCATCTGTTCTTGATTCATTTCTCTAAGCATCATTTTTCTTCAAGATTCCTCAATTGTGTGGATCCTCGATCTTTAAAACTCTGGAACCTAAGACAAAGAACGCTTAGTGAAATTCTTCAAGGCTCATCTGGTCAAATTCCTCAAACTTGTTCTTTTTGAAAAACCTTCCGAGAACGCATATGACCTCTCCAAATTCCTCGCAACTATACTCTGATCATAGGTACTCATGTCCGCTGCTGAATCACTAGGTTCTCATCAACTTAACTCATTTGCAGCGTTCCTCGAAGAAAAGTTGCATACTTCTTCAGAAAATTCGATTGTTCAAATTCCTCATCTGAAGAATATGGCTGATGGTAAGAAGCCGCAGAAAGGAGGAAAGAAGCCTGAGGTCATGACTGCTTTTGAAATCCCTGAGGACCTCTATACTGACTATTGCAGACCTGATGAGGCCGAGTTTCAGAAAAGAAAGCAAAACTCAGCGCAAGGTGCGCATACAGAGGATAGAACGGAGATGGGCAAGAGAATGGAGGGAGTACAGATATGTGACTCCGAAGTACATGAAGAAATTCACACTTAATCCTCCATGCCCAAGAGCTCCATTGGCACCTAGCCAAGAAGCTGACCCCACCAGCATCAAGCGTGGTGAGGATTTTCCTGAAGAATGGGCCAAACGCCAAGCTAAGTTGGCAAGACAAGCCAAAGAAGCAGTGAAGAAATTCAATGAATACTCTACTGCTGCTGCTGCCACTTAGGCCTTTGTCAAGCCTAGAAAATCTATGGCAAAGAAGCCCGCTCACAAGCCAAGTGCTTCACCAACTATGCCCTCACGGCCAAGTTCCTCAGCAATGCCCTCAAGGCCAGAATCTTCAAAGCCCTCACGGCCAGTCCCTCATGCTGCTCCTGCTCCTCCAAAATCCTCAGCTCCTCCTCCAAAGTCCTCAGCTGCTCCGGCAAAGTCCTCAACACCTGTACATTTGGCCACGTGCCAAAGGACTACATGCATCTCTATTGCCTCTGTTGCCTTAAAAAGTTCCTCAGCTGCACCAAAATCTTCATCAGGCGCCACTCTGCTGAAGACAAAGGCCACGGCTGGTCGAGGTCCTCCGCCTAGTCCGAAGAAGAAACAGGTTGCCTTCCAAGTGCCATCTAACGATGAAGCTGATGATGATGAACTTGCAGAAATCATCAGAGACCGACAAGAAAGAGCCGCTAGAGCCAAAGGCACAAATGTGCCACTGCTTTTGGATCCAAGGGCGATCCTGGATTACATTGATCTCTGGCATAAGGATCCAAATACTCCTATGCCTGATTTCAATTTGTCTCCTGGTCAAAGTCACATGCTGACCCATTTCATCACTGAAGAGAAATGGAAATTTGAGAAGGCCAGGCTGATCAAGAAGGCTCAGTTCAGAAAGGAGAAGTTCCTGAAGAAACATGTTGTTCATATGACAACTGATGAACTCCTAAAGATCCAAGCTGAAATCAAAGCTCTCAGTGATGATTTCAATGCTTACTATGCTGATTGGCAAGGAGCCAAAGTCAGGTTTGTGAAACTGACTGAGAAATTCACAAATGTTGCAGCCCCATCGCAACAAGAAATTCCTCAAGCTGAAGCTTCTGCTCAGCAAACTGAAGAACATGCCAGCACCGCTGATGACATTCAGGCTGCTGAAGAAAATGCTAGTTCTAGGGCTGATGACTCCATTCCAACCGCTGAAGAAATTGTTAGGGCATCCACAAGTGGTGCGCCTGAAGAGACTGAAGAAGTCAGGGCAACTGCATCAGTTGCGCCTGAGGAAATTCAACCAGATTCCTCAGCTCCTACAGCGCCTACACCAACTCCTATTCTTCCATCTGCATCAGATGTGAGGAAGATCAAGGCTGCAGAGCAAGCTGTAGTGAAGAAACGGAAAGCATCCAGTGCTTCAGAATCTTTAGCTCCAAAGAAGATGAAGCCTCTGACAAGCTCTGTTGAAAATCCAATTGATGTTGTTCCGATTTCCACCAGGACATCAAAGGACCTTGTTCCTTTTGGTGAAGAATATGAGATCCCAAGCGGATCTAATGAAGAACCTCAATCTGCTGCTTTGTCAGAGCAGGTTGATGCAGTAATTGAAGTGCATACGATCCCTTTAACGAATGTTGCTTCCTCGCCAATGCCTCAGTTCATAGCTGAAGAGGCTGGCATTGAAGAAAATGAAGATGAAGACGTGGACATTGGCTGCACAACGCCCGTGATGAATGATGACTTTTGGGAAAGTCAGCACCCCAATACTCCACTCTTCACGCCACTACAACAAATACCTCAGTCCCCTGCACCAATAGTTCAAATGGGCTCTGAAGAAACTCATCCCACCTCGTCTGTGCATGAAGAAATTCTAGCCACTAGTGTTGATGAAACCGCTGTTGCTGATCCTCTGAACACGCAGACTGCAACTGAAGAGGAACCAGAAATTTCTCAGCTTGAAGAACCTGAGATTGCGATTCCTGAGGTTGTGATGCAACTCATTGACACTCCTCTGCCCAAGCCAAAGGATCCATTCTCAAAGAAGCAAAAGTTCAAAGCTGAACATTTCTTCAGCGAGCATGTGTTCTTCACTGGCTACAACCCCTATGACTCTCCTCGCATGAGGAAGAGGCGTTTCTGGACTGCTAGTCAAGCCAATTTCTATTCCTTAGTACTGTTCGACAAAGACAAAGTCTTCGATCATGAACATATTCCTCATGTGGACATGGAGTCTCTGTCGTGCTTCGAGCCAGTCCTAAGTGTTCTTCACGATGCTGGATTACTGAACTTCTGCACTGACATCTGTGACTGGAATGAAGAACTCATTCTTCAATTCTATGCAATGCTACACATCACAGGAAACTCTGAAGATGTGAATTCATGGGTGCTGGACTGGATGTCTGAAAACACTCACTACAAGGCACCATCAACTGAATTTCTTCATGCCCTCCCACTCAGTCCTCCCCTTGACGGTGCTCATTGTGTCTACAGTGAACCTGAGCTTTCCAATCATTTCATGCAAGTGCTGATGAAGCCTTTGAAGCCAGGGCAGGCTCCTCGAACCAAATTCCTCATCAAGGAATTACTATATGTGCCTCGGACTGTCTATCGCATTCTGACAAAGACAATGAGTCCTATCAAAGGCCACGACTCAAATGATGAAGAGGTCGTTGGCATCATGCAGAATATGCTTTTCAATATCATTCATGGCGTTCCCGTCAACTTCCATGATTTCTTCATGAGGACTCTGGCGAATATTGCTATGTCACCATTTGAGCTGAAGCCTTATGCACCATTGATAATGAGATTCATCAGGACAAGGTCTTCACTAAATTACAAAGCTGACACTTTGAACCATGGCAGCTACTTGCCTCCGACTGAAGTCCTCAAACGGACATATTCCTTAGCTGATGACAAAGGCAAGGCAACTGCTATGATAGATGAAGGCATTCGTCCATTAGATGGTCAATTTCGCAAGGCTGCATCCTACTCCACCAATGATGACTCTTCCACACATGATTCTGCCACCAAGCAAAATCCTCAAGCCACAGCACCCAGGGTGCTGACTAATCGTGAGTTACTCCTCAGTCTTCATCGGAAGGTTGATCGCAATCACAAATGGATCAAGCGTCAGTTTGGTTCAATTCTTCACAACATGACATCAACACACAATGTAGTGAAGAAAAACCAATACTACCTCCATGAAACCTTCAATCGTACATGGGCTATTTTATCACATGTCTACAACGCTGCAGATCTGAAGAATATGGGTCTCAAGGAAGAATTTGACTGGTCTGCACCTCCACTGAAGAAATTCAAGAAGGTCAAGGTTCCTTCCTTGGTGGCCAGCTCCTATTCTTCATCGCACGACACTAATGAAAATGAAGATTTGGATGACACTGCGGCAGGCCCTACTATGACTATCGACCCCGACGCCGGTGCTCCTCCATCAACTTGATATTCTTCAAGGGCGTTAGTCCTCAGTTTCGATCCTTTTGGTCATTCAATGACAAAGGGGGAGAAATCTGAGTTAGTCTTCAAGCGGGTCTATTATATGGGCGTTTTTTTTGCTAAGTTACAACTCTCGTTCTTCTGAAACTTTATTGGATCGAGTTGTAATCTTAAAACCCGATGGTGCCCTGATACTTTTGATGCACTGTGCTTTGATACTCTTGATACGTTATTCTGCATGCTTGTTCCTCATTAATATTATTGCACGCATGCTGAATTTCATCAGGCACCATATTTCATCATGCATTTCAAATTCTTCATATTATATGTCAAATGCGTGTATGAATTACAAGATATAGGGGGAGATCTCCATGATTCAACTCTTCAAGTGTGCATTGCTTCAAAAGCAAATTCCTCACTATGCACATCTTCGGGGGGAGTTTTGTCACGCCCCGGATTCGATGCGCCAGGTGCCTGCCAGTTATTCGCCGTTGTTGCCATGTCATTTGCTTGCGTGTTGCATTTTGACATGTCATCATGTGCATTTCATTTTGCATACGTGTTCGTTTCATGCATACGAGCATTTTCCCCATTGCCTGTTTCGCGATCCGGCACTCCTATGTCCTCCGGCGGTCCCCTTTTGTCTCCTGTTGTGAGTGGGTGTTAAACGTTCTCGAAATGGACCGAGTCCTGCCAAGCGGCCCTGGTATACCACCGGTAGACCGCCTGTCAAGTTTCGTGCCATTTGGAGATCGTTTGGTACTCCAATGGTTAACCGCGCAGCCCGAAACCCCCTTTCTCTTTGCAGCCCAACACCCTGCCAAAGTGGCCCAAAACCCATCCTAACCCCCTCCATGCTCTCGGATGTCCGATCACGATCGCGTGGCCGAAAACCGCTCATCATTTGGACTCTCCAAGCTCCCAGAATATATAAATTAGCCCCTCCCCCGAAATTCCCGGTCCAAACCCTAGCCTAATCCTCCCCGCTGCGCCGAACATGTCCGCTCCACCGCCGGACATGTCCAACCCCATCACCGCCGCCACGTGTCGCCTTCCGATTCGGCCGCGCAGCCGTCTCCACCGCGCGTCGCGGCCCGCCGAGCCCATCGCGGGCCCGCGCGAGCCCGACC
>NC_041393.1:298949196-298952159 GCF_002162155.2 Triticum dicoccoides
CGCCCCGCCATGGCCCGCCTCCGTCTCCGCTCCGTCCCACCGGCGTCGCCTCCCTCGCCGGGACCCGACCGGCTGCGCCTCGTCTCCGGCCGCGGAGCTCGCCGGAGGAGCTCCGTGCCGCGCCCCGCGTCGACCCTCGCCGGGATCCGGCCGGATCCGCCCATCTCCGGCGACCCCGCCATCTCCGGTGTATTTTTCGGCGAGATCCGCCTCGCCTCGAAGTCCGTGCAAGCTAGAGGTTGAACCACGAAAATTCCTAAGTCCCCGATTATTTTGACATTATCATGCCATGTTCATCGCATCATATCTCGGCATCCATAGCTCCGTTTCGTGCGTGTAATATGTCAAATTGTTCGCCTCAACGAGTACTTCATTTCGTTCCATTGCATCATGTTCATTTGAGCTCATCTTGATGCCTGAATCGTCGTTGCAAGAGTGCTTCATAATGTTAGTTCTTGTTTCTTAACAGAACATGCACTTTTGTCATTTTTGCCATGATTTATGTGTGCATCCTATGAGGTTGATGTCTACATGTGTTTTGATCTATGCCATGTCTTCTTTACATAGGTGCTTACCATGTATTTTTGTGATCAATGTGGTGATTAGCACAAGCATGCAACCTAGGCTTCGTGATGTTGCTGATTTTAGTCCCTATTCTGCTGTTATTTAGATGCCATGTAAACATGATGCTACAGAGAGATACATGCTTATTTTGAGATACTTCAGTAAGGATGTTTTGAACATATGGTTATCCTCTAGCCATTAATGCCCCTTGTTGCAATTATGGGGTAGTCTAGCATGTCATTTTCGTGCTCTACTTTTGCTTCAAAATGTTTCCTAGCAGATTGTTTACATGTTATTCAATTTTGCCAAGGGTGTTGTATTGATCCTTGCATGCTATGAACTTGTTCTTGCCTTCGTTAGCTCCATAAACATGTCTTCTTGCTGATGCTATGCTTATCTTGTCATGCAATGACTTGTGGTGAGTGAATGGAGCTTGTTAAGTAGGGTACTTGCTGTTGCTGTTTTGCTAGGCTGAATCTGTTATTTCGTGATGCTATGTAAGCCTGCTGCTACAAATCATTCTATGCATAATCTGGAGATGTTCACTAAGAGTGTTTTGTTATACATGTCATGCTCTATCCATCCCTGCCCCTGGTTGCATTTATAGCCTGCTGTAGCTTGTTGTAATCTTGCTCTAAAGTTGCTAAATAATGTTGATGTCAGCCTGTTAACATTAAGTTCAGTTGTTGCCATGATTGTTGCTAGTAATTCATGTACCCTATGGACTTTCTCTTGCCATTCTTAGCTTCATAAACATACCTCCTTACTGTTGGTTTCCTTGCCATGCCATATATTGGTCTGTGGTGAGTGGTACAAGCTCACCAACATGCCTTCATAATTCTGTTTCTGCCATGTTTGAATCTGTAATATAACTTGCCATGTTTACATGGGTGCCATCATATTTTCTGATCCTTTTTGGCTCATGGTCAGTATAGGACTTTTGATCTATGCAATTAGTAGATTCATGCTGTGCCTTTGTTTTCCATGATAAGTTCCTGTAACATGTTGTTTGATAGCTCTAAACATTGCAACCTGATGTTATTTTCTGCAAAGTCTTAATTGTTATTATTTGCAATCTTGCCATGTGTGTTTGAGCATGTTCTAGTGATTTCTAGAGATAGCTCAGTGTTCATATTTTGTTATGCTTTACCTGTACATCATGCCCATGTCTTTTGTTTTCATGTTGAGATGTTGTAGCATGTTGTTTTGGTGCTTGCAATGCCTAGTTGCTGTTTTGGACAGATTGTTGCTATAACTTGTATAGTGTTTGTGTGTTGAACCGTTGCTCCGTTTTGGAGTGTTCTCTATATGAATCTTGCTTAGAATTACATGTAGTTTCATATTATCATGTTGCATCCTTGTTTTTAGGTGTTTGCTTGATGTTTGTGTGCATTTTGCATCAATGCCATGTTTAACTTGTTTTGCTCATATCTTCTAGGCCCTAGCTCCGAACTAAATGAACTTTATATGTAACTTGACTAGAATCTCGTGTAGATCATCTTTGTGCATCTTAACTTGCCGTTTAACAACTTGAACATAAGGTTTATTTAGATCTGGACCAATTTCGAAATATGCATATGAGGACTTACCGGAATTGTTATATGTTGTTCCCAGCCTCATTTAAACTTGTCTTGATGTGTTGCTTTGGTTTGCATCATCCCTTGCCATGAGTAGATTCATGTAGCCTTGTCATGCATCATGCTCGGTTATGCATCATGCCTTGTTCTTGTGTGGTGTGTTTACCTTGTTGTGTGCTTCTTTTCAATAGTTCCTGTTTTGTTGCGATCGTGAGGATTCGTTCGTCTACGCTTGGTTCGGCTTCATCCGTTCGTCTTCTTCATGGGCTCGTTCTTCTTCCTTGCGGGATTTCAGGCAAGATGATCGTCACCTTGGATCTCATTACTATCATTGCTATGCTAGTTGCTTCGTTGTATCGCTTTGCTGCGTTACCTATCTTTTGCTCATCAAGCATCCCATATTGCCATGAACCTCTACCCTTTGACACCTTTCCTATGCAAACCGTTGTTTGGCTATGTTACCGCTTTTGCTCAGCCCCTCTTATAGCGTTGCTAGTTGCAGGTGAAGTTGAAGATTTCTCCCTGGTGGACAGGATTATGTTGGGATATCACAATATCTCTTATATTATTAATGAATTTATATACTTGGTAAAGGGTGGAAGGCTCATCCTTATGCCTGGTGTTTTGTTCCACTCTTGCCGCCCTAGTTTCCGTCATACCGGTGTTATGTTCCCAGATTTTGCGTTCCTTACGCGGTTGGGTGATTTATGGGACCCCCTTGACGGTTCGCTTTGAATAAAACTCCTCCAGCAAGGCCCAACCTTGGTTTTACCATTTGCCTCACCACCACCTACCTTTCCCTTGGGTCGGCCAACCCGAGGG
>NC_041393.1:298952420-299017030 GCF_002162155.2 Triticum dicoccoides
AATGCTTGTCTAAGTGTTGGTCCAAACCGAGCGATGTCCGGCGCCCCCTGGGCAACCAGAGTCTATGCCAACCCGACGTCTGGCTTTTCCGGTGTGCCCTGAGAACGAGATATGTGCAGCTCCTATCGGGATTTGTCGGCACAGCGGGACGCTTTGCTGGTCTTGTTTTACCATTGTCGAAATGTCTTGTAAACCGGTATTCCGAGTCTAATCGGGTCTTCCTGGGAGAAGGTATATCCTTCGTTGATCGCGAGAGCTTATCATGGGCTAAGTTGGGACACCCCTGCAGGGTATAATCTTTCGAAAGCCGTGCCTGCGGTTACAGGCAGATGGGAATTTGTTAATGTCCGGTTGTAGATAACTTGAGACCAGATCCGAATTAAAACGCATCAACCGTGTGTGTGGCCATGATGGTCTCTTTTCGGCGGAGTCCGGGAAGTGAACACGGTTTTGGGTTATGTTTGACGTAAGTAGGAGTTCAGGATCACTTCTTGATCATTGCTAGCTTCACGACCGTTCCTTTTTGCTCTCTTCTCGCTCTTATTTGCGTATGTTAGCCACCATATGATGCTTAGTCGCTGCTGCAACCTCACCACTTTACCCCTTCCTTTCCCATTAAGCTTTGCTAGTCTTGATACCCATGGTAATGGGATTGCTGAGTCCTCATGGCTCACAGATTACTACAACAACAGTTGCAGGTACAGGTTATGCGATGATCATGACGCGAGCGCGATGCTTGCTTGTTTGGAGTTCTTCTTCTGCTTCTTCTTCGATCAGGGGATAGGTTCCAAGTCGGCAGCCTGGGCTAGCAGGGTGGATGTCGTTTGAATTTCTGTTTGTGTTTCATCCGTAGTCGGATGGTGCTCTTATGTAAGATGATGTTGTATTCGTGTGGCATTGTATGCCTTATGTTTGTATCGCCATCTATTATGTAATGTTGATGTAATGATATCCACCTTGCAAAAGCGTTTCAATATGCGGGTCTATCCTCGGTGGGACCTTCGAGTTCCTTTTGGATAGGGTCGCATATTGGGTGTGACAAGTTGGTATCAGAGCCAGGTTCCGACCTTAGGAGCCCCCTTGATTGATCGTGGAGTTTGGCAGTTGTTGAGTCTAGAAGAAAACTGTTTTCTAAGTCTAGTTATATCGGAGAGTAGGAATTCTTTTTACTCCTCAGCCCCTTCGTCGCTCTGGTGAGGAATCTTGACATAGGTGTTTTGAACTACTCCTATTCCCCTTCAAATTTTCCTTTAGGATCACCCAGTTGGTTTTCCTATCATTGTTCCTCAGCTCTTTTGATCCGGTGCATTTCTTCTCAAGTCGACTCGAGCCTCTTCATCTTTGAGTTCAATCCTTAGTTGTCTTCTTTTCCCACCCGCCCACCCTTCTTCTTATCAAAACCGGAGTCCGTAATCGAGTATCCATCCTACTCGTGCGAAGTCTTTGTTTTCTTTCCTCAATGATTTCAACCGGTGTTTTCTCTTCAAGATATTTGTCAGCTTTCCCCTTCCAAGTTGCCTTTATTTTCCCGCCCTCCCACCCTCTTCTTCCCGGAGCCTGATTCTTTTTCTACCATCAATTTTCATTCGTACGGAGGTTCTTCAGTCTTCCCTCAATCATATCAACCGGTGAATTCTCGTCTCGTTTGACATTCTTCATCTCTTTTTCTTCTCCGGTGGACTCAATTCAAGTTTTCGGTGTTGTTCGTATTATTTTCCTTGGATCAAGTGTTTTCCCTGCTCGCTTGCCTCTCGTCATTCAATCATTCTAGAGTTCGGAAGACATCTTAGGAGATTCGTCGGTGTTCGAATTAATTCGAGGTTGTCACCTCATTCAAATATTGCAATTATTCTGCTGCATCATCTATCTATTCAACAATTCTTTCCAACGGTGTTTTTCTTCTAGTGGGCCCTAACCCACAGGTCTTTTTCCAGGATCTTACCTGACTCTTCTAATTCCCCCGGAGTTATTCTCAAATCCTTTCTGAAGTTTGACGTAAGAATGAATTTCATCAGTCAGATGCCTTCTCCAAGATCGCTTTCAAATTCTTTTCATCTCGGGTTCTACCTTTCCTATTTTTCATTATTACGGAGTTTCTCAACAATTTCGATGGTGTTTCTTGTCGTCTTTATCAGCTTTGAAGACCGAAGAAGAGTTTTTCCTCTAAATCTTGTCCGTCCTCTCAAAGATTCGTGGTTCTAGTTTCATGCTATCATCTCGAATTATTCCATTTGTCAGTTATTCCTTTTCTTAACCATCCAGAGTATTTCAGGAGTTGATTTCTATTTCTTTTCACCGGAGGCCATCATTCCAATTATCGTTCTCTATTTATCCCGGTGCTTCGTTCAAGTGTTCCTTAGTCAGTTCATGATCTCTTTGTCCTTTGCATCTAAATCCCCTCTAGCATATTTGTTCTTCTAATTCTTTCTGGTGATTCATTCTCTTTCATCAGTCATTTTCTAACGGTGGTTCGTTCAAGATTCTTTTTCCTTGATTATCATTTCAATCCATTCGTTCTTTCAATCCTATCGGTGGTTCATGAAGACCTTCTCAAGTCTGCGATATGTCACTTCTCAATCCTTTTCAAGAAGAATAAGTAGTATGAAAAATCCATTGCTTGTCATCAATTTAATTTGATGAAGGATAAGCATACAATAAATCTTATTCTTATTTCATTCAAGTGAGTAATCTTTTCCTTCAGCGTTTGTTCTTGATGAATAAATTCTAGTTCAAGTGTTTTCATCTTTTCTTTTCCGGAGTTCAAATTTCCTCGGCCATTTCATCGGAACCTCCATCTAAATCATTGCAAGGCTCATCTTATTCTTTCTTCCTTCATTCTATCTCATCATCCTTTTGTCACCGGAGTTCTTCATGGTGGTTCTTCATGATTTAATTTTTTCTTCAAGAGTTCATCAAGATTTTGTTGGTGGAGTTCAAGTATCTTTTCTTCTTGCATCTCGACGTGCAATTAAATCTCCGTATTCTTTTGAAGTGGAGTTTTGCATTTCTTCATTATTCCCAGATATTCAAGCATTTGGTTGTGGCATAATTTCACCTCAAGTTTTGAGTTGTTTTGATAAGTCCACAACAAGCTTATTATTTTGTTGTTGATTTTCTCAATAACTCCATTCAATCCTTCCTTCTAAGTTCATTTCATTCCATTCTTTTAATTCTTCTGGAGGCTTTGCATTGTTCATCTCGTCAAGTGCCATCCCATCTTGTGAAGTTCTGGTTCTATTCCTTCCATTTTCAGTCAGTGTGCTGCCTAAATCCTTTCAGTCTTATTCGTTTCTTATCTCGTTCTAACCGGAGTGGTTTCATAGTTTATCTGATTCCATGAGCTTTTGATTCTCGTCATTCTCGTCGTTCCTCTCTTCTTCTCGAGTGCTCTCAATTCTTTGCTTCTTCTCTTGAGTTCTTGTTTCACCTCATCCCTTTTCCCTTCCGTCTCGGTCCTAAGATCTCGGGACGAGATCTCTTGTTAGTGTAGGAGTGTTGTAACGCCCCAGAGTCGATGCGCCAGGTGTCTGCCAGTTATTCGCCGTCATTGCCATGTCATTTGCTTGCGTGTTGCATTTTGCCATGTCATCATGTGCATTTCATTTTGCATACGTGTTCGTTTCATGCATCCGAGCATTTTCCCCGTTGTCCGTTTTGCAATCCGGCCCTCCTATGTCCTCCGGCGTTCCCCTTTTGTCTCCTGTTGTGAGTGGGTGTTAAACGTTCTCGGAATGGACCGAGTCCTTCCAAGCGGCCTTGGTATACAACCGGTAGACCGCTTGTCAAGTTTCGTGCCATTTGGAGATCGTTTGGTACTCCAACGGTTAACCGCGCAGCCCGAAACCCCCTTTCTCTTTGCAGCCCAACACCCTGCCAAAGTGGCCCAAAACCCATCCTAACCCGATCCATGCTCTCGGTCGTTCGATCACGATCGCGTGGCCGAAAACCGCTCCTCATTTGGACTCTCCTAGCTCCCAGAATCTATAAATTAGCCCCTCCCCCGAAATTCCCGGTCCAAACCCTAGCCTAATCCTCCCCGTCGTGGCGGACATGTCCCTCCGCCGCCGGACATGTCCAACCCCCTCGCCGCCGCCACGTGTCGCCTTCCGATTCGACCACGCAGCCGTCTCCGCCGCGCGTCGCGGCCCGCCGAGCCCATCGCGGGCCCGCGCGAGCCCGACCGCACCCGCCGCCGCGCCCCGCGGGCCCGAGCCGCCCACCGCCCATCCCGCCGGTTTCCGCCGCCGCCGCCGCGCCCGTCGCCCGCCCCTCCGCCGCCGACCTCTAGCGCCGCCGCCCGCGCGCCCACCGGAGGGGCCGCGCCGCCGCCCTACCGCCCCGCGCCGGCGCCCCTCCGTGCCCGGCCGCGCCTCCCCGGCCGTCGCCTCCGCGCCGCCCCGCTGTGGCCCGCCTCCGCCTCCGCTCCGCCCCGCCGGCTTCGCCTCCCTCGCCGGGATCCGACCGGCTGCGCCTCGTCTCCGGCCGCGGAGCTCGCCGGAGGAGCTCCGTGTCGCTCCACGCGTCGCCCCTCGCCGGGATCCGCCCGTCTCTGGCGACCCCGCCATCTCCTGCGTGTTTTTCGGCGAGATCCGCCTCGCCTCGAAGTCCGTACAAGCTAGAGGTTGAACCCCGAAAATTCATGTCCCTGATTATTTTTACATTATCATGCCATGTTCATCGCATCATATCTCGGCATCCATAGCTCCGTTTCGTACGTGTAATATGTCAAATTGTTCGCCTCAACGAGTACTTCATTTCATTCCATTGCATCATGTTCATTTGAGCTCATCGTGATGTCTGAATCATCGTTGCAAGAGTGCTTCATAATGTTAGTTCCTGTTTCTTAACAGAACATGCACTTTTGTCATTTTTGCCATGATTGATGTGTGCATCCTATGAGATTGATGTCTACATGTGTTTTGATCTATGCCATGTCTTCTTTCCAAAGGTGCTTACCATGTATTTTTGTGATCAATGTGGTGATTATCACAAGCATGCAACTAGGCTTCGTGATGTTGCTGATTTTAGTCCCTGTTCTGCTGTTATTTAGATGCCATGTAAACATGATGCTACAGAGAGATACATGCTTATTTTGAGATACTTTAGTAAGGATGTTTTGAACATATGGGTATCCTTTAGCCATTAATGCCCCTGGTTGCGATTATGTGGTAGTATAGCATGCCATTTTCGTGCTCTACTTTTGCTTCAAAATGTTTCCTGGCAGATTGTTTACA
This sequence comes from Triticum dicoccoides, assembly GCF_002162155.2. Lineage (NCBI taxonomy): Eukaryota > Viridiplantae > Streptophyta > Magnoliopsida > Poales > Poaceae > Triticum > Triticum dicoccoides. The sequence goes on from NC_041393.1 coordinate 298,957,655, forward strand.
TGTTATTCAATTTTGCCAAGGGTGTTGTAGTTGATCCTTGCATGCTATGAACTTGTTCTTGCCTTGGTTAGCTTCGTAAACATGTCTTCTTGAGGATGCTATGCTTATCTTGTCATGCAACGACTTGTGGTGAGTGAATCGAGCTTGTTAAGTAGGGTACTTGTTGTTGCTGTTTTGCTAGGCTGAATCTGTTATTTCGTGATGCTATGTAAACCTCCTGCTACAAATCATTCTATGCATAATATGGAGATGTTCGCTAAGAGTGTTTTGTTATACATGTCATGCTCTATCCATCCATGCCCCTGGTTGCATTTATAGCCTGCTGTAGCTTGTTGTAATTTTGCTCTAAAGTTGCTGAATAATGTTGCTGTCAGCCTGTTAACATTAAGTTCAGTTGTTGCCATGATTGTTGGTAGTAATCCATGTACCCTATGGACTTTCTCTTGCCATTCTTAGCTTCATAAACATGCCTTCTTACTGTTGGGTGCCTTGCCATGCCATATATTGGTCTGTGGTGAGTGGTACAAGCTCACCAACATGCCTTCATAATTCTGTTTCTGCCATGTTTGAATCTGTAATATAACTTGCCATGTTTACATGGATGCCATCATATTTTCTGATCATTTTTGGCTCATGGTCAGTAAAGGACTTTTGATCTATGCAATTAGTAGATTCATGCCATGCCTTTGTTTGCCATGATAAGTTCCTGTAACATGTTGTTTGATAGCTCTAAACATTGCAACCTGATGTTATTTTCTGCAAAGTCTGAATTGTTATTATTTGCAATCTTGCCATGTGTGTTTGAGCATGTTCTAGTGATTTCTAGAGATAGCTCATTGTTCATGTTTTGTTATGCTTTACCTGTACATCATGCCCATGTCTTTTGTTTTCATGTTGAGATGTTGTAGCATGTTTTTTTGGTGCTTACAAAATGCCTAGTTGCTGTTTTTGACAGATTGTTGCTATAACTTGTATAGTGTTTGTGTGTTGAACCGTTGCTCCGTTTTGGAGTGTGCTCTATATGAAACTTTGTTAGAATTGCATGTAGCTTCATATTATCATGTTGCATCCTTGTTTTGAGGTGTTTGCTTGATGTTTGTGTGCATTTTGCATCAATGCCATGTTTAACTTGTTTTGCCCATATCTTCTAGGCCGTAGCTCCAACTAAATGAACTTTATATGTAACTTGACTAGAAGCTCGTGTAGATCATCTTTGTGCATATTAACTTGCTGTTTAAGAACTTGAACATAAGGTTTATTCAGATCTGGACCAATTTCGAAATATGCATGTGAGGACTTACCGGAATTGTTATATGTTGTTCCCGGCCTCATTTAAACTTGTCTTGATGTGTTGCTTTGGTTTGCATCATCCCTTGCCATGAGTCGCTTCATGTAACCTTGTCATGCATCATGCTCGGTTATGCATCATGCCTTGTTCTTGTGTGGTGTGTTTACCTTGTTGTGTGCTTCTTTTCGATAGTTCCTGTTTCGTTGCGATCGTGAGGATTCGTTCGTCTACGCTTGGTTCGGCTTCATCCGTTCGTCTTCTTCATGGTCTCGTTCTTCTTCCTTGCGGGATTTCAGGCAAGATGACCGTCACCTTGGATCTCATTACTATCATTGCTATGCTAGTTGCTTCGTTCTATCACTTTGCTGCGTTACCTATCTTTTGCTCATCAAGCATCCCATATTGCCATGAACCTCTAACCTTTGACACCTTTCCTATGCAAACCGTTGTTTGGCTATGTTACCGCTTTTGCTCAGCCCCTCTTATAGCGTTGCTAGTTGCAGGTGAAGTTGAATATTTCTCCATGGTGGACAGGATTATGTTGGGATATCACAATATCTCTTATATTATTAATGCATCTATATACTTGGTAAAGGGTGGAAGGCTCGGCCTTATGCCTGTTGTTTTGTTCAACTCTTGCCGCCCTAGTTTCCGTCATACCGGTGTTATGTTCCCGGATTTTGCGTTCCTTACGCGGTTGGGTGATTTATGGGACCCCCTTGACAGTTCGCTTTGAATAAAACTCCTCCAGCCAGGCCCAACCTTGGTTTTACCATTTGCCTCACCACCACCTACCTTTCCCTTGGGTCGGCCAACCCGAGGGTCATGTTTATTTTAGCCCCCCCCCCCCCGGGCCAATGCTTGTCTAAGTGTTGGTCCAAACCGAGCGATGTCCGGCGCCCCCTGGGCAACCAGGGTCTATGCCAACCCGACGTCTCGCTCATCCAGTGTGCCCTGAGAACGAGATATGTGCAGCTCCTATCGGGATTTGTCGACACAGTGGGAGGCTTTGTTGGTCTTGTTTTACCATTGTCGAAATGTCTTGTAAACCGGGATTCCGAGTCTGATCGGGTCTTCCTGGGAGAAGGTATATCCTTCGTTGATCGCGAGAGCTTATCATGGGCTAAGTTGGGACACCCCTGCAGGGTATAATCTTTCGAAAGCCGTGCCTGCGGTTATAGGCAGATGGGAATTTGTTAATGTCCGGTTGTAGATAACTTGAGACCAGATCCGAATTAAAACGCATCAACCGTGTGTGTAGCCGTGATGGTCTCTTTTCGGCGGAGTCCGGGAAGTGAACATGGGTTTGGGTTATGTTTGAGGTAAGTAGGAGTTCAGGATCACTTCCGTTCCTTTTTGCTCTCTTCTCGCTCTTATTTGCGTATCTTAGCCACCATATCATTCTTAGTCGCTGTTGCAACCTCACCACTTTACCCCTTCCTTTCCCATTAAGCTTTGCTAGTCTTAATACCCATGGTAATGGGATTGCTGAGTCCTCGTGGCTCACAGATTACTACAACAACAGTTGCAGGTACAGGTTATGCGATGATCATGATGCGAGCGCGGTGCTTGCTTGTTTGGAGTTCTTCTTCTGCTTCTTCTTCGATCAGGGGATAGGTTCTAGGTCGGGCAGCCTGGGCTAGCAGGGTGGATGTCGTTTGAATTTCTATTTGTGTTTCATCCGTAGTCGGATGGTGCTCTTATGTAAGATGATGTTGTATTCGTGTGGCATTGTATGCCTTATGTTTGTATCCCCATCTATTATGTAATGTTGATGTAATGATATCCACCTTGCAAAAGCGTTTCAATATGCGGGTCTATCCTTGGTGGGACCTTCGAGTTCCTTTTGGATAGGGTCGCATATTGGGCGTGACAGTTCTTTTATATCTTGCAATCAAATTCCTCAATATCAGTACTTACACTTCATATGTTTATCCCCGTTGAGAACTTAACATATATTGTCATCGATCACCAAAAAGAGGGAGATTGTAAGTGCATCTAGTGCCCCTTAGTGATTTTGGTGTATTGAAGACTATAGGTTAAGGAACTAATGCATTTGTGAGTATACACAGGTCTATAAGTCTATGAGGAGTTTGATATTTACAGAGAAATTCGACCCCTAAAAATGAATATCTTTGACTGAAGGTTTTGGTATTCCTGAAGACTTTCATGAAGACTTTGAAAGTGAAGAAATTGGTGTATCCGTGAAGACTTGATATTCATGCGAGGAATACGAAGCTTGAAGACTTTCGTTTTCATAGTTTTATTTTTCTCTTTCTTGAGTCATAGGAAACACCGTACTGTTAAAGGGGGTCGAGGAAATACTAAGGAAAAATTTCCATGTGATGCTCAACTCAAAATCCTACACCTACCAAACCCTTCGAGTGAAGCCTTTGGAAATCTCATACAGTTCAGTCAATTTCTTCAGTGACAGAGACGAAGTTCTTCTGGTCGCTGAGGAATTTGTTCTGACTAAGGAGTTAGGACTTCGCCAGTGCGGATTGCCTACACAGTGAGGAACATGATAGCCCTGAGGAATTTGAGAGTCAAATTTCTGACTGTTGTTGTGCCGCGCGTTAGCTGTCCCAAAATATCTTATCCACCTAACGGTCATATCAGACAAGGGCATTTATGTCTTATCATGTCGGGCTGCTCACTAGGCTATAAATAGCCACCCCCTACAACCACTAGCTGGTTGGCTGCTCCGAGAGAAACTGACACTTGTCAATTGAGAGCAACCCATCCTCCGAGGACTTTGAGCGAAAATCATCGAGTGAGGAAAAACCCAAACCCAAACACCTACAAACCCCAAAGTGATTGAGCATCACTAAAGAGATTGATCCTGCATGGACACGACGCTTGTTACCTTTGAAGACTGTGCTTCTTCCAGACGGCTAGGCGTCATGGTCTAGAGCATCCAAGAGGAATTGTGGATCACCGAGTGACCGAGTCTGTGAAGGTTTGGAAGTCGCCTGAAGACTTACCACGAGTGATTGGACGAGGTCTGTGTGACCTTAGTTCAAGGAGAATATGGTGAGGACTTGGTGTCCTGAGCTGCATGCTCAGCGACAGGGCATCCGGGACTGTGTGTCCTCGAGTTTAAATACTTAGCTGCTCCAACCAGACATACAACTGAGACAACAGTTGGAACTGGTCTACCAAATCATTGTCTTCACCAACCTTACTGGTTCTATTTCCTCAACTCTTTCATTTACTCATTACTATGTTGAGTGATTGTTCATATCTGTGTTTAAAGACTTTGACTGAAGACTTTCTCAATTTCCTCAGTTCAATTTCTTTAGTCTGTTTGTCTTCATCTTGTGTTATCCTGTGTTTACGCTTCCTGTACTATGTGCTTGTCTTCATTTCATCATGATGACTATGTCTGTATCATGTTATGCTTACTTCTGAGTACTTATTCCGCTGCTAGTAGTTCTTCGCTAAGGAATTTCCTCACCGGCAAATTCCTCAGCGAAGAATTCATAAAAATCGCCTATTCACCCCCCTCTAGTCGATATAACGCACTTTCATGGTGCCAAGCCTACATGCCTTCGGGGCCTTTTAGCTTTTCCTTTCTCCTGCAAATCGAAAAAAGAAGAATGTACCCTGTGAGGGCATGTAATGAACTGCTATTGTTATGCCTTTTTATGTTATGGTTGTCGTCCTTGATGCTATGTTGCAGTGTTTGTAATTTGAGTGGGTCAGTGTCGGAAGGCTTAGCTTGATAAGTGCAGCCATCCTCCGCCTCATGAGAACCTATCCTTAGGTACTTGACAGGGCCCCCAGGGCGTACACCCTGTGCCCTCAAGAGATACACCTTGTGCCCTCAGGAGCCGCAGCAGGGCAGAGCTGTCCCTTGCAGGAAGAGAAAAATTGTCGAGCGACTTGCTCCCCTTTACGCGAGCCCCTGGAATAGGACAAGGGCCTGATGCACCGCGTCGCGCTGCTCGGGGGGCACGGACTTGAGGGGTGCTGGCGCCAGTGGACTCGACCGAGGGCTCCTCGCGAGGATAAAGCCGTAATAACGGGGTTCGGTGTGGTGCGTGCACGCAAAGGTAGGCCCCGGGCGCACACACCTACCTAGCCCCACGCGCGAGGAGCGCGAGGACACGTGGCTGGCGACTACCACTTCCCTCATGTCCTTAGATCAAAGAGGCTTAGGAGAAAACACACTTGAGGAATCAGCGCTCGAGAATACCAAATCCATTGAAAAACTAACTAAGAAAACCGCAAGCAACTCCAGAAAGCAAATGAACAGCAGCGTCCGGCACCTAATCTAGTCTTCTCACCAGCGTGGAGCTAAGTGTTGCCACTAGGACGTGGGAGGGACCACCCATGAGGCCCCAGGGCGACTCTTAGGAGACTCCGGGGCGTGTACAGCCCCACTCATTATTACGTGAGAGTATCACGAGCGGAGACCTTCACAGGCCGGAGTCTTTCTTTAAGGGTAGAAGTTCCGGAGGTGCTGGATGTTCCAGGCGTTCTAGATGGGGACCCGGTCCTGCATCTCCAGGCGCGCGACGCCAGGCCTGGAGACACTGGCAACCCTATACGTGCCCTCCCACATGGGAAAGAGCTTATGCAGCCCCTCCCTGGAGAGCACCCGCCTCAGGACGAGGTCGCCCACCTCTAACGTCCTGGAGCAGACACTACGGCAGTGCTACCTCCGCAGCGCCTGCTGGTACCTCGCCGCCCGGAGCGAGGCTTGGTGGCGGCGTTCCTCCCCCAGCACAAGATCCATCCTCCGTGTGGCGTCCTGCTGCGTTTCATCGTACGCCAGGACCCGCGTGGAGCGATGCTTGTCGTCATGAGGGAGAACCGCTTCTAGTCTCTAGATGACGAAGAAGGGTGTTTCTCATGTTGGCTTGGTCGTGGTGATGCGGATGGACCACAACACGGACTGTAGCTCATCAAGCCAGGCCCTGCCGCATGCCTCGAGCTTCTTCTTGAAGGTGCGGGTCTTGAAGCCCCTCAGGACCTCCGCGTTGGCCCTCTCAGCCTGTCCATTGCTCTATGGGTGCGCTACTGAGGCGTAGCAGATCTGCGTTCCAAGGTTAGCATAGTATGTCTTGAAAAGATTGCAAGTGAACTGCGAGCCATTGTCGGTGATGATGCAGTTGGGGACCCCAAATCGTCTCAATATTCCCTTGATGAACTTGACGGCTCATCCTGCATGGATGGTGCGCACGGCTTCTACCTTCGCCCACTTGGTGAACATGTCGATGGCGACGTAGAGGTATTGGTAGCCCCCTGGTGCCCGAGTGAATGACCCCAAGATGTCCAGCCCCAAGACCGAAAAAGGCCACGTGAGTGGGATCGTCTAGAGGCCCTGCGCGGGCTGATGGATCTGCTTGGCATGAAACTGGCATGCTTCACAAGAGCGCACCAGCTCTGTAGCGTCGTTGAGCGTGGTGGGCCAGTAGAAGCCGATGCAGAACGCCTTGCCCACCAGGGTGCGGGACGAGGAGTGGTGCCCGCATTACCCACCATGTATGTCCGCCAGCAACTCCAGTCCTTATTCCCTGGAGATGCATCACAAAGAAACATCATTGGGCCTCCTGCCATATAGCTCACCATCCTTGATGCAGTACGCGGTGGCCTAGTGGGCCACGCGCTCGGCTTCCTCCTCCTTTGTCGGATTTCGGGGTCCGGCAACCCGTGAGAGGTTTGAACACTGGGGTGAAAGCGGAGATCTCAACCTGCCTAGCCTGCGTACTCGCGATCCTCCCTAGCCTAGCACGTGCTGCTAGGAGAGACACAAAGACACAGAGATTTATACTAGTTCGGGCCACCGTTGTGGTGTAATACCCTACTCTAGTATGGTGTGGTGGACTACCTCGAGGGGCTATGGATGAACTAGTACAAGGATGAACAAGCCTCAGGAGGTGAGGTGTTCTTCAGCTGGTGTGTTGCTTAGTGAGGAATCGACCCCCCTCTATGGTGGTGGCTAGGTCCTATATATAGTGCCTTGGTAATGTTCCCAAATATGAGCGGGAAGGGATTCCATAACGGCAGGATTTAAAATGGGACAAGTAGTACAGTCTATCCTGACAAAAGTAGTCTTCGCCTGCGAAAAGCCCCTGGCCGTGACGCTGCAGTGGGCTCGGTGATGACCTCCGTCTTGCCGTCCTGGCGGTCTTGGTCTCGTTGCACCAGAATGGAAACCTTTGGCCGCTTCCTCGGGACTCTGCCCCTGCGGCTTGACTCCCTTGCACCAAAGAGGAAACCTGTGCTTTGTGCCCGCCTGGCGCCTGCCTGGCCTTGGTCGTCATGGCTCACGTTAGCTGAGCCTCATGAGGTAGTTTCATAGATCTCCCCGCCCCTCGGGAGCCCTCCTGAGGAAGCCAACTCCTTCAGGAGTCTTGGCGTCGTTCGCCTCGTGAGGCTTGGCCCCTCGCGAGGGTCGTGCTGTGTTGTTGTTGAAGCTGGGCCATACCAGGCCGTCGATGGAGCCATGGGCCGCAGGCAGGCAGGACTGGATACCCCCAAGTCCAGGATGCCGACAGTAGACCCCGGGCCCAAGGCACACTCAGATTTGGCCTCCAGGCAAAGCCAAAGGGCAAGTGCAGAGCACCACGGGCCCTAACCGTCTATGGCCTTATGACGCGTGGCAATTGATGCGACTTGGGTGACTCCGCTTCCCCATGCTTCTTCGGCAACTGCTCCACTTGACTGGTCGATGCTGCATGCAGAGGGTCATGATGGTGTGAGGTCGTGGAGGCCGGCGGTTGGCCTCCTTTGGCTACAAATGTGAGGAAGGGGTTGAGCCCCCTGTCCATCTTTCCTTCGTCTTGCTCCCGCTTGCTTCCTTCCTCTCCATCTTGCTCCCATGGCATCGCCGAAGAGGTTCTCAGCGGCCGAGAAGGGGAAGGCCCCCAAGGAGGGGCCAGCCTCTCCTCCTCCCAAGAGGGGCCATGGCCGTCCCCGCAAGCACCCTGTGGTACCTCCAGCAGCATCCAGGGGGTGCGACCGTGCACCGCCTAAAGGCAGCGTTGCGCCGGGCGCTCGTGATGGCACCTCTTCCCGTGGCGAGGGCTACCGGCCCCGCAGCAGCCCCCATGACGAAGGGAGGCGAGCCATGATCATTCGCCCGCCTCGGCCGCGCTTTTCTTTGCTGGAGGTGCTTATCGAGTTTGTGGTGTGGTCGGAGAGCCCGACTGGCACCTTGCTCCGGCTCCCTCGCTTCTTCTCCGGCGAGCTTCCTTCTTCGGGGCTTGCTGGCCTCTGGCTATAGGCCGATGGGTGCTGCAGCAGAGCCTCATGGGTCAGCACCGAGGTTTCCGCCTCTGGCAGCATGGTGTTGGCCCGTGGCTGGAAGACTTTCTCCCTCGCGTGTGGCCTGGGCGGAAGGTGCACCCTCCATGTCAAGTACGACGGCCTGGCAACCCTCTACATGAGGGTGTTCAGGGGGACGGCCGCCGCGTGGGGTGCTGCCTTGGCGACGCACGCTCCTCTTCTTGCGGCGGCAGCTCCTCCTCGGATGAGAGCTCGAGCAGTGGTGGCTACGACTGGCCTCCGCGTCATCGTGCTCGTGTCGAGGATGCTGGTGGCTCGTCCCGTCGCAGAGCTCCAGTGAAGCCGGAGAGGAGCCCAGCTTGAAGCTGAGGGCTGGCGAACTTGGACTCCAGGTCGGTGACCCCAGACCTCCTGAGGGGGAATTGGTGGAGCACCGGGCTACCTTGAGGCGCTGCTTGAGGATGCGGCGCTGGTGCCAAGCCTACATGCCCTCGGGCCCTCTTGGTTTAGCTTTTCCTTTCTCCTTCAAATCAAAAAAAGAAGAATGTACCCTGCGAGGGCGTGTAATGAACTGCTGTTGTTGTGCCTTTTTATGGTATGGTTGTCGTCCCTGATGCCGTGTTGCAGTGTTTGTAATTTGAGTGGGTCAAGGTAGGAAGGATTAGCTTGATACGTGTAGTTGTCCTCCACCTCATGAGAACCTATCCCTAGGTATTTGACAAGCCCCCCAAGGCATACAGCCTGTGCCCTCAGGAGATACACCTTATGCTCTCAGTCGCCGTAGTGGGGCAGAGCTGTCCCTCGCAGGAAGAGAAAAGTTTTCGAGCGACTTGCTCCACTTATGCGAGCCCCCTGCCATAGATCAAGGGCCTGATGCACCACATCGCGCTGCCCAGGGGGCACGCACATGAGGGGTGCTGGCGCCAGTGGACTCGATCGAGAGCTCCTCGCGAGGATAAAGCCGAAACAACGGGGTTCGGCATGGTGCGTGCATGTAAAGGCAGGCCCTGGGCCCACACACCTACCTAGCCTCACGCGCAAGGAGAACGAGGAGAATTGGCGGGCGACTGCCACTTCCCTCGCGTACTTAGACCAAAGCAACTTAGGAGAAAACAACCTTGAGGAACCAGCGCTCGAGAACACCAAATCCATTGAAAAACTTACTAAGAAAACTGCAAGCAACTTCAGAAAGCAAATGAACAGCTGCGTCAGGCACCTAATCTAGTCTTCTCACCAGCGCGGAGCTAAGTGTTGCCACAAGGACGTGGGAGGGAGCCCCCATGAGGCCCCAGGGCGACTCTGAGGAGACTCCTGGGCGTGTACAACCCCACTCATTATTACGTGAGAGTGTCACGAGCGGAGACCTTCATAGGCCGGAGCCTTGCTTCACAGGTCGGAGCCTTTCTTCAGGGGTAGAACTTCCGGAGGTGCTGGATGTTCTAGGCGTTCTGGATGGGGACCCCATCTTGTGTCTCCAGGCGCGTGGCGCTAGGCCTGGAGACACTGGCAACCCTAAAAGGGCCCTCCCACATGGGAGAGAGCTTATGCAGCCCCTCCCCGGAGAGAACCCGCCTTAGGACGAGGTCGCCCACCTCTAACGTCCTCGAGCGGATGTTGCGGCAGTGGTACCGCCGCAGCGCCTGCTGGTACCTCGCCGCCCGGAGCAAGGCTTGGGTGTTCCTCCCCCAGCACGAGATCCATCCTCCGCGTGGTGTCCTACTATGTTTCGTCGAACGCCAGGACCTGCATGGAGCGATGCTTGACCTCGTGAGGGAGAACCGCTTCTGCTCCGTAAAGCAGGAAGAAGGGCGTTTCTCCTGTGGGCTTGGTCACGGTGGTGCGGATGGACCAGAGTACGGACTGCAACTTGTCGAGCCAGCCCCTGTTGCAGGCCTCGAGCTTCTGCTTGAAGGTGTAGGTCTTGAGACCCCTCAGGACCTCCGCGTTGGCCCTCTCAGCCTGTCCATTGCTCCGTGGGTGTGCCACTGAGGCGTAGCAGATCTACGTTCCAAGACTAGCATAGTATGTTTTGAAAAGATTGCTAGTGAACTGCGAGCCATTGTCGGTGATGATGTCATTGGGGACCCTAAATGGGCTCACGAATCCCTTGATGAACTTGACGGCTGATCCTGCTGGGATGGTGCGCACGGCTTCTACCTCCACCCACTTGGTGAACTTGTCAATGGCGATGTAGAGGTACCGGTAGCCCCCCGCTGCCCAAGGGAATGGCCCCAAGATGTCCAGCCCCAAGACCGCAAAAGGCCACAGAGCTACATTGTATGGAGGCCCTACGCGGGCTGATGGATCTACTTGGCATGAAACTGGCACGCTACACAAGAGCGCACCAGCTCCGTAGTGTTTTTGAGCACGGTAGGCCAGTAGAAGCCGCAGCGGAATGCCTTGCCCACCAGGGTGCGGGACGAGGAGTGGTGCCCGCACTCCCCACCATGTATGTCCGCCAGCAGCTCGAGCCCCTGTTCCTTGAGATGCACCGCAAAGAAACGTCATTGGGCCTCCTACGGTATAACTCACCATCTTGGATGCAATACGTGGTGGCCTGGCGGGCTACGCGCTCGGCGTCCTCCTCCTTCTCCGGTAGAGTACCCTGAAGCAAGTCCGCCTTGAACTCCTCTGTCCAGCACCCCTCCTCAGGCTCAAGCGCGAGTAGCAAGCGGGCTCTTGAGGAATGACCACAGGCTGGGGCTCCCGTCTCTGGTGCCTGTAGCAGGTCCTCCTGAGGCGGTGCTGGAGTCCTGACGTGCGGGACCGTAGATGGCCTGAAGAGCCATTCCTCAAACACACATGGCTCCTGAGGGAGCCTGCGTGAGGATCTTTTGGGGATATCGTTTGTTTCCTTGTTCGCCCCGCGTGGCACATGCTGCAGCTCCACACCCATGAACCGCTTCTCCGTCTTGCGCACCTCTTCTAGGTACGCCTCCATGTGTTCGTCCTTAGGCGTGTACTCCTTGTTGGAGAAATTGACGAGAAGCTGAGGATCACCGTTGATGGTGAGGCGCTTCACTCTTAGTGCGGTCGCAGCCCTGAGCCCGGCGAGCAAGCCTTTGAATTCAGCGATGTTGTTGGGGACCTTCTCGCCCCGCTGAAAGTAGAGTTGTACCACATAGCAAAGCTTGTCCTTGGTGGACGAGATGAGGATGGCCCCCACCCCTACGCCTTGTCGAGCAAACGCACCTTCGAAGTACATGACCCATCCGTCTAGCTCTTCATCTCCTGGCAGGAGGGAGCAGTCCTTGCCTTCTCCTTGGTTTGGAGCGTCGGTCCACTCGGCCACGAAGTCAGCATGGGCCGCGCCCTTGATGACCCTAGTGGTACTGACCTCGAGATCAAATGTGTGAAGCTCAATGTTCCATTCAGCAACTCGCCTGGCTACATTGGGGCTCCGGAGCACTCTCTCTATCGGGTATGCTGAGACAACTTTGATGGAGTGGCCTTGAAAATAGCTTCCTGGAGGCGACTAGAACTGTGAGCAAGAGCTTCTGTGGCATGGGATATCATGCCCGGGCCTCCCTCAGTACTATGTTGACGAAGTAAACGGGGTGCTCAACAAGGGAGGAGGTATCAGCAGAATCTTGTTCTTCATGAAGGCAGAGGTCCCTTTTGGCCTCTTGAGGCCTATGCTCTAGAGCCTGGATGGCCACAGAGTCGTTTATGGCCTCAGGAGGGATGTCGACTACTGCGCCGGCCAAGACTTTAGGTGCCTCTTCCGGGGTGTGCTGCACTTTGCTTGCTGGTTGCGCATCCTGCTGCAACTTCCTGATCGCGCACTCCTTCCTTAGCGCCACCAGGGCGGCGCTTGCTGAGTGTGGGGTTGCTTCCAGATAGAGCACTAAGGGCTCGAGAGGGCGCGGTGCCACCATCACAGGAGGACTGGTCAGATATCTCTTGAGGTCTTGGAAGGCCGCGTCTGCTTCAGGGGTCCACTCGAATGGCTCCTTCCTTTTCATCAACTTAAAAAATGGGAGGGCACGCTCCCCCAACTTGGAAATGAAGCGTCCAAGCGAGGTTACGCAGCCAGCCAGCATCTATATCTCCTTCAAGGTCTGTGGGGCGTTCATGTCTTCTATTGCCTTGACCTTTTCCAGGTTAGTATCGCTCCCTCTGTGCGATACCAAGAAGCCCAACAGCTTGCCGGAGGGGTACCTGAACACACACTTCTCAGGGTTATGCTGAAGATCCACCATGCGCAGGTCGGCGACTGTCTCTTCTAGATCTTCTATCAAAGTCCTGGCCTCCCGAGACTTCAGCACTATATCATCGACGTAGGCCTTCGTGTTTTTCCTGAGCTGCAAACCCAGGGTGATGTGCATCAACCGCTGGAATGTTGCTCCGGTGTTGCGCAGCCCAAAGGGCATGCAGGTGTAGCAGTACACCCCGCATGGGGTGACAAATGCTGTCTTCTCCACATCTTCAATGACCATCTTGATCTGGTGGTAGCCGGAGAAGGCATCTAGGAAGCACAATAGGTCACACTCGGCGGTGGAGTCGACGATCTGGTCAATGCGAGGGAGCGGAATGGGATCTTGAGGGCAGCCTTGTGGAGTTTGGTGAAGTCGACACACACGCACTCGTTCCCTCCTTTCTTGGGGACGATGACGGGGTTCGCCAGCCACTCTAGGTACCGTACCTCTCTCATGACCCCTAGCTTGTAGCTTACGGGTTTCTTGGACGATGAAGGCTTGCTTCTCGGTGGACTACCGGCGAGCCTTCTGCTTCACTGGCCGCACATTTTGGCATACTCTCAGATGGTGCTCGATTATCCCCCTCGGGACCCCGGCCAGGTCTTTGGGTTCCCAGGCGAATACATCCTTATTGGCTCGCAGAAAGTTGATCAATGCCTCCTCTTGATCCTGTGGGAGGCCAGCCCCTATGGTGAAGGTGGCGCTGGCCATCCCAGCCTCGCAGACCAGCATTTTCTTCATCTTGGCTCAGTCCTGAGAGAACACCTGCTTCTTCTTGGCAGGCGCTGCCTCTGGGGCCTCCTGATCCTCCTTCTTGCTGGGTGTCACGGTCACGGCTGTCTTGATGGCGAGCTTGAGGGCCTGCAGCGTGCCTTTGGTGTCCCCTGCCACCTGAGGACACCATTGCTGCCCGGCATCTTCATGAGGTTGTACGCGGGATGGGTCATAGCCATAAACTGCGCCAAGGCTGGGTATCCCACAATAGCGTCGTACGGCAGGTTGATCTTGGCGATGTCGAAGTCGACGAGCTCAGTGCGGTAGTTGTCGCAGGTACCAAAGGTGACAGCGAGGCGGATCTGCCCCATGGGCCTGGTGGAACCGTCCCCAACTCCAAAGAAGTGTTGGGAGGGGCGGAGCCGATTGGGCGGTACATGAAGCAGGCCGAACGCCTCCGGGGAGAGCTTGTTGAGGCCGGCTCCGCCGTTGATGAGGGTCTTGGTGATCGCCTCGTGGTAGATGGTGGGGGCACAGAGCATTGGGAGCGTGCCTAATCCCGTCATGGCAACAGGGTGTTCTTCGGGGCCGAACGCGAGGTCAGCTTGGGGTGCCGCCCAGCCCGGGAGAGCCCTCAAGCCCGCCTGAGTGTTGCCTTCCCGCCAGTGGAACTGCTTGACGTGGCAACCGGAGAGTGGCGCCTGCGAGCTGCCCAGGAGAGCTGCGACGACCGGGGGCACCGGTGCCGCGTAGTGGGCGAGGAAGAGGTTGCGCAGCTCCTCCTAGGACGCCACAGAAGATGCCGGCAGGTTGAGCAACCAAGCGCGTGGCACGCCTGTGAGGGCAATGGGGAACCAGTTGGCCTTCACCTTGTGGTCTCCACCAGCTGCCCAAACTGCTTCCAAATATGCCTGAAGGAAGGGGCTGGATTCACCGCACCGTCGTAGCGCAGCGGCATCTTCGGTCAGAACTTGTGCGGCCACTGCACTTGCCGCAGGGAGAGGGCAAAGCGGCGAAGCCCCGTCGCTTCGCGTGTCGATGAGGCCGACGGAGGAGCGCCCTCCATATGGGTCAGTGTCACGAGCTGGAAGTCGAGGAAGACGATTCCGACGCACCCCTACCTAGCTTGCCAAATGTCGGATTTCGTGGTCCGGCAACCCGTGAGAGGTTCGGACACTAGGGTGCGTGTGGAGATCTCAACCTGCCCAGGCTGCCTACTCGCGATCCTCCCTAGCCTAGCGTGTCGAGCTCATAGAGATTTATACTAGTTCGGGCCACCATTGTGGTGTAATACCCTTCTCTAGTGTGGTGTGGTGGATTGCCTCGAGGGGCTATGGATGAACTAGTACAAGGATGAACAAGCCTCATGAGGTGAGGTGTTCTTGAGCTGGTGTATTGCTCGAGGAGGAATCGATCCCCCTTTATGGTGGTGGCTAGGTCCTATATATAGTGCTTTGGTCCTCTTCCCAAATATGAGCGGGAAGGGATTCCACAACGGATCGGTGATGCTATGGTGGGATCGGTGATGACCTCCGTCTTGCCGTCCTGGCGGTCTTGGTCTCGTTGCACGAGAATGGAAACCTTTGGCCGCTTCCTCGGGACTCCGCGCATACGGCTTGCCTCCGTTGCACCAAAGAGGAAACCTGCGCTCTGCGCCCGCCTGGCGCCAGCCTGGGCTTCGTCGTCATGGCTCACATCAATTGAGCCTCATGAACTAGTTTCATAGATCTCTCCGCCCCTCAGGAGCCCTCCTGAGGAATCCAACTCCTTCAGGGGTCTTGGTGTCGTCCGCCTCACGAGGCTTGGCCCCTCACGAGGGCTTGCTGTGTTGTTGTTGAAGCTGGGTCGTACCAGGTCTTTGATGGAGCCACGTGGTGGGACGCATGCAGGCAGGACTAGATACCCCCAAGTCCAGGATGCTGACATCCTTCTCTGGTAGAGTCCCCTGAATCAAGTACGCCTTGAACTCCTCTGTCCAGCACCCCACCTCAGGATCAAGCGCGAGCAGCAGGCGGGCTCCTGAGGGATGACCACATGCTGGAGCTCCTGTCTCCGGTGCATGTGGCAGGTCCTCCTGAGGTGGTGCTGGAGTCGTGACGTCCGGAACCGCAGATGGCTTGAAGAGTCATTCCTCAAACACCCCTGGCTCCTCTGAGGCAGCCTGCGAGAGGATATTTTGGCGATGTCGTCTGCTTCCTTGTTCGTCCCGCGCGGCACATGCGATAGCTCCACGCCCATGAACCGCTTCTCCATCTTGCGCACCTCTTCTAGGTACGTCTCCATGTGTTCGTCCTTATGTGTGTACTCCTTGTTGGAGAAATTGATGAGAAGTTGAGAACCGCCATTGATGGTGAGGTCCTTTACCCCTAGCGTGGCCGCAGCCCTGACCCCGGAGAGCAAGCCTTCGAATTCTTTGATGTTGTTGAAGACCTTCTCGCCCCGCTAAAAAGAGAGTTGTACCGCATAGCAAAGCTTGTACTTGGTGGGCGAGATGAGGATGGCCCCCGCCCCTGCGCCTTGCCGACCAAATGCCCCGTCGAAGTACACGACCCATCCATCTGGTTCTTCATCACCTGGCAGGAGGGAGCAGTCCTCGCCTTCTCCGTGGTCTGGAGCGTTGGTCCACTCGGCCACGAAATCCGCGGGGGACGCTCCCTTGATGACACTGGTGGTAGTGAACTCGAGATCAAATGCTTGAAGTTGAATGTTCCATTCAGCAACTCCCTCGGTTGCGTTCGGGCTCCGGAGCACCCTCTCTAGCGGTTATGCTGAGACAACTTTGATAGGGTGGCATGGAAAGTAGTGGTGCAGCTTCCTGGAGGCGACTAGAAGTGTGAGCAAGAGCTTCTGTGGCACGGGTTATCGTTCTTCGGCCTCCCTCAGTACTGTGCTGACCAAGTAAACAGGGTGCTCAATGAGGGATGAGGCATCAGCAGAATCTTGTTCTTCATGAGGCCACAGGTCCCTTTTGGCCTCATGAGGCCTGTGCTCTGGAGCCTCGATAGCCGCGGGGTCATTTGTGGCCTCATGAGGAATGTTGACCGCTGCGGCGGATGGAACTTTAGGTGTCTCTCCCGGGGTGTGCTGCACTTTGCTTTCTGGCTATGCGTGCTGCTGCAGCTTCTTGACCAGGTGCTCCTTCCTTAGCTCCACCAGGGTGGCGCTTGCTCAGGGCGGGGTTGCTGCCAGATAGAGCACCAAGGGCTCGAGAGGGTGCGGTCCCACCATCACGGGCGGACTGATCAGATATCTCTTGAGGTCCTGGAAGGCTGCGTCTGCCTCGGGGGGTCCACTCAAATGGCTCCTTCCTTTTCATCAACTTGAAAAATGGGAGGGAACGCTCCCCCAGCGTGCAAATGAAGCGTCCAAGCGAGGTTATGCAGCCAGCCAGCTTCTGCATCTCCTTCAGGGTCTGTGGGGGCTTCATGTCTTCTATTGCCTTGACCTTTTCCGGGTTAGCCTCGATCCCCCTGTGCGATACAAAGAAGCCTAGCAGCTTGCCGGAGGGGACCCCAAACACACACTTCTCAGGGTTAAGCCAAAAATCCACCGTGCGCAGGCTGGCGAACGTCTCGTCCAGATCTTCTATCAGAGTCCTAGCCTCCCAAGACTTTACCACTATATCATCAACGTAGGCCACAACGTTTCTCCCGAGCTCCGAACCCAAGGCGATGGTCATTAACTGCTGGAAGGTTGCTCCTGCGTTGCACAGCCTGAAGGGCATG
Organism: Triticum dicoccoides; assembly: GCF_002162155.2. NCBI lineage: Eukaryota > Viridiplantae > Streptophyta > Magnoliopsida > Poales > Poaceae > Triticum > Triticum dicoccoides. The sequence continues at coordinate 298,974,817 of NC_041393.1, forward strand.
CAGGTGTAGCAATACACCCCGCATGGGGTGAGGAACCCCGTCTTCTCCATATCCTCTATGGCCATCTTGATTTGGTGGTAGCCGGAGAAGGCGGCCAGGAAGCACAACAGGTCACACTCGGCGATGGAGTCGATGATCTGGACGATGCGAGGGAGCGGGAAAGGATCTTGAGGGCAGGCCTTGTTGAGGGTGGTGAACTCGACAAACATGCGCTCCTTCCTTCTTTCTTGTTTGGCTGGTCAATTGATGGTGTCATCAACAAAATACGGAGTTGTACGGGTGAGCCAGTGACCGTAAAATCACGACATGTATTTTTACCACAGTATAGATGCAAGCGCTCATATATACGTGCAAACACTCACCGCCATCAGCGCACACATGCAGACCCAACCCCTATATTATCTTGAGATTTTACGAAGTCACCGTAGGTGCCTCGTAGTGAAGGGGAATGTCTGCTCCCACTGAACGCACATCGGCAAAAAATACTGAAATTAATCTAGGATAAGTGCGAGCACCAGGACTTTAACTCTGGTGTGTTGGGGAAAGCACTGTCCTCCTAACCATCCAAACATTGGTTGGTTAGCACCACAAAATGTATATGGTGACCATGATGAGCTTATTCTGAAGTCCAATGACCATATCATGCTTTCACTTCAAATACAATGATCATAAGTGTCGTCAACAAAATACAGAGCACGCATCAAATACAATGCCCGTCAGTGTCATCAACAAAATTCGGAGACGTGTCGTGAGCTAGATACCATTTGATCACCACGAGAATGTATACGGTGACCGTAATGAGGATATTCTGAAGTCCAGTGATCGTATAGTGCTTTCTATTGAAATACAGTGACCATCATGCGTGAATGTGTCACGGGCATGCATACTTTTAGAGGGCCGAGAGATAGTTTGTGTGCATACGTGAAAGTGGTGCAGACAAGGAGAGATATTCCCTTCATTTCTCTTTCCCGTGACTATTATTTTAGGAGAAAATATAAACATTCACAATGCAGAACAAATATTATTGGATGCACCATGCAATTAACTTTCATGTATAATATTGTACTATTGTATATGCTTATTTCCTTAGTGGCCAATTGCATGTGGGGTGTGGTGGGCACATCATTTCTAGTTGTGTTGGGTCAACGTAAGGACTCATGGGTCGGTTCTATCCTGTGCCACATAGGTCGAAGACCCATGTGGTGGACTCGACGTACAAAATGAAGCTACCAGAGTCGTGGAGGACTCTATCCCCACTGATGATAAGCCGACTATATATGATTTGTAACCCTAGGCCCCAAATATGTTATACAAGCCCAGGGGCTTGTTCGTCAGTAGTATACACACACAATGCCTGGTATTCATGTGTACTTTGTACACACCCCTATCACAAATATACAGTACCAGGAGTAGGATTTTTCCTCAACTGCAAGGGCCCGAACTTGGCTAAAACTTTGCCTCGTATTACCAACCAGCCTAACAATCAGGGATGTCCTACCAAATGATCTGATAGAATCATATCTGCCAACTACTAAGAGAGAGGTGTCTATGTGTGTGTGGGGGGGCCAATGTGTGCGAGAGAGGCCTAAAGATAATGTGTGTGCAGGAGACACATAGGCACATATATATGTGCCTATAGAGGGCTAGTAGAGACCGCGCGTGTGTATATATGCATGTGAGAGAAATAGTGTTTTCCAACTGAGATTAGGGAAAAGAGTGGTACATAGTAGTAGGAAAGAGAGAGGGAGATATATAGAGAGTGTGTGCGTGAGACACCGTAGGAGAGATTGTGAGCATGTGTGAGAGAGAAATGCCGATGTATGTAAAGTGTGTGCAGTTATGCATTAAATAGAGAGATATATAGCGCGTGTGTGAGCACGGGCCATGGCATAGTGCATCTACGTGTAAAAGGTGGTTCTACGCATTAAATTAGAATATAAATGGCATTATTATTTTTGGATGAGATCATGAATTTTGTAATTTGCGTCTGAACGATCATCGGTCTATCAAACACCCATACTCTATTGAATTAGAGCATGTGCATGTGTTTATTTCATATTATCAATCCATAGAGTGAGAGTGGTTTGAAATCTAGACAATGCATTGCTTCAATTCATATATAAACATTAATTAGTGCACTCCATGTTGTTAGTGTGAAGCACTTTATACATTTGTCACTTACATGGATACATTCCAAATTGCTAGCTAGAAAATAGAATACATGTTGAATTCAACATAAAGGGGGTTTTGAAGATTCGAATTCATAGGAAGTGCATTCATCTATTTGAATCCGAGATAATGGCATTTGTAAATCAGATCTAAAAGGGGGCATCAATCTTTGTTGTGCGTTTGAACATGCTATATTTTCATATGCATGTCTAACTATTTTTTTGCAACCAAGGAGATTATATCCGGAACCATGCATGAATTGAGCTAAGACGCATGTTTTTTAATATATACTAGTGTACAATGTATATTCAAATGTACCCCCTCCATTCCAAAATAATCGTAGTTCTAGGATTTTCAAGAGTCAATATTTGTGAAGTTTGACAAATCCTGAACGTTCAATTCAAGAGAATCGAAAACGTTAATGCTTCTGCTCCCAAATATTGAATGAAGCGCCAAATAAGCCTCTGGTCACCTGAAGCCACGCGAGACTAATGTTTGGTGGTCGGAAATTACTGTCCTGGCGCTAGCCCGTGTATCCTATCGACCCGATGTCCAAAGGTCTAAATTGGGGTAGGTTTGTAACTTCTCCAAGACGCCAGTCTCAACCGCCTCCGAGAAGCATTCATACGTCGTGGGCGCCTAAACACCCATGCGCTAGGCCGAAATCTATCCCGTCCACCATTTGCGACACCTGAGATTATTTTCCTAGCCCTGAACTACAATATATCCAATATTTTAGATGGGGGCAAAGTTTGTAACTTTCCCCAAATTTCAAACAAGTGCGTCCCAAACCGAAACATTGTTCCCCCTTAGTTCCCCCTCCCTCTGTTTCCCCAGTTCATACTTCGTGGGCGCCAAAACACCCTCTCCACCAGCCGTGAAACCCGATTCTCCTCCGGCCTCCACCCCATCGCTCCCAATCCACTGCCGGCCTCCTCCATCATGCTGGAGCTAGTACCCCGACATCATCGTCCAATGCAACCGCAACCGCAAAGCCCTCAAGGACTTAGCAGCTCAAGCCGAGGCAGAGCTACTTGCATGATGCCGACGCCGATGTGCGCCGTACCAGAACCACTTCGACCACGCTGTCCTGTGCCTCACCGCTGCCGCTCCACTGTCACAACCATCCAAAGCACCGGAGCTATTCCTGCTACGTCAGTGTTCACCGCCTTGGATCTGGTTCCCCACCGCTAACACACTGCCACCGCACCACACTCAACAACTTGGCCATGGGTTCATCGAAGGCTCCATCGTCCTCCACAACTTCTCGTTTCCAGTGAACCACAAGTAGATCGTTGGAAAAACAGAAGGAGGACACATCACTGCCAGCAGAAAGAGGTACCCCTCTTCCCTTATCCGTGCAAATCTTACATCTTTTCTCACATCGTATTCATCCCACGGAAGAAACTAGTTGAGCACTTCTTACTGCATCTTCTCCGTGATGCTAAATGCACAAGGTTTCCTCCCATTTACTATTTCACCTTGGCTAGAGGTCAGTAGCCTGCCTTAATTTCAATTTAGGGTTAGTTGATTAACAATTAAAACAAGCAGCACCCGCTTAAGCGCGCGGAGCACCTAGTCCGCATGTTCGCCGGGGAAGCGGTGCATCGATGTCTATCATAGGGGTGTGGGGTGCAGGAGGTACTTGCTCCTGATATGGAGGTCGGCGGGGCTTGAAGGGATGGCCGGGGGGCGATGCCAAGCATGGCGGTGCGGTGAGATCGAGGGGAGGGCGGAGGCAGGGGACCGGGCCGGTGGTCGCTGGCATTTCGAGGAAGATTGTCAACACTGACTGGTTGGAGGTAGATGAAGGCGGTCTGCCCATTCTTAGTACATCAGACGGTGCAGAAAAAATGGACTGGCCTATTTATTTTTAGTCGACTATTATTTTCATAGGACCACACCTTGTGATGTGCTGGAGGAGCATATGCATTTCCCAGCCATCCCTGTGCTCATATTTCAAATTCCTAGAATCTAGTAATTTCGTGTGCCATGCATGTTATAGAGCTATCATATCTCTCCTGTCATTTATTTCTCACCGACCTCCTACCTGCTACTTTTACACTGTACTACTTGTGCACACACTTCACCCATACTCACACTATTGTTCTTTTATGCATGGGTATTTTAGACTCTGACGCAGTGTTGATTAGTACACAAATGAAAAGACAGAACTGGCTCCAGTGTAATTAAAAGATAAGCACTAAGCATTTCAGCACTCTAAAGGGTGTAGGATCGGCAGATGGAGACAGTAAGCGTAGCTCTGCAGTTGATGATCTCAATTCCACACATAACCATCCCAGGTGCTTCCTTTAACTTCGCGCTGTCAAATGTGGTTGCATGTTACATATGGTGTCTAGCTTGTCTTGCTTCCAATTTGGTTAAATTGCATCTGCTTACTTTACACATTATACCTTTGATAATCACGTGCCTTCCTGTTTTTGATACATACTGCATATGTCTATTAACCATGTTCTTACATCAAACTAATGCTATTTTGTATCCCTCATCAATCACTTATGATGAGACAGTCACCCCAGTGGGTTACTGTGAGACGCGCTCCTCATTTAAAGAGTGCAGGGTCATCCTCCCCACATGATTCTCAAGAAACAGCAAGGCTAAATGAAAATAGTCAATGTAGCTCTCTAGTTGATGACCGCAATTCCCCTACACCACCATCGAAGATGCTTGCTCTTACTTGGCAATGTGATATGTGGTAGCATGTTGCATATGGTGTCTACCTTGTAATGCTTCTAATTAGGGTAAATTGCATCTGCTTAGTTAACACATCATACCTGTGAATATGACATGGCTTCCTGTTTTGGGTACATACTACATCTTTCTATTAAGCATGTTCTTACATCAGACTACTTTTCTTGTGTATCCCTCGTCAATCACTTCTGATGAGACACCTTCAAATTGAGAGTGTAATATTCGTTGCATCTTGCATATCATTTCAAACATGTATTGCCTCTAATTTTTTGAAGTGCCACTTATAATGAGACACATCTAACTTGGTAGAGTGACTTTGGTTTGATCTTTCAAATGGCGTCTAGATTGCATTGCTTCCAATATGTTGAAATGCCTTCTACTTAGCGTTTTTCGTACATATTCCATCCTCCTACAATGTGGTTGCCTTACATAAAAGTTGTGTTCATCAGTATCATGCATCAACGAATTTGGAAGTGCGAATTTCATTCCTTTTTCTTGTATGTTTACTTGACAAGCTAAAATCTAAAAGGACGAAGGCATGGAATGATGGTGGTCCTCTGGAGCAATCGAAACAAATGATCTCTGCAGATTCTCCTGCTACTCCTACTACAGTGCAAGTTCCAAAACTCACCTCCCCTACTCCATAGCCCCAGGTGCTTGCTCTAACATGGCAATGTGATATCTGGTTGCATGTTTCATATGCTTCCTAGCTTGTATTGCTCCTAATTTGTGAAATTGCATCTCCTTAGCTTACACATTATACATGTGAATATGACACGCCTTCCTGTTTTTGGTACATACTACATCTGCCTATCACACCATGTTCTTACATCAAACTACTATTCTTGTGTATCCTGCATCTATCACTTATGATGAGACAGTCACACCCATGGGTTAGTGTGAGACGCGCTACTCTTATAAAGAGTGCAGTGTCATCCTCCCCACATGATTCTCAAGAAACAACAAGCCTAAATGAAGATATTAAACATAGCTCTGTACTTGAAGACAACATTTACCCTACACCAACATCACATGTGCTTGCTCTAACTTTGCAGTGTGATATGCGGGTGCATGTTGCATACGGTGTCTAGCTTGTAATGCTTCTAATTAGGGTAAATTGCATCTGCTTAGTTTACACATTATACCGGTGAATATAACATGCCTTCCTATTTTTGGTACATAATACACTATCTGTTAACCATGTTCTTACAAGAAACTACCTCTCTTCTGTATCCTACATCAACCACTCACGATGAGACACCTTTATTCGTTGCATATTGCATATGATTTCTAGCCTGTTTCCATGTATTGCTTATAATTTGGTCAAATACATTTATGAGGCCACCCTTTTAATTTGGCAGAGTGAAATTGGTTTCATCTTTCATATGGTTTCTAGCTTGCATTGCTTCTAACTAGTTCAAACACCTTGTGCTTAGTTTACACTTTATATACATCATACATGTTAATATGTCATGCCATCCTGTTTTTCATACATATTCCATCCTCCTATCATGCGGCTGCCTTACATGAAAGTAGTGTTCGTCGGTATCATGCATCAATGAGTTCTGAAGAGCAAATTTTATTCCTTTTTCTTTTCTTGTGGGTTTGACTTGACAAGGCAAAATCAAAAAAGAGGAAGCATAAGAGTAAGGAAGGCGATGATGGTGGTCCTTTGCAACATCGTAAACGGAGCATCTGTAAGGATTCTCCTCGTACTGCTAGTGCATTACAAGTTCCAAGTCTCCACTCCCCTACTCCACCATCCAAGGTGCTTGCTCTAACTTGGTAGTGTGATATCTGGTTGCATGTTGCATATGGTGTCTAGCTTGTATTGCTTCTAATTAGTGTAAACTACATCTGCTTAGCATAGACATGATACGTGTGAATATGACACGCCTTCCTGTTTTTGGTACATACTATATCTGTCTATCACACCATGTTCTTACATGAAACTACTCTTCTTGTGTATCCTGCATCAGTCACTTATGATGGGACACCTTTAAGTTGGCAATATGATATTGGTTTGCGTCTTGAATATGATTTCTAGCATGTAGTGCTTGTAGTTTGATGAACGCCTATGACGAGACAGTTTTAACTTGGCAGAGTGATATTGATTGCACCTTCCATATGGTGTCTAGCTTGAAGTGCTTCTAATTTCTTGAAGTGCCTTCTACTTAGTTACCACATCATAGGTGTGAATATGTCAAGCCGTCTAGTTTTTCGTACATATTCCATCCTCGTATCATGACTTTGCCTTTCATTAGAGTAGTGTTCGTCAGTATCATGCAAGAATGAGTTCTGATGAGCGAATTTTATTCCTTTTTCTTGTCGGTTTGACCTCACAATGAAAAATCAATAAAGTGGAAGGAAATTGGTAAGGCATTGGATGATGGTGGTCCTTCCGAACAACTGAAACAGAGGGTCTCTACATATTCTACTCCGCCATCCTCCCAACAAGATTCGCAAGACAACGCAAGGCTAGACAGTCAACGTAGCTGCGTAGATGATGAGCACATCTCCCCTACTCCACCATCACACATGTTTTCTCTAACTTGGCACTATTATATGTGGTTGCGTGTTGCGTATGATGTCTACCTTGTATTGCTTCTAACTTTGTTGAATTGCATCTGCTTACTTTACACATAATGCATGTGAATATGACACATGTTCCTGTTTCTAGAACATACTATATCTGATCACACCATGTTATTACATCTGACTACTGTTCTTGCATATCCCGCATCAGTCACTTATGATAAGGCACCTTTAAGTCGCCACTGTGATATTGGTTGCGTCTTGCATATTATTTCTAGCATGTACTGCTTCTAATTTGTTGAAATGCCAGACAGTTTGAACTTGGCAGAGTGATACTGGTTGCATCTTTCATATGGTGTCTAGCTTGAAGTGCTTCTTATTTGTTGAAATGCCTTCTGCTTAGTTATCACATCATAGGTGTGAATATGTCACGCCTTCCTATTTTTCGTACACATTCCATCCTCATATCATGTGTTCGCCTTTCATCCGAGTAGTGTTCGTAAGTACCATGCATGAATGACTTTTGAAGAGTGATTTTTATTCGTCTTTCTTATCGGTTTGACTTCAAAGTGCAAAATCAACACATCTAAAGGAAATTAGTACGGCAGTGGATGATGGTGGTCCTTCGGAGCAACTCAAATAGAGGGTCTCTACAGATTCTACTCCGCCATCCTCCAAACAAGATTTGCAAGACAACACAAGGCTGGACAGTCAACGTAGCTGTATAGATGATGATAACATCTCCCCTACTTCACCATCACATGTGCTTGCTCTAACTTGGAACTGTTATGTGTGGTTGCATGTTTCGTATGATGTCTAGTTTGTACTGCTTTTGATTTTGTTGAATTTCATATGCATAGCTTACAACTTATACCTGCAACAATCACTTACACATAAGAAACATTTAGCTCGGGAGTGTGATGTAGGTTGCATCTTGCATTGTCTTCTAGCTTGTACTGCTTCTAATTTCTTGAAATGGCACCTACGACGAGACACTTTCTACATGATAGAGTGATATTGGTTGCATGCTCATATGGTGCCTAGCTTTCATTTCTTCTAATTTTGTTGAAATGCCTTTTGCTTACTGTTTTTCATACATATTCCATCCTTCTATCGTACCAGTGAATATGCAATGCTCTATTTTTTGTATATATTCCATCCTCCTATCCCAAGGTCGCCTTACATCAAAGTAGTGTTCGTCTGTATCATGCATCAACTAGTTATGCAGAGCTAATTTTATTCATCTTCTTGTGGTTTTAACTTCATAAGGCAATACCGGAAAAGAGGAAGGAAAATATTAAGTTAGGGGATGTAGGTGGTCCTCCGGACCGACACAAACGGAGACTCTCTAGATTTTCAACTGCTACTACTAATGCAGTTGAAGTCCCAAGTCTACATGATGTGTTCATCTCCCGTACTCCACCATCACAGGTGCTTGCTCTAAGTTGACAGTGTGATAATTGGTTTCATGTTGCATATGTTGTCTAGCTTGTATTTCTTCTATTTTGATTAAATTACACTTGCTAAGTATATACATTATGTGCATATGACATGCCTTTCTGTGTCTAGAATACAACGCATCTATCTATCATACCATGTTCTTACATCAAAGTACTTCTGTTGTGTACCCGACATCAGTTACTCATGATCGGACGCTTTTAACATGGCAGTTTGATGGTGGTTGCATCTTGCATCATTTCAAGGTTGTACTGCTTCTAATTTTTCGAAATGCCACTTATGAGAAGACACTTTTAACTTGGCAGAGTGATATTGGTTGCATCTTTCATATGGTGTCTATCTTGCATTACTTCTATTTTCTTGAATATCCTTCTGCTAAGTTTACACATCCTAGCTGTGAATATGTCATGCCGTCCTGTTTTTCTTACATATTCCATCCACATATGGTTGTCTTACATCAAAGTATTGCTTGTCTGTATCATGCATTAACGAGTTCTGAATAGCGATTTTATTCTTTTGTGTTGTGGGTACGTCTTGACATGGAAAAGTCAATAAAGAGAAAGGAAAAGAATATAGTAGGGAATGGTGTTACTCGTCGGGTGCAACCAAAAAGGATGTGCCCTCGAGATTCTGCTGGTACTTATAGTGTAGTAGAAGTTCCTAGTCCACCGGCTCAATCTGCAAACAGAGTATCACCTGCTCCACCAGCTGCAGCATCCGCTTCAACTGTACCAGCATCTCAATGAGCTACTCGTTTGTTTGCTCTGCAACTGGCCAGTTCCCAAGCTGCCTTCACACCTAACACTACTTCTACAGCATTGCTGACACAACATGAATTGGCAAGATCAGATGAACCTCATGAGCATCAACACCAAGACGGTACCTGACCGAGTGATGTTGCAGTTGCATGCCCCTTTATATGTACTCTCACAGTTTGATGTGCACTAACACTTTCCATATTTGTTGTTGAACTAGCACCACGGCACAAGCGGAAGTAGACATCAGGGATAATGCTTGAGAGATTAACAAAATTTAAAGGAGGAAGGATGGAGATCCATTTTGAGGCAGGTTTAAAAAGGCCACGTGATGCTACAGAGTCAGCCAAGTTAGTATCAGAGGTAGTTGTTGCCGTTAGGTGTCATGCACGTATCCTCCCAATGTCGATCTAGTACAGGAATGAGAAAGACGATACCAAGTTGAACAGCTTCCTTGACCATTTATCCATAAGTAATGTTATTCATCGCAATTTGTAATATTGCCTTGCTCTGTCCCATACTTTCTAGCTTCCTCCTAATAAGACTCACATTCTTTTTTCAACAGATGAGGTTCAAGTTGGATCCGAAAGATGATGCAACTAAACAAGCATGCACTCATCTTTTCAGTCTGCTCTGCGACAGTATCTGTATCACCGTAGAAAAACTCACTTTGAAGGCAAGGCTAACAATGAAATCGCCCAAACATCTCCAGTGGAATATATTACAGATGAAGCCTGGATAACCCTTGTTAAACACTGGTCTGATCCAAAGTATCAGGTAGGGTATATATATTTGATTAGATCACATATTGAACTTGTATTTGCTTATGTGCCTTACAAGTGTATCTTCTTCTAGGCTAACTGTTTGAAGAACAAGACGAACCATTATAAAGTGAAATTCCAACAGTCAACAAGATATCGTAGCTATATTGCCCACTGTGAGGCTCTTGTGAGTAGCTGTTACTTCCTTCTTTTTTTAGTGCAATATTATCGTATCTATATTGACTTGTTCCAAATATCGAGGAAAGCCCGTGCTATCCAAAAAGAACCTGAACCGAATGCAGAGCAAATATTCAAGGATTGCCACACTAGCAAGATGAAGGGCGTGAGCGCACCAGTTCAAGCCGCTGTTGTAAGTCCTTACTCCTCCTGCCTTTGAACTGCTTGTTACTGTGATGTCTTCATTTAACTTCTTGGTTTGCAGCCAGTGTCTATTACTCTGTTCACTTCTATACACAGTTTTATTAACGTATCATTTCACCTTACATGCATGAAAAGAGAGGAATGATATTCTTTTTGTCTTGATCTGTAATCTTGTTGTGATGTTCACGTGCCCACACAATGATACAATAGCATGTTTGTTTGATATTTATTTGCCCATGATATCAATGATGTCATACTATGTTCATCCTACTTTAAACTATGTCTCTTTATTCTTACATGTCAATGAATGTGAGGAAATAGAAAATACAGTAGGCATGCTACATGGACATATGTTCCGAAAGTGATTTTATTATCTAGTTGGCACTACAATACATGCTAATGTATTAGAATAGTTCACCAAAATAAGTTGTGTATAAACGTGAAACTTACTTTGTTTTTTTGTCACATTAGTAACTTATCTGGTACATGAATCTACAAGTTCAAACTTTCAGCAAGCTATGGAACAAATGATTGAACAGCCACAACCACCTGAAGGTGACGAGGCTACCATAGGCACAATGTCACCTCTTGCTGCAGTGCGTCAGTATCTCTCCACTAACAGTGCAAAAAGCACCTTCCTGCATAATTCTGGGTTGGTTCTCAAGGTAACCTCAACCAAATCGCCTACTGAACAAAATCTTCCGGCTAGACGGAGTGATATATCTGTGCTCCAAACACAAGTCCAATCCCTAATGGACGTCGTTTCGGAAACAAGAATAGTGGTTGACAAACGTCGTCAAGATATGAATTGTTTTGAAACCAGACTATCAGACATTTGCTTTTTTGTTCAAGAGCAATGGCAGAAAAAAGGGAATGATCATGCTGCTCCTTCAGATTCTACAGCCTTAAACATTAGCACTCAGGTCAAATGATATGTGCTTCTATACATCTGATGGTGCTTTTATCTGCAAGGACTGTAAACTTTATGCCAATAGGCTTTTTGTCATATGACTGGAATTTATTTTGTTGTGATACATCATTTATTGTGCTGCCAAAGGCTGTACAAGTTACGATGCTATTTTTGTATAGTGTAGGTTTATCTTAGTAATGTATTCGGCCGAAAGCTTCGTAGGATCCCACCGTGCCAACATCTGTTAGGCCCATTCCAATTGGGCTAAAAACAAATTATGGGCCGTAATTTGCATGTAGCCCACTAAAAATATCTGGGCGTAAATCAGCATAAGCTTTCATATTTTTGGTAGGCCCATGCACCTAGTGGTCCTTTAACAGGCCTAAACATAATTTGTGCCCTCAGAACAATAGGCCGTTAACATTTGTAAATGTCTTGAGCCCGTAAGTAACATGGACCTTTAATAGGCCGAAAGTGAGATTCGGCCCTGATTGTGCCAAATAACACACTGGTCATTAGCAGGCTGAAATGTATCTCAACTCGTGTTGGCCCATTTACAATGAAGATCGTTCACAGGCTGAAATTCAGACGAGCCAAAAATGCGTTGACCTACTACAGGCGCCTTTAACAGGCCGGAAGTTCGGTCAGGCTTGAGTAGTATGAGTTTTATATGGGCCATTAATAGGCTCGATGTGACATTGGGCCGTATATGGCCCATGGATTTCGTTCGATGTTAACAGGCCGAAAGTCACAACAGGCTGGCAGTGGCCCAAATCTACACTGGGCCGCTAACAGGCCGAACGTCACAACAAGCTGAAAGTGGCCCAAATCTATAGTGGGTCTCTAATAGGCCGAATGTGACAACAGGCTGGAAGTGGCCCAAATCTACAGTGGGCCTCTAATAGGCCTAATGTCACAACAGGCTGGAAGTGGCCCAAATCTACAGTGAGCCTCTAATAGGCCGAATTTCAGACATGCCCAAATATGACCCAATTCCTTGATGGTCGTTTATGGTCTGAAGTTTCAAGGGCTAAAAAATGGGCCCAAATGAAGCAGGACCTTTAACAGACAGGAAACACACCGGGCCATAATTCGGCCCAAATACTTAGCGGACTGTTAACGGGCCAGAAGTGTCCATGTGTCGCGATGATGAAAATTTTAGAATGGGCCATTAACGGGTAGATTTGACAATAGCCGTACGGGCCTTAACTGCGAATGGGCCGTTTGCAAGTAGGCCTTTAATGGGCCAGCCCACTAATTTTGACTGGGCCAGCCTTTTTAACCTAAATGGGCCGTTGTTGGGCTTTGCCACGTGACGATGTATCATAGGCGCCTCCCATCCATTGGGCGGTTGACATATGTCCTTTTCGGGGGCTGACACGTGGTTCCTCTGGCCAATGAGAAATTTACACGTGGAAAATCCCCGTTGGTCGTGGCTGTTAGCAGGTTATCGGATCCAAAACCGGACCCGATAGCTTAACAGCGACCCGTTACGGTCGATGCCACGTGTTGGTCACCCTTCACAAAAGCACTTCTATGACATGCGATTTATCGTCATGGAAGTGGACACTTCCGTGATGATAATTTCGGTAATGTCATGGAACACTTCTATGACATCACATGTATGACTATCTTGATTCTGTCATAATGGATGTACATGCATGACAAAGAACGTGACCTACTATGGCAAACACATATCATCACGGAAGTGTATTTTTTTGTAGTGACAAGGGGAAGAACAACCTCAGGAGGCTTGTTCTTGTGATGGTGGTAGATTAAGGGAGCTATATCTCTGGGACTCGACCCCTTGCTATGGTGGTGGCTAGGCTATACTTATACTGGCCTCTGTCCTCTTCCCCCAAAACATAGGCGGGAAGGGATCTCACAGTGGCTAATTTTGAAAGGGGACAAGTAGAACATCTTATCCTGATGAAAGGTGGTCTTTGCCCACAACGCATCTGATCGTGACGTCGTGGTGGGCTCGATGATGACATCCATCCTACCATTCTGGCGGTCCTGGTCCTCTTGCACGCAAATGGTAACCTTTGGTTGATTCCTTGGGACTCTGCACATGCGCTTGCCTCCTTAGCACCAAAGAGGAAACCTGCCGCTCTACGCCCGCTGGCGCACGCCTGGCCTTGGTCGTCATGGCTGGCATCACCTCAGCCTCATGATGTGAGTGCTTGCATCGAAATCTCCGCTCCTCATGAGGCCGCTTGGGGAGGACGCTCCTTCGGAGGTCTTGATGTCGTCCGCTTTGCGAGGCTTGGCCCTCGCGAGGGTCTTGTCTTATCGTGGCTGAAGATGGGCCATGCCAAGCCGTCGATGGATCCATGCCATGGGCCGCAGGCAGGCAAGTCTGGGTACCCTAGATCCCAGAACCTCGACAGTAGCCCCCGGGCCCAAGGCGCGCTCGCACTTGGCTTCGAGGCGAAGCAAAAGGGCAAGTTCAAAGCACCACGGGCGCCAATAGTCTGCGTACTAAGTCGACGCGTGGATCTTGATTCGACGTGTGGGTCTCCGCTTCCCCATGTTACCTCAGCAACTGATGTGGCCTGACAAAAAGGCCAACTCCCGCAGGCAAGACTTCATTGCCTTCCCTTCATCTTGCTTCAGATCTCATCCTTCTCCTGCCAATAGCGCCTCCATATCCACCCGGCCATTGCCTCCGGGCTCTTCGCCAATGATGGCCAAGAAAGCGAAGTTCGCTGGCGCGGCCGCGCACTCCGCCACTTTGGCCGTGTGGGCCCTCAGCCCATCCTCCATCACTGAGGCGGGGCATCTCGCCGTCGTGCTCCCACTGACGGCGAGCAATGACAATGAGGGGAGAGAGACCAATCTTCAGGTCGGCTCTGTTAAGCGGGGGACCTTGGCGAGAACATTCTTCCCCTTCTTCCTCCGTAGCATCCTTGTGGGCCTCGTCCCACCTGTCTCCAAATTTTTCCTAGCCATCCTCAACCACTATCAAATCCATGCACTTCATCTTCATTCCAACTCCGTCCTCCTCTTATCGATCTTCGCCTTCTACTGCGAGGCCTTCGTGGTGGTGAAACCCCCCGCTGTGATGTTCTGCCACTTCTTCTCCCTGCAGACGCACGAGTCAAACCAGTGCTCCGGATGCATCTCCTTTGTCGCGATTCATGACAGCAACGCGCTCATTAAGGCCGGGAAGAAAGTGCATAACTTCCGGCGCAGGTGGATCTACCTGGACGCCTGGAGCCACCACACTCGGTTGGAACCGCCGACCGAGCAGCTAGAGAAGCTGGATCGATGGGCTCACGAGAAGCTCACCGACCCCCCGAGCGACACCGGTCTTGAAGAAGATGCAGGCGAACATGGGTTCTGAGGCACTGACGAGGGAGTTCCTGATGCAGCGCCTGGCCCCTCTCCAAGCTCATTCATGCCCCATGTGGGACCTCAAGGGCGCAGACGAGGACCTCTGGCTGCACCGAGGGGACCTGGCGAGTGAGGAGCTGGGCAAGGCCGTGTAGATCTTGCTCGGGAAGGATCCAAGCGGCCTCCCAGCGGCCTACCGCCCACTGTATCGCCGCGACGATGGGGTGGAGCTGGCCGCCGTCATGCCGATCTTTAACGAGCGGGGGCTCGTGCCGTCCGAACCTCCCAACTCCTTGGTGCCGGTGTCCGCCGGCGAGGACTCCGTAGAGGGGGAAGAGGAGGAGGAGGACTCGGAGGCGACCCTGGAAGAGATGGTGGAGACTTCTCCTCCATGGCAGAGCTAGCTCCTCCAAGATCTTTCTGATGACAACGACGTCGGGGAAGACATGGTCGGGGGATCCCCGGGCCCCACCGGGGTCCTCACGAGGTCTGGGGGGACCCTGCAGCAAAGGCTGATCCGCGGTACCCCGAAGGGGGGAAGGGTGATGACACAGACTCAGGGCAGCACCCTCTCCTCATTGCATATCGCCACTGCTCCGGATGCGTCTACCGCACGTGCGGCTGAGCCTCCGGCCATGTCGAGGCCCTTGCTAAAGAAGCCTGGGGGCGCCACAGTCCTGGGCAGAAAGAGGGCGTACATCGCCAACAGCAAGTAAGTGTCTTACCTCATCCTTGCTTTTTTGTCGTGACATCATGCTCACGATGTCCTTCTCCTGATGGCCAGGTTGACCCCCGCGGTGAAGAAGAAAAAGGAAGAGGTTGCTCCCGCGGCCCAGCTGGCTCCGGGGGCACCGGTTCCTGAAGCGCTCACAGTGGGCGCGAGGGCCCTAGAGCCCCCTACCTCCGCTATTGTCGCAATAGTGCCAGTCCAGGCGCAAGTGCCACCTCCTCCTCAGGTTCTCACGCTGGAGGATCAGGGCTTCTCTGCCAAGCCCGGCACTTTAGAGGAGACCTACGCCGCGCTGGACCAACTCCGGGCTGATCTTGAAGGTGCTAATGGATGCGCGGCGACGGGGCGCCTGGAGCTGATCTCGGGGTTGCTCCAGGCCGACTCGTCCATCATGGCAGACTCGGGCCAGGCCGAGGCTGCCGTCGCGGATGGCAAGAAGGAGACCACAGAAGCCGCAGTGGCTCGTGATGCTGTGCTTGCCGATGCCGCGTCCGCCAGAGGTTGCTGTAGCGAGGTGGATGCCGAGCTGAAGACGCTTCGTGAGGAGCAGACCGCCCATGCCCGTTGTCTCTAGGAGTAGGAGGAGGAGCTCAAGGTTCGAGTGGCGTGGTTGCCGACCGCGACACCAAGCTGGAGTAAGCGGCCCAAGAGCAGCCCACAGAGCAAAACCGCCTAAAGAAGCTGAAGGAGGAAGTGGAAGCAGCTTGGGCGCCCCACACCAAGCACATCTCCAAGGAAACAGCCCAGTTGGAGGCCGGGGAGAAGAACCTTGCCGCGGCCGAGAAGGCCGGGCGTGACGCCTTCACTTCCTTCGAGCTGAAGTCCCGCGTGGCACTTCGCTCCCTTTACAGGGAGGGGTACAATGAGACGATGGTGGCCCCAGAGAGTGGCCTTCCCGGTCTTCTTGCCAAGCTTGTCGAGGAGCTCGAGAACATCGGTGCCGCAATGGGCTCCATGGTGGAAGGGGAGTCCCGCGCTCTCTTCACTTCAGCTGCAACACGTGTCTTCAGCCACCTCCATCTCTTTTACCCCAGCCGGGACCTTGGTACGCTGCTAGAGTCAGTGGTGTCCGAGTCTCTGGTTGCTGCCGCCGAAGTTGTGGAAGACCAGGTGGAGGCCCTGGTGGTGAAGTTCCGCTGCATTGACCCTGAGGCCGCGGCGATTGCGGCCGGCAGCGAAGGCGACAATAGCACCGTCGAGGATGCACTCCTGAAGGCGGCTGGTGGCAGCAAGCAAGGCTGAAGGTAGTGCTTCCCAGCTTTATCCTGCAACATTTGATGTGCCTCATGGAGGCATAAGAACTTCTTCTTTGAAATCGTGAGACATTATGTTTTGTAATAATTTGCTAGGATCCCGTGATTTCCTTTTCGTGTTCGATTTCCTTCCGTTTGCCTTTAGTGTTCTTCGTCGGCAGGGCCCGGCCCCACGCATACCTCAACCTCCGTTTGGGCGTCCTGATTGCCAAGACGAGACCAAGTGGTGAAGGGCTACGTGACCAGTGAGGCCCCTGAGTCGCGATGCTCAGGGGTCCCCTCTGACGTATGAATGACTCCATAAAGGAAATGTAAGCAGCGTCCGGGTTATTCCATAATCCTCATACCTTTCCTCGCCAGCTTTTGCCTAGGAGGGTCGCGAGAAGACCAGGTGCAGAGGACCTGGTAAGGTGGTGTGCGCCAGGCATGACCTGGACACAGCCCCCGTGCACAGCCCCCTCGCGTGGCTCTCCGGGGGGAAAGGTGGTGTAGTGGGGCTATACCATGAGTCCTAGGGGCTCTCTTGAGGTTAGTGCAGCCACTAGGGTGCCCCCAGTTGTTTATCATCAGCGTAGAGCATGACCCATCAGCTCTTGCATGGGCACCTCGACCGTGTCGTCTGCCAGCGCGGAGCATGGGACTTCCACTAGTGCATGGGTGGGAGCTCCCTCTGAGGGGAGACTCCGGGGCATGTACAACCCCGTCCTGGCACGTGGCTTGCACGGCAGGATTAGAGAAGGTGTGGGCACGCATGAGCCAGCGCGGGACTCACGAGGCCCTACCTCAAGGTGGGTTGCGCCTGAATTATTGGTTAGGATGCTCGTGGAGACCCTGCAAGATGGTTAGGTTACTTGCGCCGAGTGAATCTCCGAAGGCTATTGCATGATAAGGCCAAACACCAGCGACCCCAGGAGGTGACGTGAATGGGGCGGGCCCACCAGACAGAGCTCAGCCGCTGGATTTGTCTATGCTGCAGGGACGGACCTAAGCACAGACGCCATGCCTAGTCTTCTCATGCAACGATCCTAAAGAAAGATAGTCGGCACGCGGTTCCCGGGGTGGCAAGGCACCATGCTGCACGCCCTAACTTATCCGCTCACGATTAGCTTATGCGAGAACAAGGCACCAAGGGCCATGGGAGGTGACGTACACGGGGCTGGCCCGCGAGACAAAGCTCGGCCACTTGGGTTTAGCGATGCTGCAGGGATGGACCCGAGCACACTCGCCGTGCCAGTCCTTATCATGAGGCGGTCGCGGACGGGTTCATAAGGGCACATGACGTTCGTGTTGGCGAAGCACCTAACATGCAGATAATAATATAAAGCAACTCATGCAAGGGCGAAGCCAGTTCTGATAGATGCGCAAAATGATACACGCTGTAGGGAGGACCCGTACGGCTTGAGGATAATGCAGCCCGAGGGGCGCCCTCAACTAAACAAACTAAAAAGTCACCTAGCACCGTTGGGGTAGAAGTGTTAAGGTAGCTGGAGATGCACGCCGCAGAAGTTGCTCCTCATGAGCCAGAAGACTCCTGAGTCTTGGGGGGCTCCGGAGGCTCCGACTCCTCCTCCGCCAGGATTGCTTGGCGCCTGGCTTCGCGAGCTGCCAGGACACCCTGCATGCATCGCTGGAGCGAGACAGCCACGCCCGATAGGCCAAACGGCATGCAGACGTAGCTATGAGGGTGGCCGCCACACCGGCCAACGCGGGACAGCCAGAAGAGCTCCTAGGAAGCAGCTCTGTTAATGCCCGGGATGTTGACGCAGACACGCAGCTAGCCACTCATGTCCTGGGTGGCATGTGCGTTGAGCGACGCGGGTCGGCGCTCGCTACGCACGGCCCGCGCCTTCTCAAGAACCTCGATTGCCCTGATGATGAACTCCTTCGCGCTTGGTGCTTCATGCCATGTGCCTTGCTCTCAGAAGCGCGCGTTGAAGCACGCCTCCACATGGTGCCCAAACGCCTCCCTCGTGACGCCGTCCAGGTCAGAGGCCCTCGACGAGATCCCCCGAGCCCAACCTGAGGGGGGCGCCGGGCACGCCTTCCTATACGAGAGGGAAATGCGCCCCAACAGAGGGCGACGGGCCTGAAGCGTGATCATCAGGCACCCCAGCCTATTGAGGGCCCCTGAGGAGGAGTTGCTTCTTCTTATTCTTGGGGGCGACCTCAGGTGGATGGATGGTGCCCTCGCCATCTGAGTTCTTGACCGTCACAGCCTAGTAGGCGCGCTCGAGGTAGCACACCGCGTCCTTCTCATCGTAGGTGACCATGATGATGCCGCAACTTCCTGGCGTCTTGAGGACGTTGTAGCCGTGGTGGGTTTCTACCATGAACTTGGCGAGGGCTGGGTACCCGAGGATGGCATTGTACGGAAGGCGAATGTGAGTGACATCGAAGTTGATGAGCTCAGTGCGGTAGTTGTCGCGCTTGCCGATGGTGACGGGGAGACAGAACTGTTCTATGGGGTGGGTAGAGCCGTCGGTCACTCCTGAGAATGGTTTGGTGGGCTGAAGCTGGTCGTATGGCACCTAGAGCTTGTCGAAAGTCTCGACGGAGAGGACATTGAGCCCAGCGCCACCATCAATGAGTGTCTTGGTGATGAGAATGTTGCTGATGGTTTGTTAGCAGAGCATTGGGAAGACGCCCGAAGTGGCTACGCACTTGAGCTGGTCTGAAGAGTCGAAGATGATGGAGTACTTGGACCGCCTGAGTGGACGTGATGCCTCGAGCTTGGGGAGGGCCGCGTTCACCTCACGAGCAAACTGCCTGATGATGTGATGGGAGGCGGGGGCCTGAGCACCTCCCAGGATGTAGGCAATAGCACGAGGCTCTTGGAAGCCCCCAGCCCCATCGTCCTAGCGGTGGTCGTCGCTCCGTCTCGGTGGCGGTGGCAGCGGAGGGAGGCCAGCATTGCCCTGAGGGCGATCCTCACGAGGCTGGTCCCACCATGGACCATCGCGAGGCTGGTCCTACCAGCGGTCTTCACGAGGCTGGTCACGCCAACCTTGACGGGGGCCACGATCGTCCCAGTGGCCTCCATCGCGACCTCCTTCGCGGCCGTAGCCACGGTCATTGCGTTTGGGGCAGCGACAAATGCGTCCGTCTCGAATGGCCCTAAGCTCTTGGCAGTCGTTGGTGTTGTGGTTGTGCACGCTGTTGAAGATCTAGAATGGGGGGTTGCCTTTGTATGACTCAAGGTGATCAGAGCCCCGCTTCATCTCAGGCTCGGCCGGGAGCACCGTCGGGCCCTTGCGCTTCACGTTCTTCACCTTGGCCTTCTTATCTTCTGGGTTAGCCTCTGGGAGCTCGTGGAGCAAGAGACGACATTCTTCTGCCCTTGGGCACCTTGTCGACATATTGAACATCTCCACAGCTGAGCACAGGTCCTCATGTATGGTGAGCTCCTCCTTCATCTTGATGTCTCGGACGCCATCGGTAAACAGTGAGATGATGGCCTCATCCCACACCTTGGGGATCTTGAGGCGGACGTTAGAGAAGCGCTGGATGTACTAGATGACACCCCGCACCTTGATGCGGGACTTAGTAGCATAAGAGATTTGTCCTTAAAAAATAGCATAAGAGACGCAGAATTGCGGTAATATTTGTAGCTTTCATAATACAAAAATATGGGTATAAAATTTGATGATGATTCTTTTGTCATCAGATAGTGATAAGCTACAAATTAACCGCATTACAATTATATGTTCATCACGACAAAGGATAGATACATGCTATGAATATAGTAGTGACATTTGGGCAAAAAGTGACGGGGTTAACTTCATATAAGCTCGGACATTATTTACAAACTCTGTTAACATACTGAGAATAAGATGACCCATTAACATAAGGCGGAGATTCTTTGAAATGTAAGGAATTAGCACAGAAAGGAATTATCTTATCCAGTTACATTACTATTTATTGCAACATATGTCCACTGTCCGTAATACAAAAGAAAACAAACCAACAAATAAAGACATGTGGATACAGTTTTTTATAACAAATGTTCGAAAATGTCATTTACGTGTGTATTTGCGTGTCTCCCGCATTAGCGGCGATGTGTCCCGACATAGCGGCACGGCGAAGGACAACCCTGCGTACATGCGACAACATACCAAACAACATGTCGCATGCAGCGGCACCACAGAGGAGGCGACTATGTTACAGAAGAGGCTTGTCGTGCCTCCCTGTCGAACGGATCCTTGAAAAATGAGTTGGGTCATTGTTTATATGAAAATTACAACCTGAAATCAAATGTGTAAAGTTTAGTCTAAGGGAAAAAAATAATAGCAATAACATAGATCACCATCCTACATAGACATGGAGCGGTAGGCTTTCCAATCAAAGGTGTTGAGACCTGCCAGTAGGAAGATTCAGAGATAAAATCCACGGAAGCAAATTTATGGTAACATGTCATGCCTCATCCTGGCAAAAACTTCATCTAGGGGGTCTGGGAGGGAGCCACTCGATTGGGATGATGGTGATCTGCTTGACCTAAGAAGATGTGCTGCAGTTCCCAGCACAAAAAAGAGGAAGAATATGTGCTGCAGTACAAAGCATCTGCACACCCTCATCTTTTTTAGACGTGCATTTTGTAGCATTGGCCTGGCCTTGCAGGAGGCTGTAGCAGAGAAAGGAGGGAAATGGCAAGAAACACTGAAGACCAAACACCCTAAGGATACAGGAGGTATAAAAGGTATTTGAAGTAGGCAAAGATAATGACGCGGAAGTGGATTTGCATGGTGGAAGCCATTAATACAAGAAACTCAAGGGAATCCGATGTATTTGCATGGTGGAAGCCATTAGGAAAAGAAACTCATGGGATGTACCAACCAATGGAAATGGACGGGTGTCCATCCCGGACAATTTCAAATGCATTTGTGGCTGCACCTCGAGAGAAAATGGGCCATATGTTGGAGGAGAAAATGATGAGTGAGTCAATGCGATGCCATTCACGTATCAATGGAATGTTGTCTATCTTGTTCATGGGCGGGCTGCTGGCCAAGAAAAGTTACTACATGGCGGCATGCATAAGCAGGAAAATTAGGCAGCAGAGGAGGTGGCATGTGTGGGGCATGCATGATGAGGTGGATTGCTTGCATGTCAAGATAAATCGGATAGTGGTGATCAATCCCTTAGGTATATACGATTTGTGCACAGTCTCCTCTGGTTGCTACTTCATGCGCCGTAGGTCACTAGCGGTAGGAGTGCAGTCGCTTGTGCCTTGGGAGTTCGTGATGAAACGCTCCCACAGCTCGTCCCATGAGGAGATTAACCCCACCGGGAGGTTCAGGAGCCACGAGCACACGCCATCCTTGAGAGCCATAGGGAACCACTTCACCATGACCTTCTCGTTGCCGCTCGCTGCCTCGATGCTCAGCTCATAGAGCTGAAGGAACTCAGCCGGGTCGGGGGTACCGTTGTAGCGCGGAGGCAGATCCAACTTAAACTTGCCGGGCCAGACGACACGGCGAAGCTCTGGGGAGAACGCTCGGCACCCCGCTGTGGCCACGGGGGCTCGCCGCGGAGGGGGAGCCTGGTCTTGACGCCCACGCGCAACCACCTCGGGCTACACGCGGTCTTGACACGGAGGCACCATGGGAGCTGGGAGCGCACGCGCCTCTCCCAGAGGCCGTTGCCCAACCCGGTAGCTTTCTTCATTGCGGGCGGGCGCCCTGTGAGGTTGGTCGCGTTGAGAAGCCTCGCGCCTTGGCTCGGGGACATGATCTTGCCGGAGAGGGGGAGGAGGTGCACCATGAGCCACATCACCTGCCTGGGGCGGCGGGTGAGGCAGTGAACGAGACAACGCAGGAGCTTCTCTAGCAACACTAACGAGCTCGGCGATGCGGTCTAGCCAGTCCTCGTAGAGGTCATCGGCCGGACGGTAGCGCAGAAGTTCGCGCGCCATGAGCAGCGCCGACTACGCGGTCACCGGCCCGCGACGAGCTTGGAAAGATGAAGCAGCGGCCGGGGTCAGGGAAAGAGTGGCGATGCGGCCGTCGCGTCACACGGTGGGTGGTAGCGATGATTCCTATTGCTCATGGGCTATAGGGCCTATGGCGGTGTTAGCCACAGGCGACGGGGAGCAGAGGGGAGTACCGTTGCCCACGGACACCATCTGAGCAACACGTGCGGCGAGGGCTGCTTGGCGCTCGGCACAAACTCGACAAGCATCCGCCATGACGACAGCGGAGTGATGGCAAAACAACCGACGGAAGAGAGGCTTCTACACGACCCTACCTGGCATGCCAAATGTCGGATTCCGGGCTCCGCAGACCCAAGAAAGGTTTGTCCTCTTGGTCGCGTGTGAAGAACTCAACTTCTTTAGCCGATTGACTCGCTGCTCTCACGGCCTAGCTCGATGAACGGGAAGGAAATGGACACGGAAGTTTACCCAGGTTCGGTCCACCTTGCGGTGTAAAACCCTACTCTGCTTTGTGGTCGATTAGCCTCGCGGGGGCTGTGGATGAACTAGTACAAGGGGAAAAAGAACCTCAAGAGGCTTGTTCTTCTGATGATGGCAGCTTCGGAGAGCTATCTCTCTAGTACTCGACTCCTTGCTATGGTGGTGGCTAGGCAATACTTATAGTGGCCTTGGTCCTCTTCCCCCAAAACTTAGATGGGAAGGGATCCCACAGTGGCCAATTTTGAAAGGGGACAAGTAGTACATCTTATCCAGATGAAAGGTGGTCTTCGCCTGCAAAGCTTCTGATCATGATGTCGTGGTGGGATCGATGATGACATCCATCCTGCCGTTCTAGTGGTCCTGGTCTTGTTGCATGTAATTGGTAACCTTTGGTTGATTCCTTGGGACTCTACACCTACGCTTGCCTCCTTAGCTCCAAAGAGGAAACCTGCCGCTCTGCGCCCACTGGCGCACGCCTGGCCTTGGTCGTCATGGGTGGCATCACCTCAGCCTCATGAGGTGAGTGCTTGCATAGAAATCTCCGCTCCTCAGGAGGCCGCTTGGGGAGGCCGCTCCTTCAGGTGGTCTTGATGTCATCCGCCTCACAAGGCTTGGCCCCTCACAGGGGTCTTGTCTGGTCGTGGCTGAAGATGGGCCGTGCCAGGCCGTCTCTGTAGGCAGGCAACTCTGGGTACCCTGGTTCCTAGAATGCCGACAACTATATATCCTCCAGAAGGGTCTCTGCTTTCTGCGCCTCCTCCTTGAGGGTCATGACCTCCTTGGCGCTCCCGGCAAGCTCTTATTTAGCTTGGCCACCTATTGGTCGAGGTCAGTCTTGGCAGTGATGCAGCGGCAAGGTCATCAGCGAGCTTCTTCAGTTGGGTAGCGGAATCAGCAGCGAGAGATTCCAGGGTAGCCTTGTTCTTGTCCTCTAGCTACTTGCGCTGCTGCACAAGGGCTTCCAGATCATCGTCCTTTGCACAGAGGGTGGCCACGAGTTTCTCCTCCCAGGAAGAGCTGTCCTACTCTTTCTCATCTAGAAATGCATTGCGCTCCGCCGTGTGGGCCTCCCGGGTAAATACATCCTCCCTCGCCATCGAGATGATCTCCTGGTGTTTCATCAGGAACTGGAACTGCTTGCCATGCCAGTCATGGAGCTCGTTACCTTTGTCCCTCAGTTGCTGGTCCACCTTGTTGGTGGACTTGCGCTGCTCCTTGAGCACCTACCACTGCTTGTTGTGCCGCCCCTGCATCGCCTTAATGCCTGCCGCCATGGATTCCAGGAAGGACAAGTCCATGGGGACAACGATATAGTCATCAGCCTCGTCGACCCCTTGGTACAACAATGCGAGAATGCGCTGAAGTTATCCGTCAAGCTCTGCGCCTGTCGCCATTGATGAGCTGGGGGCTCCAAGCGCAGGTTGTGCTAGCACCAATGCCAACTGGCCCGAAGCTGGCGACAAGGCCTCTGGCATGGTTCCAAATGAAGGGAGGGGGCCCATGGTTTGAAGAGGAACCTTCTCCTCGACCGTTGCCCCCACCCCTGGCGCGTCATCGAGGATTTGCTTCGTTTCTGTTGAGGGCTCATGGACGCTCCCTGCAGCATGTACCTACCCCTCCGCGGCAGCAATCTTGGCCGCTTCATCTACGGCATCTCTCCCTATGATGGCCACTTCTTCCAGTAGTTCAGCCTCTTCGGCCTAAGGGACTGCAAGCAAAGACAAAAGCAATAATGAAATAAGCATAAGTTTTAGAGAGCCAGAAGCATGGGGCGAGATGATAAAAGAAAGAAGCAAGGAGAAGGAGTAAATTAGTTACCCGGGAAGGTCTGTCGGGCGGAAGCTTCAGTCTCCCCGGCAACTTCAGCTGCCGGGCCATGATCTATGTCCCCTTCTGTGATGACCACGGCGTTGTCCTAGGCAAATTCGCCCGTACGTAGGAGCCGTCATCTGGGGCTCCTCGACTAGACCGATGGGCGGGTTAAGCCCTTCTTGGAGGGTGAAAGTGCTAGTTATCGACTAGAGGGGGGTGAATAGGCGATTTTTATCAAAGTCTTCAAAACATGGAAGTTTCAAAGACAAACAATAGAAATAACCTAATTGATATGCAGCGGAAGATAAACTACAACAAGCAAGCCATAGTCAAGTATGCAATAGCATTAACGTACGAAGACTAATAGCAACTAGGTAGTAGGATCAGGATGGAAGATAGTATGAAGCCAATCAACAATAGTAGTCAAGCAATGAAGTCAATCAGATAAGATAGATAAGCAATACCTTCACGAAGACAAACTCAAGGTAAAGGAGGGAAGAGATAGAGCTAGTTGCTTGTTGAAGACACAGGATTTGTTGGACCAGTTCCAGTTGCTGTGACAACTGTACGTCTGGTTAGGGAGGCTGAGATTCAACTCAGAAGACCATGTCTTCACCTTATTCCCCTTGAGCTAAGGTCACTTAGTCCTCGCCCAATCACTCTGGTAAGTCTTCAAGGTAGACTTCCAAACCTTCACAGACTCCGTTCACCCGGCAATCCACAATGACTCTTGGATGCTCAGAACGAGATGCCTAACCGGCTGGAGGATACACAGTCCTCAAGTGTAATCAGTCTTCAGGTCACACAGACAGAAAGACTTCAGTGATGCCTAACACTCTTTGGTCTGGGTGTTTGGGCTTTGTCCTCGCAAGGATTTCTCTCTCTCAAATGCTTCGAGGTGGGTTGCTCTCAAACGACAAAAGCCATATACTAACTCTGAGCAGCCACCAATTTATGGTGTAGGGGGTGGGCTATTTATAGCCACTAGGCAACCCGACCTGATTTGTCCGAAATGACCCTCGGTCACTAAGGAACTGACACGTGTTCCAACGGTCAGATTTCAAACACACACGGCAACTTTACTTGGGCTACAAGCAAAGCTGACCCATCCAACTCTGGATAAGATTTGCTCTCATTGTCTTCGCTCGAAGACATAGGATTTGGGTTGAGCATCACTTCAGTCACTCTGACTTAGTTCACTTGGACCCCACTTAACAGTACGGCGGTTCCTATGACTCAACAAAGAAGAAAAGGAAACAACAAAACCACATAGTCTTCGTGCTCCATAGTCTTCACGCAATGTCTTCTCATGTCATAGTCTTCAATATGAATATCTTCTCATATCACCATTGTCGTCAATGTCTTCATACATTTTTAGGGGTCATCTCAGATAGGTAAACCGAATCAATGAGGGACACTACCTGCGTTATCCTGCAATTCTCACAAACGCATTAGTCCCTCAACCAACTTTGTCGTCAATACTCCAAAACCAACTAGGGGTGGCACTAGATGCACTTACAATCTCCCCCTTTTTGGTGATTGATGACAAACTGGTTGAAGTTTTCAACGGGGATAAAGTATGTGAAATTGTAAAGGATAGGAATTTGTCTTCATAAGTAGCAAGGGCTCCCCCTGAAGATGTGCATATAAATAATTTTGCTTTTGGAATGCAAATGCACATGGCAGGTTGTACTTGTGGAGGTCCACTTCAACTTATGAAGATAATTCATCATGCATGAAATGATATAGCATATAGGATGACATGCATAATGAAAAATGGACGTCTGCAGGATGATCTAAGTGCGGAAGTTATCATCGCACATGGAAATGCAAATAAGTAGCAGACGACCATCAAGTTTAAGTGTTACAACTCAGAGAACCAAATGTTTCAAAACGCAAGAGTTGTAAGCACGAGGCAAAATATAACGCAACCGCCCATATGAACCCTCTTGAAGACTATCAACTCATACGCTTCTCCCCCTTTTGTCAGTAATGACCAAAAAGGTTTGAAGACATAGAGCATCTACTCGTCTTCTTGATGAGTAGGTGAAGCAGCAGGGTTGTTGTCGTTGGGTGGCGGTGCAAATGAACTTGGTGCAGTGTCGATGCGCGCAGTAATAGTAGGAGGTGGTGAAGTAGCATCATCTTCATCATTGATCACTCTGGCATTTACCGTTGCCGCAGAGGAAGAATATTCAAAGTCTTCAAGAGATGGAGTTCTTCGTAAGACAGCATTCCGTGGAGGAGTGGAGTCAAATTGAAATCTTTCATTGAAGCCATCGTCTTGAAGATCTGCTTCAGCACTAAGCAGGGTCAAACTCTTCCATGATCGCCGGCAAGTTTCGTGAGCAACAAAGGCATTCTTGGTGGCAAGTTTGCGAATGCGATTAACATCCACCAAGAGGCTTTGCATCTGTCTCTTGAGCCAAAAGTGATGTTTATCCTGTTTCTGATGAAGGGCCACAAGAAGTTCTCGATCATTGAGAATGTGAGAATGCTTCCGAGGCCTTTGGGCAATGGTGCTTTCAGTGGCTTCAGTAGGTGCTCGATGAGGCAGACGAGTATTTCCAGCCAATGGATAGATTCGTGTAGCTGCTTGAACACCTTTAATGGGTTGAGTGAAGCTTTGGTGCTCAGCATTCTGAAGACAAAGAGGTTTCTTGGCAGGGTCAGGATATATAGCTTCAACTGACATATCAACCTCAGGTAGAAAAATCACATGATTGCGAGCAGAAGGTTGATAGTTGACAGTAGAGTGTCGCTTTCTGAGGCGCATGACCCATGGAGCATAAAACTTCAGACCAAAGAGATCAGAGCCGAAGGCAGCAAGTTGTCTGATGAAGAAATCTTGTGCATTGAAGCTGATGCCATTGAAAATGTAGAAGACCAAAGTCTTCATAGCTCCTTCAAGCTTTGCCGCTGATGAATGTCCTTTGATAGGCCATAGAGTCCGCCTGATGATGTGATATATGGTGCATGGCAGATGCTCAAGGTCTTCAACAAAGAACTCTGTTGGATATTCAGCGTCATGGGGCAAAGGCTTCATCATGCTCAGCATCTGACTCAGATTGGGTTCAGGCCTATGAAAGATGCTTTCCAGGGCATTGCGATGATGTTGACAGCCAGGTTCATAGAGTTCTCCGGGAGTGGACAGGCCTGTAAGCTCGATGATATCCATAGCTTTGGCTTCATGATGAACGTTTCCGGTCATCCACTCGAGAACCCAAGTCTTTGTATCTCTATTGTAGCCGCGAATGTGCAGTGTAGCATAGAATTGAAACAATAGTTCTTCATTCAAGTGTTCTTTATCTGTGACAAAACTGAGCAGCCCAGCATCACAAAAGCAGTCAAGTGCTTCTTCTAAGCAGGGGAGTCCAGTAATGGCTTCAGTGTCGAGGCGCATATGAGGGAAGATGCGCCCTTGATCATACAGAACACAGGAGTAATAGCTTCGCTGCGGATGGCTCCAGAACCGATCTGATGATATTCTTGGCTTCGTGTAGGGGTTCTTTGAGCTGTCAAAGAATGTGTTGTGGCTCTTGAAGCCATTTGCATTGAAAGACCCGACAGCGGTGGCAGTACCAGGAAACCTTGGCAGTCTTGGCTTGGGCTTCTAGACTTGAGGCCTATGCTCAACATGATAGTCAAATTGAGGACCAGAGACATTAGGCGGAGGGACTAGAACGGGCCATCTGACTGTTGTTAGCTCTCCGTGGTTATATGCCTGCTCAATTGTATAGGGCCTTGGTGGCGGAACAAGAGCAGTGGCAGCAACTGAGGCTTCAGGCTACACAACAGGTGCTTCAGAAGCAGTAGCCTCACTAGCTTCAGGTGCAGTGGCCGCATTAGCTTGAGGCACACTGGTTGTTGCAAGCTCCACATTAGCTTCAGCCATGACAATGTCATCGGCTTTAGTTGTGTTGGTTGTGGCAGCTTCAGGATTTTCAACCTCCACTTGAGGAGCTGGAGGGTCAGACATTGACACGTTCACTTCATGAACTATTTCTTCAGGAATGGGGGGAGTAGGGACACGTTCTTCTTGACGTTCTTCATCGGCTGATGCAGCCGGATTTTCTTCAGCAGCAGGTGCTTCAGACGCAGAGACATTCACAGCAGGAGTGGCTTCTGAAAACACTTGACGTGCAACATGTTGATGATGCACTTCTCCTTCTGGAACGCTCGGAAGAGGAGCTTGAGGCCTTGGTCCTTTGCGAAGCCTTTGAAGTATTAGCGACGCTTTTGGAGATGGAGTGGGCAGGCCCTCATCCTCTTCAGCTTGTACGGATGTTGTGACTTGTTGTTTTTGGGGAGTGTTGGGGGAGTCTTGTTCTTGCGGGCGATCAGCCCATGAATCATCCTGTGCAATTGGCGTCAGAGGGCGACCAATGCTGATGAGTTCGCTGTTCGTACGAACAGGCGATGATACCACATTGTATTCAATCTGAGGAAGAACTTCATCATCTTCAACATTGTCATGATGACCAATGTCTTCAGCAGCGGTGGGTTCAGCTGCTGGAATATCTTCAGCTTCAGGAGCCTCTGTGGAAGCAGGCTCATGAACAGTCATGTGAAGTTCTTGGGATGCAAATGCAGGATGAATCACTGAGATGGGTTCAACAAAAAGGGGCTCTGTGGGAGCAGCCGGATTCTTCTTGGTCTTGCGCTTCTTCTTGGAGGGAGCGGTATCAGAGGCTTCAGTATTCTTCCTCTTTCTGGCTTCTGCCTCTGCAGCCCTCGTCTTCTTCTGTTCTGAAGTGGTTGTGGTGACCTTTGGCTTCGAGACAGTCATGCTACTTGGGAAGATATACGTGGAGCTTCTTGGCTTGAAGGCGTAGGCTGATCAGCAGGAAGATTCTTCTTTTTCTTTGCTGCCATCCTGGGGTCAATGCCAGGACGGCCAAGTGACTTGCGCTTCTCAGCCTCATTGTAGGCAAGCACACACTTATCATCCAAACTCTTCATGCGCTCACGAGAGCCTTGAGCTTCTTGGCGCTTCTTCAGAAAAGCTTCTTTAAGCTCATGCAGCATGACCTTAAAGTTCCTGACGTCTTGAACACTCACCTTGGCCATATGCTTCTTGAATTGAGCCTTTTCATAATCAATCTTGTGCTTGAGCTCAACGATTCGCTGAGCGAGAGCCAGCTCAGAAGCAATGGCACCATTAAAAGAGACGTTGAGGCCAATTGGAAGCTGTAAATCTTCAAAGCTGACGTTTGGGGTGTCGAACCACTCATCAATGAAATTGTGGATGATGGTCACATGAAAGAGAGGCAAATTGCTGAAGATTTCTGCTTCTTCCTTGCTTTTTATCAGCTGCTCAAGAGCATCATCCGCAAGATCTTCATCACTTGATAGATCAATGGGTTCTTCACGCAGGATAGCAGCAGGAGTCAGAGCTTGATCAGTATGCCTGACAAGTTGCCTTTTCTTCTCCGTCTTCTTGGAGATACAAGATTGATCTTCAGACTGCACACTGGCTTCAGGAGGTGCAGTGGCCAATGGCTTCACACGAGAAGCTTTTGGAGGTGCGGCTGATGATGAAACCTTAACCTTCTTTGGCTTCTTCGGCCTTGGAGTAGGAGCAGGGGCTTCATCAGAATCAGCATCATTGTTGGGATGATCCACTCTGGCACCATGAACCAAAACGTAGGAGATGAGACCATCAAGGTTTGCAAAGGGGCCAATTCTATTCTCTTCAGCTTCACGTGTCCCATCCTCACGGGGAGCAGAGGGACCAGGATTGAAGTCTAATCCCCATGACTTCTTGTTTTCCTTTGCTGAAGACATAGCAAACTGGAAGTTGTGCTTGAAGAGATTGTCGTCGCGACACCAGAGCAATGATGATGGGTCGGCTTCTTTAGGCTGTGGCCCACGGACCATGCAAGGATAGAATTCTTGTGTAATGGCTTCAGCTTTGTTCTTGGGGGGAAGGCCTCGATAGAGAATATCACCCCAAGGGCTCTTGATAGCATTTTTCTCTGTGTACTCCTCGGTGACGAACTTGTACTTGTACCACTGTTCAGCCCAATAGCGTCGAATCCATTGGATTCGAGTCTTGCGCTGATTGTAATCTTCTTCAGGATCTATTTTATACATTTCTGCCAGATCCTCAGGCAGATCCTTCGAAGTTCCACCACGACGCTGTCTGCCACCCTTCCTTGCTGATTTTTCTGCAGCCATGAACTTCAAGCTGAATGGCTTCAATACTTTCAGAGGCTTCAGAGATTTACGCTTGCTGGTCAAGTAGGAACTGACTTCAGGAGAATTGATATGATGCTGTAAGTATTCTGCAAACGAATGCAGACTATGAGAACCAAGGGATTCTCCCACGGACCTGTACCTGTGACAGCATTAGAGATGCGAGGGAAGGGGAAGAGGTCATATGCATTCTCAGAAGATTTTGAAGATAAATCAGTTTGAAGAAATTGACCTCATGATGCGAAGACATTCACTTATATGTGGTGAGTTGGTTCCAGATTTATACCAATCCATGAATAAGTACAAGTGAGGAATCAAACTAGATAGGAAATCTAAGTGAATAGACAAGGCATTATGAGATGCAGATAGAATAGATCTAGCATTGAGTAGGCAGAAACCACTTTCGGTAAGTAGGATGAATCTATGAAGATCAAAAAGGTGGTAAAAATAGAGTTATAATTACCGCATGATGAACTGCTAGATGGGAAGAATGAGAGACCGAGCAGTTCAGCCCACCGTGCCCTAACTTGGCGACGGAGGACACCTACGGCGATGGCGGAGAGGACGATGTCCGCGGCCGGCGTGAGGACGGCGTCGGAGAAGTCGCGGCAGCTAAGCGCTTTGTCGCCGGCGTCGTCGCGAGCTAGCGGTGGCGCTAGGGTTTTGACGGAGGTGGGGAGTTGGAAGAAGGATTTCTTTACCGCAGGGGACAAGTATTTATAAGTAGGTGGGAGACACAACGCAATTACGCTGGTGCCCCTGGCGGTTCACATCTGAGGGGTACGTGGCAAGCATGCAACATACTTAGAATTGTCCCACGTTCCCAGGCCCGCCAAGTATGTCGGATGTTCGTTCCGGCTTCTCCGGATATCGACAATTTAGATGATTCATTTAAATAGGACTTGATGTTTTGTCTCTGTGTCTTCTGCTGACAAGGATGCAAAGAAGACATTCGACAGTTTCAATAGAATGCATATGATTTGGACAGATAGAGTTTGAGATAGTAAGCATAGAGAGATTAGGGTCCGATCACATTCACTTAGTTCAAAGTATTGAACAATGAGGACATAGCTATAAGTGAATGATGTAGAGGATAGAACACTAGTATATATATATGCAATCAAATCATTATAGCATAGAAAAATCACGAAGATAAATTGAAACTGAAGACAAACCAAATGCGAAATCTTTGCAAAATAACGCCATGAGTGAAACACTTCAAACAGGGAAATTTGGTGCTGGCGTTACCCACTGTATAGGAAGTATTAGACCCAGACACGGCGCACAATTATCGTGGCGCTCCGAAGTCAAATTCCATGTTAATGTATTCACACTCAGAGTGTAAATCTTCATTGATTGAAGATATACATTACTTTGTGTGTTGCACATCTAAGTCATCAACATGCATAAGTGTTAGGATGTGTGCCTGATCACAGGACATTAGAGGATTCCAAGATATTTAGCTCACACCGTAACATGCAAAACCTTTTCTCATCCAAGGGCTTTGTGAATATATCTGCCAGTTGGTCTTCAGTGTTGACGTGCATGATATCTATATCTTTCTTCATAACATGATCTCTGAGAAAGTGATGACGTATTTCAATGTGCTTTGTCTTCGAGTGCTGGACTGGATTGTTGGCAATCTTGATGGCACTTTCGTTGTCGCAGAAGAGAGGGACTTGCTTCAGATCGATGCCATAGTCCTTGAGAGTTTGCTTCATCCACAGAAGCTGAGCACAACAGGATCCAGCAGCAATGTATTCAGATTCAGTAGTTGAGAGTGATACACAATTCTGCTTCTTTGAAGACCAACAAACAAGTGATCGACCAAGAAAATGACATGTGCCTGATGTAGACTTGTGATCCACTTTGTCACCAGCATAATCAGCATCCGAGAATCCAACCAGATCAAACCTTGAGGCCTTTGGATACCATAATCCGAGTGTTGGGGTGTAAGCCAAATATCGAAGAATTTGCTTCACAGCTAAGTGATGCGATTCCTTTGGTGCCGCTTGGAATCGAGCACACATGCAAACACTAAGCATAATATCTGGCCTAGATGCACATAGGTAAAGTAAAGAACCAATCATGGAGCGGTATACCTTTTGATCGAACTCTTTACCATTGTTGTCGAGACCAAGATGATGTTTGGCTGGCATTGGCGTCGTGTAACCTTTGCAGTCTTCCATTCCAAACTTCTTCAGACAATCTTTGAGGTATTTTTCTTGAGATATGAAGATGCCATTTCATTGCTGATGAATTTGAAGACCAAGGAAAAACTTCAGCTCTCCCATCATGGACATTTGATATTGCTCTTGCATCATGTACCCAAACTCATCACTGTACTTCTGGTTGTGCAGCCGAAGATTATGTCATCCACATATATTTGGCACACAAACAGTTCACCATCATATTTCTTCGTGAAGAGTGTGGGATCGAGGGATCCAGGTTTGAAGCCTTTGCTCTTCAGGAAGTCTTTGATTGTATCATACCAGGCACGAGGAGCTTGTTTGAGGCCATACAGTGCTTTGTTCAGTTTGTACACCATATCAGAATGTTTTGGATCTTCAAAGCCAGGTGGTTGTGCAACATATACTTCTTCTTCAATCTTGCCATTGAGAAATGCACTCTTTACATCCATTTGATATAGCAAGATGTTGTGATGATTAGCATAGGCTAGCAGTATGCAAATAGCTTCAAGCCTAGCAACAGGAGCAAATGGCTCATCGAAGTCAATTCCTTCAACTTGAGTATATCCTTGAGCCACAAGACGTGCTTTGTTTCTGACGACTTGACCATGCTCATCTTGCTTGTTTCGATATATCCACTTTGTTCCATAATGTTATGCTTGCGAGGGTCGGGTAGCTTGACAAGTTCCCAAACATTATTCAGCTTGAACTGTTGAAGTTCTTCTTGCATGGCTTGAATCCATTCAGGTTCCATAAAAGCTTCGGCAACTTTCTTGGGTTCTGATATTGACACAAATGAAAAATGCCCACAGAAATTTGCTAGCTGTGTTGCTCTTGAGCGAGTAAGCGGACCAGGCGCATTGATGATGTCAATTATCTTCTCAATTTGTACTTCATTTGCAACACGAGGATGAACTGGACGAAGACCTTGCTCATGCTGATCATTGTCATCATTGGAAGTATTGTCTTCGGTCTGAGCATTGTCTTCAGGTTGGTTTGGTGCAGACATGATAAGTTCCTCTTCAGGCTGTGCTTTAGAGGGCATGATCTCACCAGTTCCCATCAACTTGATAGATTCATAGGAAGGAGCTTCATCAAGTGTACTTGGCAGAATTTCTCTTTGTGAACCATTGGTTTCATCAAATCGCACATCCACTGTTTCAATGACTTTGTAGTGGAAGAGGTTGAAGACTCTGTAAGAGTGTGAATCCTTTCCATAGCCAAGCATGAAGCCTTCGTGATCTTTGGGTTCAAATTTTGACTTGTGATGGGGATCCTTGATCCAACATCTAGCACCAAAGACTTTGAAGTAGCTGACATTTGGCTTCTTGCAAGTGAGGAGCTCATAGGATGTTTTTCCCAGAAGCTTATGGATGTAGACACGGTTGATGATGTGACAAGTTGTATCAATGGCTTCAGGCCAGAACTTTCTTGGTGTCTTGTACTCGTCAAGCATTGTTTGAGCCATCTCGATGAGGGTTCTGTTCTTGCGCTCTACAATGCCGTTTTGCTGAGGTGTGTATGGAGCAGAAAATTCATGAGTGATTCCCATTGTATCCAGATAAAGATCAAGCCCGGTGTTCTTGAATTCAGTGCCGTTATCACTTCTGATATGCTTGATCTTGACGCCATAGTTGTTCATTGCTCGATTGGCGAATCGTCTGAAGACATCTTGTACTTCAGTCTTGTAGAGAATTATGTGCACTCATGTGTATCTTGAGTAGTCATCAACAATGACGAAGCCATAGAGACACGCCGTTGTTGTGAGGGTGGAGTAGTGGGTAGGTCCAAATAAGTCCATGTGTAGCAGCTCGAAGGGTTGAGATGTTGTCATGATTGTCTTCGAAGGATGCTTGGCCCTTGTCATCTTTCCAGCTTCGCAGGCACCACACAGATGATCTTTCTTGAACTTGACACCTTCGATGCCTATGACATGCTTCCTTTTGACGAAAGTGTGCAAGTTCCTCATGCCGGCGTGCCCCAGCCTTCAATGCCAGAGCCAGCATTCTGAAGCTTTAGCAAGAAGACATACGGCAAGTTTTGGACCTGCTGAGAAATCTACCATGTATAGATCACCTTTCCTATACCCTTCAAAGACTAGAGATTTGTCAGATTCCATTAGTACAAGGCAATGATATTTTCCAAATATCACAATCATGTTTAAGTCACAAAGCATTGAGACAGACATTAAGTTGAATCCAAGGGATTCAACAAGCATCACTTTATCCATGTGTTGATCCTTTGAGATTGCAACTCTACCTAGACCCAATACTTTGCCTTTACCAGTGTCAGCAAATGTGATTTGACTCTTGTCGGATGGACGTAAGGTTGAGTCCATGAGAAGACTTTGATCGCCAGTCATATGATTAGTGCATCCGCTGTCAATAATCCATTCTGAAGCTTTTGGTGTACCCTACAGTGCAGTTAGAGGGATAGGCTTCACAATGTATGTTGTGAAGCATAAGCATTTGATGCACACTTGGATTATCACAGCATAGATGAAAGTTAACACACAGTATGACAGGTACGCGATTCATATGTGGAATACATATTAAGTTATTTTATCATGCGTCCCTTTGTGTTTTAGGTCCCCAGCAATTATATCGGACGCCATTGATTGCTGGCTGGAGACCACATTCTGCAAAAGAGAGTTAATTCTTCTTCACCACTCACATTTTCAGGGGTGGCTTAGAAGCAATGAGTCTAAGTGCAGCATCTGAGAACTTTGGCTTTGAAGCCCTGGCAAATATCCTTGCAGGAGATGAATGATACTCATGTGAATAAGCAGAAAAGTTCTTAGTTCTATGAACATAGCGATTTGAAGACACACGCTCATATTCATGAGTCTGAGTATGATTTCCCTGCAAAACATTGGCGTTAGGGTGACTCAAGTGAGTCCTGTGTTCGTAAGTAGCCGTTGGACCATATGATGCCTTTGGTCTGGGGTTTGTCTTCTTCCCTGGTGGTGTCATGATGACATTCACTGGAAGATTATCAAGGCAGCTTTTGGGAACCCAGATCTTCTTCATAGGAGGTCCATTCCTGCAGTTAGTACTAATATACCTGGCAAACACTTCACCATTCTAATTTTTAAATAGTTTATAGTTTGCATCAAAGGATTCATCAATGATAATAGGATTAGCACAGGTAAATCCAGATAAAGTAGATGGATCCACTGAAGGTTCCTTTGTAGCAACCCATGTGGTTTTCGGATACTGCTCAGGCTTCCAGTAGGAACCATCAACATTCATTTTCCTCTCGAACCCAACACCCTCTTTCCTAGGGTTTCGGTTCAGAATCTGCTTTTTGAGGACATCACAAAGTGTCTGATGCCCTTTCAGACTTTTATACATCCCTGCTTCAAGCAATGTCTTCAACCTAGCATTTTCATCAGCAATAGCAGTGGTATCCTCCGCAGAGGGGTTAGTTACCACATCAGTAGTTGAAGACAGAGCAACAGTAGCAGTAGTGGAAGATTTAGCAACAGAGGCAGCGTTATCACGCTCAATGCATTTCAAGCAAGGTGGTTCAAATCCTTCCTGAGCGGGACTAATCTGTTGAGCGAGTAATGAATCGTGCTTCTTCAGAAGAACTTCATAATCCACTCTTACCTTTTCAAGATCTTGCTCTCTTTGAAGACATTCAGAAGAAAGTTTCTCATGATCAGATAAGAGAGCATTATGTTGATCTTGAAGGGCGTCAAACTTGGAGTGAAGTCTCTGAAGACTATCAGCCAAAGCTTTTGACTGATCCATTTCTTCGCCCAACATATCATCGCTCTTACTAAGCATGTTTTGAATCTTTTCCAAAGCTCTTTGTTATTTAGTGGCAAGGGAAGCAAGTTTGACATAGCTGGGGCCAAATTCATCACCTGATTCATCATCACTAGTTTCAGAAAGATAGCATTCAGTTACCTTAGCACCCCCTGCCATGAGGCATGGTGAAGATGAAGACGGTTCAGGTGGAAAGGTCATCTCTTTAAGAGACTCCTTGTAGTCATCAAGCCAAGGATCATGACGATTAAGATGACTATCATAGACCTCAGCAAGTCGGTCCCAGATTAGCTTCGCGTGATTGAGGTGCATGACGTTCCTGAACTGATTTCGGGACAGACAGGAGCAGATGACATCCTTCGCAGTGAGGTTCAGTAGAGTGTACTTACGAATGTCATCAGCCTCCGCCATCTTGCATAGATCGGTGAGACCAATCTCGGTGACGGTCCACAGTACGCTGTCCATAGCCATGAGTCGCTTCTTCATCATGGCTTTCCACCGGGGATACTCATGACCGTCAAAGGTGGGGCAAGATACATTCCTCAATCCTGCAGTCGACATAGCTAAACTCCAGGTGGTTAAACCGAATCACACAGAACAAGGGAGTACCTTGCTCCGATACCAATTGAAAGTGCTAGTTATCGACTAGAGGAGGGGTGAATAGGCGTTTTTTATCAAAGTCTTCAAAACGTGGAAGTTTCAAAGACAAACAATAGAAATAACCTAATTGATATGCAGCGGAAGATAAACTACAACAAGCAAGCCATAGTCAAGTATGCAATAGCGTTAACGTACGAAGACTAATAGCAGCTAGGTAGTAGGATCAGGATGGAAGATAGTATGAAGCCAATCAACAATAGTAGTCAAGCAATGAAGTCAATCAGATAAGATAGATAAGCAATGACTTCACGAAGACAAACTCAAGGTAAAGGAGGGGAGAGATAGAACCAGTTGCTTGTTGAAGACACAGGATTTGGTGGACCAGTTCCAGTTGCTGTGACAACTGTACGTCTGGTTAGGGAGGCTGAGATTCAACTCAGAAGACCGTGTCTTCACCTTATTCCCCTTGAGCTAAGGTCACTTAGTCCTCGCCCAATCACTCTGGTAAGTCTTCAAGGTAGACTTCCAAACCTTCACAGACTTCGTTCACCCGGCAATCCACAATGACTCTTGGATGCTCAGAACGAGACGCCTAACCGGCTAGAGGATACACAGTCCTCAAGTGTAATCAGTCTTCAGGTCACACAGACAGAAAGACTTCAGTGATGCCTAACACTCTTTGGCTCTGGGTGTTTGGGCTTTGTCCTCGCAAGGATTTCTCTCTCTCAAATGCTTCGAGGTGGGTTGCTCTCAAACGACAAAAGCCGTATACTAACTCTGAGCAGCCACCAATTTATGGTGTAGGGGGTGGGCTATTTATAGCCACTAGGCAACCCGACCTGATTTGTCCGAAATGACCCTGGGTCACTAAGGAACTGACATGTGTTCCAACGGTCAGATTTCAAACACACACGGCAACTTTACTTGGGCTACAAGCAAAGCTGACTCATCCAACTCTGGATAAGATTTGCTCTCATTGTCTTCGCTCGAAGACATAGGATTTGGGTTGAGCATCACTTCAGTCACTCTGACTTAGTTCACTTGGACCCCACAGTCTTCGTGCTCCATAGTCTTCACGCAATGTCTTCTCATGTCATAGTCTTCAATATGAATATCTTCTCATACCACCATTATCGTCAATGTCTTCATACATTTTTAGGGGTCATCTCAGATAGGTAAACCGAATCAATGAGGGACACTACCTGCGTTATCCTGCAATTCTCACAAACGCATTAGTCCCTCAACCAACTTTATCGTCAATACTCCAAAACCAACAAGGGATGGCACTAGATGCACTTACAGAGGGGCTCGCCTTGAGTCCTCTCTCTCCCTCCTCCAACCGAGGAGGCCGAGAGCTCTTCTGTGTCACTCTCCATGGGAGGGACCAAGCCTGTGCTCTCTTGTCGGGGGCAGGATTGGGGGCTTGGCGACGGGTTGTTCGTGCTACTCCTTGCCAGGCTCGTGTCCTCTGCAAACTTCAGCGGATCCGCACGCTTGAGCCGTTTGGACTAGTGGATGAGAGTCTTTGTCTCCTCCCCCTCCTCCCTGATGACGGCAGCAAGCAAGATCAGTCAACAAGAGGAAACAAGCATACTTAAACTACTGCAAGGAAATAGGAATGGACTTCCTCACTCTTCGTCAATGAGCATGGAGCTCAGCTCGAACTCCACGGGCAGCAAGGGCACCCTGCCTCTCTTCTGAGGTGGGGGGGGGGGAGATTCCCAGCAGCTTTGATCCTTGCTGGGGTGTGGGGGCTCCGACGAGGACAAGCTCTGCGAGGAACTCGAGCCAGAGTGGGAGCTGGAGTCAACTCCTGCAGCCACAGATTGCTTGGCGGTAGGGGTTTTAGCCCCGACAAGTTGGGAGGACTGTCGGTGCACCGTGTCCGACGTGTTGCCCCTGGAGTTAAACTTATTCACCTTCTTGACTGCGGGCGCAGAATCGGGAACCGCTGCTTTGTGGTTGGCAGCCCGCCTGCGAGGACGCGGATGCAGGACTAGCTCGAGGCTTGAGGGCCTGTCGCGAGCCACTCCTCTTCAGGTTTCTCCACCTCCTCAACCATCTCTTCCTCCCGGACCTCTCCAACCACGGCAGCCAGAGCCTCAATCCCGGAAGGCTCGTCCCCGGCAGGCTCGTCCCCGTCAGCCTCTTCCGTGGCTTGCAATTCGCTTCTACCACTGGAGGGGCCTTTGTCTTCCGCCCCCCCATTTGTCCCCGCAGCCTTTCCAGCCTTCGCCTTTGGTCAGCCCAGAATACCCTATCCTCCTCGAGCCACTTCTTGATGAACGACTCCTCCACCTTGGAGGTGGCCTTGTACATGTTGTTCTCCACCTTGGTGGCCCTTTGCACATGGGTGGAGGACCACACGAGCTCCTCATCGAACATGGGCAGTCGCCAATCGCCTGAAACTCCATGGGCATTGCAGTCTGGCATCCATTTCACACTACATGAATCAGGAACTTTGCCATCTGCCATGGCGGACAGCAAAGGCATGCCTTGCGGACGGCAAAGGCCTTTGCCGTCAACCAGTAGACGGCAAAACATCCGGCTGAACGAGCTACGGCAAAGGGCACTTTGCCGTCTGCCTGCGGACGGCAAAGGTCATGGATCTTTGCCATCTGCTGGCAGACGACAAAGACTGGCTCTTTGTCGTCTGCCAGCAGATGGCAAAGAGCCTATATTGCCCCATTTAGTTCTGTTTTTTCTTATATCAATTCATTTTCACATAGAATCACACACACACACGCGCGCGCGCGCGCACACACACACACACACACACACACACACATATATATATATATATATATATAGGTAAAACTGTGTCTATCATAGCTTGCCATAGAACTAGTTAAGGCTTACTAAACATTCAACTATTTAAAAATAAGTAAAAAAATATGAAATAAATAGGGGAGCGTCATCCTAATATAATAAGATGATCCAACAGTGTGATTGTGAAAATATGCATTTATATGTCATCGTTGAAAAAAACAAGCATTTCAGCTCACAGCAGGATCAATATATATTGAAAATTTTGTTCTTTTTGTCCAGGACACATCCAGTTGTATTTTTTCAATCCCTCCATTGGATCATGTTATATTATAGCTGTGTTGGTTCAGTATCTTTTTAGGATTTTTTAAGAAATTTTACACTATCGAAAACCTTAACTAGTTCTGCGGCAAGCTATTGTAGAAAATCCTACTCATGAACACATACTAGCAAGTTTCATCCATACATATACATAGTTTCATCAATATTATACAGTTTCATCCATAGGTAGCAAGTTTCACAAAGTCAAAACAAAAACTAAAGACAAGCACTCCATATCTGAAATTACAAGAAATGACCTAAAACTAAATATCTATTTTCCTAAAAACTATCTTATTACAAAGATCTTCTCTGGATCTTCTTCTTTTCTTCCAACCTACATAACAAAACCACTAAGAAAGAGAGAATGGGTTAGTAGTAAAAATGTAGAATTTCACTTGGTGAAATGCAATGTTCAGTTTTTGTGTAAGTTTATGTAGCATTTCACTCCTATCTTCCTAACTCATTTCCATCTGATGCAAAGTGAGTGCAGTGTGGTACTAATTTATATTGTACAACTTATTATGTTCTCACGTGTGTATGTGTATTTAGACACAGGAGCACTATTGTTGGTGGGGATTGGAACGCCTTGTGGTGTGTAGCAGTCGCACATAACCAAGGAGTATTAAATAGGAAAATATCAACAAACCAACGACTTTGCGCCAAATACAGTAGAAACTTGGCCTCTGATTTAGTTGAAGCTTTTTTTTTTCTCAGTTCAAGTATTTAAGATTTGTGTTAGTGAAACAGTTGTCTAAAAGGCCAAGTTGTTTCTCTGAAGATACAGTCTCATAAGCAATTAATTATGAGCCAAGTAGGTCAACTAGTGGAATTTTAGGGTGTTTACACAGGTGCAAACACCTGGTTATTTTGTCCACCAGATCACACATATGTCCAAGCACATCAAACAGCCACAAAATCCAGTTTTCATTTTTAAAATTAAGCCACAAAATTCAGTTTTTTATTTTTAAAATTTAGCGGTGCCCAGAAACAATGTTTTCCTGTGATTTTTTTCAAAGACCCATCTGCATCTTACTTTTCCTACTTTATTTCATCCAGCATCTTTGGTGCATAAAAAGTTTGAAAGAATTATGGAAGATAAAAAGTAGCGACGACTTACATGGAGGTTGTCACCCCTCCTGAACGGGTCCTTGA
>NC_041393.1:299017273-299018026 GCF_002162155.2 Triticum dicoccoides
AAACAAGGAAAGTAGAAATACTGTAAGATTCGTGCAAAGTTTAGTTTTCAGATTTTCCTTTTCCTTTCTTACAAAGATATGTCACTTCACTGAGACTTTGTTAAATCTCAATCGACTCAGACATAGCTACGCCCTTGTTTTATATAAGAAACTGTTTTTAGACTAGCCTCCAATTTATACATACTTCATGTACATTTTTTTGCATTGGTAGCAATGTCATTGTTCTGACATTTTTTGCAGCGATTTAGTTAACTTTAATGTGGGTGCTCTAATTGGTCATAATTAATCCAACAAAATTAACAGCATACTTTGCCTATGATTTGTTTATATAGCATACTGGGCTGTGTTTTGACATTTCGCTTGCTTTCCGTAAAAAGTAGAGTAATCTTACATTGCAAGATCACCAAATTAACACTATTTTTATCAAATAATTTGATTTGGCCAAGAAGGAGAAGTCTAAAAGCAAACAAACCTTGTTTGCATCAAGAGTTTTGCTTAGTATCTACATATCTGAATGCGGCCGATGTGATACTTGTCTTTGTACAAAGCCATGAAGCTGTCCACGACAAATGTTTAACCATATCCTGCAGGAACAAGCACAGGGGAATTACGGAGACAGCGCCACACACATGAGATTAGAGACAGCACCGCACAGATGTGTACTTGTCCTGCATGAGGTGGGGAAAGTTGAAGTCGCCGTACATGGCTGTACCTGTTTAGGTCGAGCGCGACGACGGGGTACCAGCTGGCCGG